>NW_028245922.1:600000-1121259 GCF_964263255.1 Lissotriton vulgaris
AGCACTCCACTTTTCCCTCTAAGGCTCGATTTGGGGGTCAGACCCATTGACGAGGAACTAGCGCTTAAACCTCTCAGGTTTTGGCGCAGGCTCTGTGTAACACCGGAGCTGTCATACTACAGCCTGAAACTTAAAGAAATACTGACCTTTTCCAGGGCAGGGAAAATTCCCTGGCTTATATTTATAAAGAATGAATGTGAACGGTTAGGAGTACCTGCCCTATGGTCTGACCCGGAGAGGGGCTGCAAAATCATCACACGTAAGCTACTCACGAGGACATTTTGTGATGATAAACTTACTGCTGCATTGTCCAATCCCCATGTTGGCACTTTAACTGCCTCCTTTTTAATGGTCAAAGACTTCTACCATTTTGAGCATTTTATGGATGACATATATCCTATTTTAGCAAGAAAATTGTATGTACAGTGGAGATATGGTGCTCTACCCTTGCGAGCCTTTACCAGTAGATGGTCACCTGCTGCTCTGAAACATTGCCCTGGGTGTGACTGTGACATGGAAAATGAGCTGCACGTTCTCTTCTTTTGTCCAGCATATTACAAGTTCAGGAAGTATTGGCTCGTACCTTTGTGCAAGAATCTTGGTTTTACACAATGTATGAGTGCTCTAAGAGTGCTAAAAACAGATACAACCAGACCCATTGTTTTCGCTGCTTCGCAATTCCTGCCAGCAATGTGGCACAAGCGAAGGTATTTAATTGCCAGAACCTGATTATGGATTGTTAGCTAATAGAAAGTGTACTGTCTTTCTGTAAATCCTGTAAATTTTTTACTGTTTTTTATCAAATGATTTATTTATATCTTTTTAAAGTGGTGTTTTTTATCTGCAAAAGCATTGCCAAAATTGTCTGCACTAGCAAAATGCTGGGGAACTCATTTTGTCATGCAATAGCGTATTGAATTGCCACCCATGAATATTGTTTTTTTTATGCTCTTGTATTCTTTTATGGCATATTGCCGAAATAAAGATTTCAAAATGAAATGATATATGGGCAGAATAGATATGGAAAAGTGTTATCGATTTCTGTACTTAATTTCTAAGGCTTTTACTCTCTCAAAGCCTTGGAGGCATAGACAAAAATGGGGAACATCCTTTACAACGCAGATGTTACACCGCAGTTCCCTTACGACGCAACTTTTACAACGCAAGTTGTAACAACGAATTGCGCTGGGGGGCGCTCCAGGATAGTAAGTAGTTTAATTTACTATCCAACTCCTTCCCTACTATCCACGGGGATTGGAGTTGGAATAGTAAATTAAACTATTCACTATCCAGCCCCCAACAACGCAAGTCGTGGTAACCACTTGCGTTGTAAAACATGCGTCGTAAAGTACTGCGATGTAAAACATCGCGTTGTAACGACATACATCCAACAAAAATTAAATGTTTGACCATACTTTGTTTCTTTCTGTTAGGGTGCTTTCTCAAACCGGCGCCTAAGTCTCTTTTGGTGCTGCTGAGGGGTGCTGTTTCCTTCAGAAGTTAAATGAGTGGAGCTAATTAGCAGCAATGAAAACTCAAACCGAGTACATACCAATCTGGATTGGAAAGGGACAGCAGCACAAATAAAATTATGCTACAGTATCAGAAAGAGAAGAGTATTGGTGGCAACTGGGAAAGGATAGCTAAGCAGGGAAGTACAGAAAACTGTTATCACAAGATCAGGATTAGAAACACAAATCTGAAACAGGCAGATGTGAGGGCTCAATTCAGGGACAAGAGACAAGCACAGGATTCACAAGTGGGGTGATGCTCATGGCTGGAGCTCGCGAATGAGGAGAGGGTGCTGCCAGCACAGCAACGACTGAGATGAGGCACGTGCCAACAGATAGTCGTAAAACAGGATCCTAATCGCAGTGCCAAACGCTGCCGGAAGATCACACCACTTGCATATGGCATTGGCAGCAAAACACAAGACTTAACCGAAGAACAGAGGACTCAAGGAAAAGGTTAGTGTAAGAACCCCAAGGGCCAGATGCAGGTATCCAAATACCGGTCGGTAACGGCCGAAAATACTGATTTTCGGCCGTTACCGACCGGTATTTGGATACTGAGATGTAGGGAATCTCAAAATGCAGATTTGGTAATTTTACCGAATCGGTAATTTTACTGAATCTGTATTTTGAGATGTAGGTGGCACTGTAAACAGTGCCAAAGTGTTTTATGGATTCGTTATTTACCACTAACTACTAGTTGGTGGTAAATAACGAATACCTGTGTATATGCAAATCTGTGCATGTACACCTGTGCCATGTGGCACACATACATGCCCTAAGGGCACAAGCACTAATCAGGGGTGCAACAGGGTGTCGAAGTGACACCCTGCCACCCTTGAATTATTCGGTATTTACCAAATTGGTAATTACCGATTCGGTAATTGACATTCATTCCTATGGGCCTCCAGGCCCATAGGAATCAATGGCAAATACCGAATCGGTAATTACCGAATCTTACCGATTCGGTAAAAAATACCGAATTATTACCTACATCTACTTTACCGATTCTAAAATACTGAATCGGTAAAAATTGGTATTTTAGAATCGGTAAAAAAGATTTACCTACATCTAGCCCTTGGTTATTATTTGGCCGGGGGTGACTACCCAGAACAATGAATAATCATAATCCTTTTCAGGGTGAACTCTCCAAGTCACTAAATTAACCTTAACTCATCTCCCTGATAGCCATGGCACAGAGCAGAGATGCTCAACTGAGGACAATGTGTAAAGTATTTATGTGGTACCAAGCAGGGATAAAGCCAAAAAGGGAAAATAAAAATCCCAAACGGAATTTGAAAAATATATATACAAAAATCCAATAATGAGAACCGCAGAAATGAATCTTTAAAGTTTTAAGTAAAACTAGCTCCAAAAAGCACAAAGCACCAATGATAATCAATGGCCGACTTAAGACCTAGAAACAATTTGAGGCTGATGGAACATGCATCATATATACCACCAAGGTTCATCTTGGTCAAAAATGTTACCTTCTAACTTGAACCACATGAGTACACTTCTAAAGCCCCAGGACCTCTGGAGAGGGTACCTAGAGACTTCCAGGGTATCAGGTTAAGGCCAACAATGGAGTCCAGTTCAAGTACAATGGCCACTAGTCAGTTGAGCACTTTAGGAAAATGGCCTCTTGCAGTTTGTGATGTGCTTGTAGCCACACAGAAGGTCAGCCAAATGACACTTGGAGCCAACTTCTTTACTCTGGGTACAAGTAAGAGCAGGCGCAGTGCTTTGGACTCCTCTCTGGTCACAGACAGCAGGTTCAGTCCTTTTCTGTTCTTCCACATCTCCAGTAGTGTTCTGAAGTGGGTGCCTGCAGGTGTCACATAAGCCTGTCATCAGCTAGTGGGTGAGGGTGACTCAAGAGCACTCCCCAACCAATGAGTTAAAAGATCCCGGTAAAATCCTACTCAATTTTCCAGTAGTTCCTGTTTGCCCCACTCCATATAGGCCCACAATTTTGAAGCAACCACTATACCCATAACGAACACAGACAGAGAAGTCTGGTGGGACAAAAGCAGGGTCCTCCAGCAACTAGACAGGAAATCCACAAGAGTGCCTCAAGTGAAACATATGACTTAACAGACGTGTCAAGCAGGATTTAGCAGTGTAGTATCACGGGATGCCAACAGACACTACTCTAAATATTCTTTTGAGCTCAGAGGATATACTTTCTGTTCATCATATTGTTTGGTCTGAGAGGCATTCTTGACAGTTCAGGCAGGTAAAGGGTAACATTACAAAAGTTATGCTTCCTTAATATTTACTAAAAATCCAAATGAATTGAAGTTTTACTAACTGGTAAAAATGGTGGTTTAATATCTTTTCTGTCTTTTCTATCTAGTCCCATTCCTGAGATACAGTATTAGTAGTTTAACCTCTGCTCTGGTTTTCTACATAGGACAGCTAGGCCTGCCACAGTAAAAATAGCGTTTACGGCCTTGTCACTTCACGGACATTTTAACATTACTTTTATACTATGTCCCACTTGTATATAATATGCACCATACCTTGTGAGCTACAAGGTGTACACATAGGTGAATAACTATAACTTAAATGGGAGGTATTTACCTGTCAAAAAGGGGTATTTTAACAGGTTACAAAGCAGGTTTTACACTACAGCAGCAAAACACACAAGAAGATGGACGGAATGTTGCACAATCGCAAAACATTCACCCCCAGTCACAGATCTGTGTTTAATCCATCGTTATTTTGCTCACCAAGCCACCCCAGATTAGACATGGCCATATGCAAATCAGTCTTGACCCTGGGCCTCATGGGAACAGTCCAGCCCATTCTGCCAAGCCATGTCTTCCCTGGACCGGAATTATGCATCCTAGGACCGGTTTCTGGCTATCAGCCGTCTTCAGCCAGGATAGCTTGACTCCAGTGGCTTAGTGAGCACGGGACTCACGTCTGGGCATACCCTTCCCACATAGAGTGAACAGCAAAACACACAAGATGATAACCGGAATGTTGCACAATGGCAAAACATTCCACCCCAGTCATAGATCTGGGTTTAATCCATCGTTATTTTGCTCACCAAGCCACCCCAGTTCAGACATGGCCATATGCAAATCAGTCTGTTATGTTATGTTATGTTATGCTATAAAATGTTTTGTAGCGTGCTCTGCTACTGCAAAGTATCCTGGCGTGATATGTGAGATTGACCAGAGACATCAGTCAAGGGGGGGAGATTAAATGCTGAGATTGAATAAGTGGGTTTTGAGCCCTTTTTTGAACCCCGCCAGTGTGGGTGATGCTCTCAAAGAAAGCGGCAGAGAATTCCATGATCGAGCTGTTTGAACAGAAATGGATTGACCGCCCAATCTTGCGTATCTGACTTTGGGCATTGTCATCAAATGCAGATTAGCCGATCGAAGAGCGCGGCGAGGGGTATACAAAATGAACCTTTTATGCAGATATTGTGGACCAAGTTGGTGCAAGGCGCGATAGGCCAGGACCAGCGATTTGAACGAAATGCGATGGGCCACTGGGAGCCAATGAAGGTCTCGGAGATGGGCACGCACACTGGTTCTTCTCGGGAGATGAAACAAGAGTCGCACAACCGCGTTCTGAATAATCTGCAACCGTTTTATGAGGTATGCGGGGAGACCACTAAACAGTGCATTGGCATAGTCAAGCCTTGCCAAATTCAGGGCCCGCAGGACAGTCTCTTTCGCCTCCCTAGCGAGAAGTGGAAAGAACCTCTTGAGTGACTTGAGGGTGGCGAAACAGGTCCCTGTGAGTTTTTTTAGGTGGACTTCAAACTTGAGGTCCTGTCCGAACCATACCCCCAGGTTTTTTGCCGGGCCTCCGAAAGAACTGGGACACGGAAGATTAGTCGGCCAGATGAGATCTCTGAAATTGGCCAGGAAGTTACCGTAGAATAAAATCTCAGATTTGTCCTCGTTACATTTGAGCTGAGCTAAGGCAAGCCAGCGAAAGACATGGGACAGACAAGTACGGACCACTAAGGCATCCAGACAGTCCTTTGGCCAGGTGAACAACAGCTGCGTGTCGTCAGCATACGCCATTATTTTTGCTCCCCACTGCTCAGCCAGATAGATTAACGGGGTCATATAAACGTTAAACAGCAGAGGACTCAATGTAGAGCCCTGCAGCACCCCAGTGGTGAGCTTCTTGGGTAGCGAAGCGTGTGGTGGCATCCATACCTGCTGCGTCCGATCAGACAAGAACGATGAGATCCAGGCAAGGACCGCACCTGACAGGCCTACCTCTGCCAGCCTCGTCAGCAGCTGAGTATGGGGCACCGTATCGAAGGCGGCAGAGAGGTCCAACAGAACCAGGACCGCCCTGCCGCCCCCCCATCCAGACACTCCCTGATGGCCTCCGATACCTCAACCAGTCTTGACCCTGGGCCTCATGGGAACAGTCCAGCCCGAACTGCCAAGCCATGTCTTCCCTGGACTAGAATCAAGCATCCTAGGACCGCTTTGTGTCTATCAGCCGTCTTCAGCCAGGATAGCTTAACTCCAGTGGCTTAGTGAACACGGGACCCACGTCTGGGCATACCCTTCCCACATAGGGTGAACAGCAAAATACACAAGATGATGGACGGAATGTTGCACAATGGCAAAACATTCACCCCCAGTCACAGATCTAGGTTTAATCCATCGTTATTTTGCTCACCAAGCCACCCCAGTTCAGACATGGCCATATGCAAATCAGTCTTGACCCTGGGCCTCATGGGAACAGTCCTGCCCGAACTGCCAAGCCATGTCTTCCGTGGACCGGAATCAAGCATCATAGGACCGGTTTCTGGCTATCAGCCGTCTTCACCCAGGATAGCTTGACTCCAGTGGCTTAGTGAGCACAGGACCCACGTCTGGGCATATCCTTCCCACATAGGGTGAACAGCAAAACACACAAGATGATGGACGGAATGTTGCACAATGGCAAAACATTCACCCCCAGTCACAGATCTGGGTTTAATCCATCGTTATTTTGCTCACCAAGCCACCCCAGTTCAGACATGGCAGAGGATGTACTTTCTGTTCAGCATATTGTTTGGTCTGAGAGGCATTCTTGACAGTTCAGGCAGGTAAAGGGTAACATTAAGAAAGTTATACTTCCTTAATATTTACTAAAAATCCAAATGAATTGAAGTTTTACTAACTGGTAAAAATTGTGGTTTCATTTCTTTTCTGTCTAGTCCCATTCCTGAGATACAGTATTAGTAGTTTAACCTCTGCCCTGGATTTCTACATAGGACAGCTAGGCCAGCCACAGTAAAAATAGCGTTTACGGCCTTGTCACTTCATGGACATTTTAACATTACTTTTATACTATGTCCCAATTGTATATATTATGCACCATACCTTGTGGGCTACAAGGTGTACACATGGGTGAATAACTATTACTTAAATGGGAGGTATTTACCTGTCAAAAGGGTGTATTTTAACAGGTTACAAAGCAGGTTTTACACTGCAGCAGGTAGGCTACATGTCATGTTTGTACTGCCACTAGAGTGGTTGGCACAATAGGTGCACTTTCTACACCATATTCTAAGGATGTAAAGGCAAATTAAATGTACAAATTAGGAATAACCCACTTATGTTTAAAGGTGGAGCACCATCATTCTACTCCTGGTTAAAAGTAAAGTAAAATGCACAAAGTTTTAGAGCCAGCAAAAATATTGGGTCCAACAAAAAGTGAAACATTGTGGGTGACCACGCAGAAAAGCCAGATTCCAACAGTTAGTATAGATCTTGAAAACAGAACAAGTTGTATGCAAGCACATAAAAACAGAACATGGGAAACGAAAAGGTATGAGAAGGGAATGCAGCACAGAAGTGGATACAGAAGCCAAGCAGAAGGTAAAAGACTGAAGAGACACAGAATCGGGCCGAAATGTATATACGCAGCTGCGGAAATATGGCATGCATAAGGAATGCTGAAAATGCCCTAGAGATACAAGATCAACAATGCATAAAGATTTAAGAAGGAAGACTTCTTTATGTTGTGAAATTGAAAATGAAATGGTCATGTCTTTCTGTAACTCAAAAATGGTATAGAATACAGAAAAGGAAGAACACAAACAGCAAAAGTATATATGTAGCACCGTATTAAGGATTAGTTGCATTAAAGCACGATGAAGGTGACATCCTGCACAATAAACAGCACAGCAGAGTGGACCAAAGTTAAACTGGAATTTGCCCTTCTGATAATCAGATATAAGTGCTTCAACAATGTTTAAAACCAGTAGTATATCAGTCAATTCCACAAACACATATTGTTGTTGTTGTAAGTCTGCCCAACATCCTCTATTGTGTTTTTCCTGCCTTGCACTGTACAATATTGATGAGGAAGGGCATGATAGTTCAGTTCAGTTCAAGAAAAACTTTATTTGGTTATATCAACCATAAAGCATTGACCTAAAGATAAATTATTTGTTTAAAATCAATTTCCATGATTTAAAACTAAGATACATTAAAAACCCTTGAAAATTAAAAAGTCTTTTACATTTCATCCATATTGTCAACTCATTTATAGCCTAGTTCATTTTGTTTTATCTTCTTTACATAAGAGGTTGTTAATCAAGGTAAGAAATGTAGCTCCTCGACAAATAAGAATAGTTGATGCGCCTCCCAACCAACTAGTCACAGTTTGTCAACAGGTGCGGATGTTAAGATCATTTAAAATTGGTTTTAAAAGTCTCATTCTTGCTTCCTTCAAAGAGGGGCAAGTGCACATCAGGTGACAAAGTTTCGGTGTGGTATCCACATTAAAGGCAGTGTTCATTTGGGAATTTTCCTTTCCATGATTGTCGCAAATCCTTTGTTTCATATTCTCCAAATCGATACATCATAAAACTCTTTTTTAAAACCAATCGAAAATGAGCCTCCAAATAAGCTTGCGGTTTTAGTTTGACATAAGAGTTTATAACTGGCCAGGAATGTTTGCGTTTTACCAAGGCTCTTTTATCTTCGACAAGGGACAAATTTTTTGCAGCACAATTACATGTTTTATTGAAAGCCGCCCTTTCCATCTTACTATCCCATGCCTCTGTATGTCTAAAGTTGTTTTTGCTGATTGTAAATACTCGCCCTATGTGTGCGATTTTTGCAAAACCAACTGAGCTTTATTTCAGACCAGCAAAGGCTGTCCAGTGAGCCAGGAGCTGCTGCTCCAGCATAATAGGGGGCATGATAGGGTGCAGACTGCCAAATAAGAGGGTATTGCAGGACAACGGAATGTTCTTCCACCCTCTGATTGGTCAGTCGCTACTGGAGTGTAACTCTTTCAGGAGCACCAGGGCAGACAGGGGTTACTGTGCTTAGATTGTGACAATCAGATTCTTTTACCACTGATCTCCTGGGGCTTAACCTCACTATTCCACCCAAAACTGAGCACCAAGTAACAGGGCTTCAGGACACTGAATGAAGCCGTCTAAGGCTTACTCAGGAGGGTAGAGACTCAGAACTCAACAAACCATCGTCAGGTTTCGTCTTCAGTGTCCTGGTGGGTTTTGGAGCTTGTCTTCATGACAGAACCTGGGGAGAGTTCCCAGTACATCTAATCCCAGGGACCCACAGTTCAGTTCACGCTGTGTGGACACCAGTAGCTGCTGCTACCGGACTCAGGTGGTGGGCGGTAGAGCGGGCGGGGATTAGGTCAGGAAAATGAAAAAGATAAAATTTAAAAAACACTAACCCGACTACGGCCGGTGTTGCTGCAGACTCTCCTCTGATCCTCTGCATCTACTTGTGTTCTTCCTGCCTGGAGGCCAGCAGCAGGATGCACCCGGGCTCCTAAGCTCCGCAGACCAATCACAACACAGCAATGCAGCGTTGTGATTGGTCTAAGCGCCGTAAATTGGCGCTCAGACCAAGCTTGGGAGCCTGGGACAGGTTCTCCACCCAGACGGTAATGCAGCCTGCATGGAGAACATGGCAAGTGCACATGATTGTTTTGGGCGGCCCGAGAGGGCGGGTCAAAATTTCATGCACACGTAGAGTGCCCCCACTCCTCGCCATGCAGTGCTCTGGGTCACGGGGCTCACCCCACCCCCAGGAAAGAATGGAGCCACTGCAGTAGGAAAAAGAAAAGGATAATAATGTTACGTTATTATCTTTTGTTTCTTCTTTTTTCACTGCTTGGAGAGCAGTGGGGCAGCGCTCCTCCGTATTAGCGGAGGAGCCAGCACTGGGGAACACTTCATGATATCTGGACCTCGCCCGCAGAGAGTGACGCCTGGCCTTCTTGGCCTGCTGCAGCAGATGCTTTTAGTTCATCCTGCCTGGCTCCTTTATGGCCCTACTTCTTCTGATTACAGCCCTCCTCATGCAACAACACCCCCAATGCCCCTCTTGAGCAACTGATTCGCTCTCTCCCTCGAAGCAAGGTCTGCAGCCCCTCCTAGCAGTCTTAGTTGACGTCCCCAGGTTTCTGGACATAAAACTGGCAAGGGCGTTTGTCTGTAGTTACCCAAATTCTGGTGCATAGAGACTTTCTTGGTTGCCACTGGAGTGGAGACTCCACATTATGGCTGTAGTTTCCGTCCCATCTTTATATCAAAGTAGTGGACGGTATCTAAGTAGTCCAACAGGCAGGTCTGGACAGGTCCTGCCTTTTGCTTGTTCCGCTCTCTCTGTCCAGCCATGGTCTTTGATGTCAGGTGTCAGAAGGAAGGTGCTGGGGAGCAGGGGGTCTCTGGTCAGGAGAGATCAGATCTAAGGATATGAGAGGGAGGGAGGTTGTTCCAATTAACTACCTGTCAGCCTCTGGGAGAAGGCCTTACAGTAAACAACAAGCTAGGAAAGGTTAAGGGAAATTCCTAAGATTCAGGTATTTTCCTCCACACTGATATGTCTGACCCACTGCAAAGGATCCATGGAATGGCCTGGCAGAGCCCTGAAATTCACATCCGCTGTCCGGGCTATCTCGCAGTCGCCATCTTAGGTGCCGCTTGGAGACTGAAAACACAAAATGGATTCTGGTGTACAATGGCCACATGCATCGCACATACTCCACACACCTCCACGGACAGAAGCGATAGACCTGCATGCCCCACATGGATGGTGGAAGGACCCAGATGCAGGACACTGGTAGACAAAATGTAATAAGATGGGACAGTCCAGTGCGAGATTCTTCCTGCCAGGAGTAGGTGAAAAAGGGCTGCCTCGCCACTAATTGTTATCGCTGCCACAAGTGCATACTAACAGAGTCGGCAAAAGAAGGACAGGGCAGAGCAGAGGAGCCTTCTTCGGAGACAGCCTCCTTATGACTTGGTTATTTTCCCTTCATGGGTCAGAAGGAGAGCAGGATGGGCCTCTTTGCAAATTAAGAGCTTTCCAGTCTGGTGAGTAAGGCTGGGGTAGAGTCAGTAAAATGTAGGTTTAAATGTGATTGCCACGCCCTGCCTTTTTCTATGTAGCATGAAACTGATTTGTGAACGGAAAGGCCAGCCCCCACTCTTGTGGAGTGCTGGGAGCAGGACAGGGGTGTCAGACAATGAATGGAATAGAAGCGCTTACCTTGATGTCTTCTCGGACCCCGAAGCCAGGTGGCAATTGACAAACCCAAAGGAGGTGCCATTTAGGAGGAAGGACACGCCTACCGCGCCTTTGTTCCCTGTGAAAGAAAGAGCGACTGCGTCAGTAGGACTTAGGAGTGAAAGAAACACGCAGAGTGAGATAAACAACAAGACTTCTCTCATCCACCCGGGATACTCCACTGTGCAGGCCGCCCCCTCGACGATGGACAAATAATATGTTATTACAGTTCTGTAAAAGACACCATCATTACATCTCTAGGCTTTAAAAAACTATTATCCTATTGCCATCTAGTCTTGTTTTTTCAAGGGCCTTAGAGAAGGTTGTAGGTGAACATCTTAAGAACTTCCCTGACTTGCATGGCCTCCTTGACCTTGACCGGTTTTGCCTCTGGTATGCGAAAGATGGTGGACTGCCCCTGGACTGGGTGACATTCTGCATTTGCTGATAATGGTGAGATAGTTCTCATGATGTTAAATCTGTCAGAGACAAGGGATGTGGTAGCTTTTAATTTAAGGCAACATCAGGTTTCTTTAGTGGGGTCAAAAGAGTTGTCGTAGAGATGGTTCAGATCTTTCTTTCGAGGGGGAGTGTTGAGCGTGACTAGAACTACTTCCTCAGATTCTACACTGCCCGTTGACAGGGTGTATCAACTGGCCTTCCCTTTAATTCCCCTAATGTGAGATTATCAGTGGGTGCAATGTGGTGTCAAGCCATGAAAGTGTACTTGTATGTTTCTGGTGTACACATCATATTGAAATCTTCCCCACAGTTTTACAGAGTCTGATGAGAGTAGCTGAGTGGCTGGTAATAACTTGTTGAAGTTTAATGCCAGGAGTATTGAGGATATTGTAGTACGTAGTGCTTTTGGGACCTTGGCGTTTGATCCCTTGGTCTGCAGTCCGTCCTTGAACTCCAACTCTCCTGACCCATCCTCAGCCTTGTGAGCTGTTTGCATCAATAAAGACAGAACTCTCTGCCACAGCGCCTAGAGTGGAGCTGTGAGGAAGGATATAATTTCAAGCTTCAGAGCTGCGAGGAGTACCCACTTCCACCGAGCAAGTCTCATAAAGTTACGGTGGGTGTCTAGTTAATTCCAAGTTGAACTTTGAAAAAGCCCTCTTTGGAGTCTCCGCAAGCCACAAATGCTGCGGCTTGAAAAGATTCAGAATGCGGACGCAGGGGTGGTTTCAGGTGGAGAACGGGACATCGGGTCGCTGAGCTTTGACTGGTACTGGATGCTTGCTTCGATAGGTTCCATGGACTTCTGCTTCTGAGTAAATTGATTCGGGATCAGCCCTCCTGAGCCCGCTGCTTTTTTAGGGGACTTGTCTTTACTAGTTGTTTCTCCAATCAGGTAAATCTCCTGGGGATAGAAGGTTTGAAGTTCTCCACCGAAAAGCATTGAATTTCCCACCTTCATCTTACCCAGTCCCTGCTCTCGTTCAGGGATGGGGTAAAAAGTTCCTTTGTTGAAGATAAAATGTTGACTCTTCTCCACTGTGCTCTGGGTTCCGCGTGTAGACCCTGTTAGCATTGACTGCAATACAGATAAATAGATAAATGAACAAGCAGGAGCAATGATCAAGATGCAGCTGGATCTCAATGAAGGAGGTGCTCAAGATCATCCCAGTTGTCAGTGGCGGAGCTGAGGACTTATCTCAATGAAAAGGTGCTTAAGATCATCCCAGGTGTCGGTGGCAGAGCTGAGGACTTATCTCAATTAAGGAGGTGCTCAAGATCATCCCAGGTGTCGGTGGCGGAGCTGAGGACTTATCTCAATGAAAGGGTGCTTAAGATCATCCCAGGTGTCGGTGGCGGAGCTGAGGACTTATCTCAATTAAGGAGGTGCTCAAGATCATCCCAGGTGTCGGTGGCGGAGCTGAGGACTTATCTCAATGAAAAGGTGCTTAAGATCATCCCAGGTGTCGGTGGCGGAGCTGAGGACTTATCTCAATGAAAAGGTGCTCTAGTTAATCCCAGATGTCGGTGGTGGAGCTGAGGACGTATCTCAATGAAAAGGTGCTCAAGATTCTCCCAGGTGTTGGTGTCGGAGCTGAGGACTTATCTCAATGAAGGAGGTGCTCAAGATCATCCCAGGTGTCGGTGACAGAGCTGAGGACTCATCTCAATGAAGGAGGTGCTCAAGATCATCCCATGTGTTGGTGGCAGAGCTGAGGACTTATCTCAAAGAAGGAGGTGCTCAAGATCATCCCATGTGTTGGTGGCGGAGCTGAGGACTTATCTCAATGAAGGAGGTGCTTAAGATCATCCCATGTGTTGGTGGTGGAGCTGAGGACTTATCTCAGTGAAGGAGGTGTTCAAGATCATCCCATGTGTTGGTGGCGGAGCTGAGGACTTATCTCAATGAAGGAGGTGCTCAAGATCATCCCATGTGTCGGTGGCAGAGTTGAGGACTTATCTCAATGAAGGAGGTGCTCAAGATCATCCCAGGTGTCAGTGGCGGAGCTGAGGACTTATCTCAATGATGGAGGTGCTCAAGATCATCCAAGGTGTCAGTGGAGGAGCTGAGGACTTATCTCAATGAAGGAGCTGCTCAAGATCATCCCAGGTGTCTGTGGTGGAGCTGAGGACTTATCTCAATGAAGGAGGTGCTCAAGATCATCCCAGGTGTCGGTGGCAGAGCTGAGGACGTATCTCAATGAAAAGGTGCTCAAGATCATCCCAGGTGTCAGTGGCGGAGCTGAGGACTTATCTCAATGAAGGAGGTGCTCAAGATCATCCCAGGTGTCAGTGGCGGAGCTGAGGACTTATCTCAATGAAGGAGGTGCTCAAGATCATCCCAGGTGTCGGTGGCTGAGCTGAGGACTTATCCCAATGAAGGAGGTGCTCAAGATCATCCCAGGTGTTGGTGGCGGAGCTGAGGACTTATCTCAATAAAGGAGGTGCTCAAGATCATCCCAGGTGTCGGTGGCGGAGCTGAGGACTTATCTCAATGAAGGAGGTGCTCAAGATCATCCCATGTGTCATTGGCAGAGCTGAGGACTTATCTCAATGAAGCAGGTGCTCAAGATCATCCCAGGTTTGGGTGGCGGAGCTGAGGACTTATCTCAGTGAAGGAGGTGCTCAAGATCATCCCAGGTGTTGGTGTCGGAGCTGAGGACGTATCTCAAAGAAGGAGGTGCTCAAGATCATCCCAGATGTTGGTGGCGGAGGTGAGGACTTATCTCTATGAAGGAGGTGCTCAAGATCATCTCAGGTGTCGGTGGCGGAGCTGAGGACTTATCTCTATGAAGGAGGTGCTCAAGATCATCCTGTGGAAAATTAATACAGTTTGGTGAACATTATCTGCGCCATCTTGCCCTTTTCTCCAATGCCACACTTTTTATCGTACACCCCCCGCCATTTCAGCTGCCTTGATCAGAACCATCCTCTGCCCACCCCTGACCCCCAGCACGGCTCTTCACCCTCACAAACACCCCCACGCACTGATCACTCCCGCTCCCAGATGCCTTGCGCGTAAGCGGCAACCATTTTAAGCACCATGGCCTCCCTGCCCTCGCTGATAGCCAGCGCGTCTCTCTCTCTCTCTCTCCTAACCTCGCAGGCATCCCCCGCACGCTGACAACCCCCTCCCGCTCTCACATGCCTTGGGTCATAAACCCCTCTTCAGTGCAGCTCTGCCTCGGAATCCCATCCTGTTCCCAGCGCGACACCTCCCTTCATCCCTTTCATGGTCCCAAGTCCTTTGATACAAACCCCCTTTTCCTGTGTGCCCGTTTGTCTCCCTTGTTCCCAGGCCGCCACCTGGCCCTGCGGATACTGTTTATCACACCCCCGTACAGTAGGAAGCTTCCCCCTATCAAAGGACCCTCGAGTCGATCGAACACCCTTCACCCCATGAGATCCGATCAACTCCACACATTCCGTGAATCGGCGGAATGTCCAGCTGCGCGATAATCATCACCTGTTGTGACCGGGGTGGGGATTTCAACTGTAAACGTGTGGGAACGGGCTTGAAGCGGGGATTCCTAGGATGCTTTTCCGTACATCAAAGTATTGACAAATATGTGTTTCATGTAATAAAGCAATAAACCTGGGTATAAGAGGCCAGGCCTCAGAGATGCGGTTAGAGCACCTCGTGACGATACTTGCTGTCCGAATTGATGTGTTCTCCTCAGGAGAGAATAAACCCTCGTTTCCTGCCTTTCAGTCTCCAGCGCCTGCTTCTTCATTGATTAATATATTGTGGGTAATAGAGGCGACACCGCCGGGCAACACAAAAGGGTCTTTGGTCACTGGTTGTCTAGCCACCCTTTTACAATTGGCGTCCCAAACGTGGGGCCCATTAGCGACTCGTGGATCCAGTGGGAGAGGTCCTGACGACAGAGTGAACGACTGCAACGATCGGGAGGTACCCTGTCCGATAGACCCTCGTCTGACAGCCGATCATCCGAACTTCACTGGTTCCGAACAGACCTCTCTCGAGTGATCTACGGTCCTGACTGGGAACCATCAGGAGTGCCGCGAGGATTACGAAGAAAAGAGGATGATCGGGTGCTGGATTCGGAAGACAAGAAACTGTCCATGCGGTCCGGGTAAGGTCGTGTAGACACGACGAATTAAGAAATTGTTTGATTGATTGTAAAAAAATACTAGTATTACCCTTTGGTAATTTATTTGGAGTTTCGCTGTCGGCAAACGGAGAAACAACCGGCTCTCCCTTTGCAAACAGTGAAGGATAGGTAACGCACCCGTCGTGCCTATCTTTCTCCCCCACTGATCGATTGCCCCTCCCCATTGATTAACTGTTACGGATTGTTTTCTGGAGATTCTCTGTCTGCAAACAGGAAAGAATAGGTTCCCTCTTTGCAGATAGTGAAAGGGTAGGTGACGCAGACCTTTTTGCGGGCCTACTTATTCTACCCATTGACCATTTTTTTGATTGATATTGGTTCATGAGGTATTCACTGCCTGCAAACAACGTAGAATAGAAATATTCTGTCTAGTCTTTGCACACAGTGATAAGATAGGTAGTGCTGACTATTGTCCCCATTGTGACCCGTCATGCCTGTCTTCTCCCCACTGATAGATAGCTGGTTCAGCCCGGACCGTTTATTAGAGGTGGACCATCTAGCTCCGCTGGAAGGCACCCCTAATAAAGAAATGTTCACAGAGTATGGATTAATTACCATAGCCTATAGTAAGCTATGGCACAAGTATACCAAAGCAAATCAAGAGAAACAGTGGCCACTGGTAGGATCCTTCGATCTTGACAAAATAGAGACGTTAGAAATAGCCCTTCGTAGTAGCAAGACAACGCCTATTATGCTCGACAGTCTCGGTATGTGGCGCAAAGAAGCAACGCAACGAAAGGAAAGAGACGAAGTCAGAGTAGGTAAAGAAACGCGACAGGCGACCTTCCAAGCATCTGGTAGGCAAAAGGAAGGGGCAGCGACGACACAGTTCCATGGATTAGGCACAAAAAGGGAACAGTGTAAAGGGACGTACCGACAGGACAAACCCGAGACACAACGACCCGAAAGTAACCCCCCGACACAACGCGCAGGGCGAACAGACTTAAGGCAAAACCAATGTGCTTTTTGTAAAAGACTCGGGCACTGGAAAGCCCAATGCCCGACTCTACGGAACATAGGTAAGAACGGAGGGCCGACAGAAATAACAGGCCGGCAGAAAGGGAAAAGGCGCGAGACAAAGACGAGTCAGACTAACACGGACAGGACAGATAGGACTACAACGTTTGATTATGCCCGATGGCACAGATTTCGTCAGACCAATTTCAACGACATGTTGGAGTTCTGGGACTGATTACTCCCCCCCACTCTGAAAAACAAAAGCAATTACAGGCCTGCATAGACAACCCCCATGCAGGAAATCTGTGCTCGTGGATAACCCGCCCCCATTACCCAGGCATAAATACCTACCCCCACTGTAATGAGGTTCTCGTAGTAAAAGGATTCAAGGAAGCCAAGTCTCTGTTATATAATTTAAGATTTAATTACAATAAAAATAACACACGACCAACGATAAATAGAAAAACTAGTAAAACATTCTTTAAAGTAAAACTGTACTAATAGGAGCAATACAAAACATATTACGCTCACTCCGGAAGTTCCCAAAATGTAACAGGTCAACGGTCCCGCCCATCCGGAAGGTGAAACACACAGCACGTGTGGGGCGGGGCCTGCCGACAGCCATAGACCAAAGAGGCCGCCGGCGAGAATGTACAGGAGGCTCCACGGGCCCGGCATGAAATGGTCTTCCCATCCTCTTCTCCCATATGGTCTAGCGGTTGAGATTCCTGGTTTTCTCCACCGCAGCCCGGGCCACGAGTAGGGAGGGGGCGGATGCAGATGACCCCCTCCCTCGTATCTCCTGGTCCGGCCATCGCAAATTCCTCCGCTGAACTGGTGCAGGGTGGGCTGGGAGGAAGAGGCGACGCGGACGAGCCTCTTCCACCTCCACAGGTAGGAGGTTTCCCAGCCCCGGCCCGGCGCCGAAATCCTCCAGCCGGGCAACGGATATACCTGCGCAGCACAGAACATACCATGTCCGGCGGACCTATTTGCGCAGCACAGAACATACAATGTCCGACGGACCTATTTGCGCAGCACAGAACATACAATGTCCAACGGGCATACTTGCGCAGCCCCGGACATGCAATGGTCCTCCAGAGTACTCGCCGAGTCAGGGGTGTAGGGTGGTCATCATGTGCACCCCTGATTCGAAGGAACGGCGTGGGATGCACTGGGAGAGGGAGGCGGCGCGAACGAGCCTCCCTCACCTCCCCAGGTAGAGGCGCCACAGCTGCATCCTAGCGCCCCGAGCCAATGTCCTGCTCCAACGGCACGGTGTTCCATTTTTTTCACCCCAAAGAAGTCTCTTCCACTCTTGAAGACGCGACGAAGGGCGGCTGTTGCAGGGTCTCAAAATGGCATCTGGGCCCCTTGGAAGGCGGGTCTAGGCCGCTGGAGTAACTTTGTCCGGTATTGCAACTCGGGCGCTTGCCTGCCTGGGCACGAGCCCCCACCTCCGACAACATCCCCACAGCTTTGAAGATTCTACCAGAGTCCCAGAAGCCCTCGGCATCCACAGGCTTCCGGTGGGGAACAACTGCCTTGATACCACGACATAGCCACAAGATGGTGGTGCTCTCGTGTCAGCACCAGCCTCAGTCTGAATCATCCAAAAATATTGTGGGCTAACGGATTCGAGTAAGTTCCGGCTGAACCTCAACGTGACCCGGTAAGGAAGATTCTACCTCCCTCCCCTTTTGATTGACGGTCCACATTACCAGCCCCTCTGTTAGCACTGGTTTTTGAACTGCCGAAAGGGATTCTGGTGCAACCAACCCGGCATCGCCCAAAATGGCGCCGGTATCAATAGGAACTTACGAACACCGCGTGGTGTTCTTTAGCTAACAAGACTTGATGTTCTGAGATATGTATATGAACCTTTGTACACTTGACGAAAAAGGGAGGAGGGTTCACTTGGCAAACATTTGAAAGGATCCCGTTAAAATGTTGATTTTAATGTACGATTTATTATGATATTTATTGTAACCGATACATAACGTAGCTTATGACGCACGCCCACGGTATACATCTAGGAAATGTGATTACAATTAGTCTGACTGTGTTTCAATTTATGAAATAAATACCCTCTGATCCCTCAATTATTAATAGACGTTTTTAGTTTCTTGCAAATAACTAAGTAGACGTTTTTCAATGTTTTTAAAATGCTGCAAAATAGCCCCCTACTGTATGTGCTTCAGCCATCGCCGTGTCCGGCCAAATACGATTGCACTCACATATTTACTTACTGAACGATTATGCAAATAAAGGTTTTCCAAACTATGAACAGGTATCGCATACTTTTGTAAATGTGGGAATTGGCGGGAGGGCTATTTTGTGCGCAACCGTTTTGCTCTCTTTTTAAGGTTATTAGAAAATGGTTGTTCGGCCCCGGATTGATGATCGAATCTAAGGTATGATACGCTGCCTCCAAATGTGCGACTAAGCTCAGGAACTAACGCATGAAGAAGGACTTCGACTTCTGAGAACGGGTAAAGCGAAGCGGTGTGAATGTTAGAATGTTATAAAGGTAGGGTACTCGAAGGTACTAAGGAACAAGGTTGGCCAAAGAACTGATATGCCTTAGAACATCACAGCGTTGGGAATGATTTAAGGATCCCGATAGCTAGATACATCTACAAACCAGATACCTCGCGCTAGGCGCCTCTGATCTCTCTCTCCTTTCTTAGCGTTTCCTTATACACGATCTATAATGCCACCCTCGACCCCCCCCCCCATGAACAACCTATCACACTGCCCGCTCCCCCCTTGACTTCAGAAACCAAGACCCTAGGGATTATATCCCGAGGAGATAAGACGAGTATGTGGTAAGTAAAGAACTTTCGTGCCCGTACATTTGATATGCTCGAATGTTGTTCCCCCTCCCTTTTCTTCCTTTTTCTCCCTCTACAGGTTACATTGGAGTCACGACTAGGGTATAGTAAAGATCTGGAGCCACGCCATGTCTGATACATGAAGCGGACCTACGCTGCAAGATGGCACCTAAAGACACCCAACTCAATGCATGTCCTTATGTACCCGGCCTAATGCTCTTCCGTCCCAAACTGCATGCTTTCTACATTCTAACACAGACCCGAAATGTCTCATGTTGGGTAATGCACTGAATAGCCTAAATAGTACACGGCCACTCTCCATGTCACACGTGTACTATTTAGCCTATTATTGATTTCTCTCTCTCTCTATCTGCCTCTCTCTATCTCTCTCTCTCTCTCTCTCTCTCTCTCCTCCACACTTTCACTCTTCCTAGCGACTGGCACCTAATTGGCGAACCACTACCCCTGGTGCACCACCTGATTGGCTCCAAATACCACAAGTATTTGCACAAATTTGTCCTAAATAAAAATTACATCGATACCACGTTACTACCTCTCCTTTTCTGCTAAATATTGATGAAACCTAGATTGGCCGAAAAGAAAGGGACAGGTAAGACGACTAAGGTTCCCTAATCTGACCCATATTGAGGGAACTACTTGTCAGTGGCATCCATGATAAAATGTCTCTGGTAAACGTGACCTTCCCCGTCCCGAAATTATCTCAATACCCAAACAGTAAAAGTGATCGAGACATCCCCGTTTTCCCAGAATGCCCCTAGTTTTGTATCAGCTGCCCTGGACGAGAGTTTGAAAAATGTCCCTTGCCCCAGTTCGCTATATTCCTAGTTGTTTTCCATTAGACCTCGCTCACCCCAAGGATGAGTTGAATAGTCATCGCAAGCCCCGAGTTTTTTAATAAAGTAGCCAGGTTGTAAGAAACTATGTAGAATTTAGAATAATGTTTGCAAAGTTAGAATTAAGTCCAAAAAAAAATGAAAGAACTTGTTGCAAGTAAACCCTGTTGAAAGTAAACTGTTTAGCCGAAAGATAGGATGCATGGATATAATGAAAAATCGTTTAGCCTATGTTCATTCCTCAGAAAGATACCTATCAGACCATGGTGAATAGCACGTTGCACTTTTTCGTAAAATACAAAGCCCTGAAGAACGGCATAAGCTTCGTAGGACTCGTACTAGGAAAGTGGGTCTCTGCCAGAAGAATTGACGTGACTGTAAAAAAATGCAATGAATAAGTATCAGACTTCATTCCACGACAATGAATGTAATACCAACAAAACGCCAAAGAAATAGTCACGAAGGAAAGCTGTAGGGAACCCAGCAAACCTATCATCGATTATTTATACGTTGGCTGCAATACCTCAATGTAACGGATGCTTACCCAGTTGCTTAGTGTTGGGAGAGAAATAGATTCATGTGATTACCTTCCTCTGCAAAATCTCTAAAGACTGTCTTCTCAAACTCATTTTTAAGGGAACTACTGTCGGAGGAGAAAGAGACCGGATGTGGGAGCACGCGGCCTGACTGCAGATCGTGGAACATCAGCGACATTGGCCAAGGCGAGACCGCAGCAGTAAGGAGTCGCTGGACGAGGCACTGTTTCTGACAGAATGAAAGGAAAGGGCTGACCTGAGGCCCCTGCTTTATGATCGACATGTGCCGAAAAGTCCCCGCTCTCTGAACCTGGTTATGGACCCGCCTGTCTAAATTTTCCGTCCCCCTGGTCTGTTCCCGATCTGGCCCTGCTCCATCCCCTCTTCCTCCGACCTACCATAAAGACTATTCGCACACCCCCCTCCTTCCACTTGAACTTTCAAAACCCTACTGTGCCATCCAGAGAAGGGTATTTCCTGCGTCAAAAGGGAGGGAGCTCCGACTAAGTAGACCACGAACTGTGTTAAAATCTCAGAACGGTGACCTAAACACCACCAAGGGTCACCCCAAAGAGAAGCTAAACGAAGTCTATGGTTCTGCCCACTACCGAGCACCTTGAAGATGATGGAAGAAACAGGAAATACCCACTACAGAGACCCAAGGACAGACAGACTCCACAACTCAAAGACAATTGCACCCTTCACCACAAATCCTTTTCTGTCTCCTTCAAATGGCCACACTCTGGATTATGGAAGAAAATGCACTTGCTCCAAAAACCGTAACATATTTCTCCCACGAGGTCTGGCGAAACAAAACAAAGACACACTCCTGCCCGCAGACCTCCAACGGCTCAACCCACATGGACATTCCTACTAAAGAACGAATTGTAATGCAGGTGCTGAACAGTGCTAACAGAAGATGACAAAGAATGCTGAGAACTCACTAATAATGGTCCACGACCACAAGACACTGGAAACCCTGATTATTGTTTTTACTATGTCTCATTTCTCTCCCAACCGCCATTGAATTGACTATGCTCCAACCGAGTACAAAAAGAACTTACTTACGTGGTAAACCTATCAGTTCCTATGACTATAAGCATCTATGATCTGTACCCAACGCTCTCACTACATAATTTTTGTCTGATATTGCATTACTATGGCTTTCCTGCAACGAGCTTAACGATGAGCCCGCCCACTAAGATGAGAAGATTTTGAAATGTGATGTTTATGTACAGTTCCTTCGCCTGGGTTTTTCACTTCCTTACTTATGACCACCGCAGTAGACATAGATAGGAAATAGGCCAGCAAGATGTCTTGGATATGTTAAAGGGAGGACTGTGGAAAATTAATACAGTTTGGTGAACATTATCTGCGCCATCTTGCCCTTTTCTCCAATGCCACACTTTTTATCGTACACCCCCGCCATTTCAGCTGCCTTGATCAGAACCATCCTCTGCCCACCCCTGACCCCCAGCACGGCTCTTCACCCTCACAAACACCCCCACGCACTGATCACTCCCGCTCTCACATGCCTTGCGCGTAAGCGGCAACCATTTTAAGCACCATGGCCTCCCTGCCCTCGCTGATAGCCAGCGCGTCTCTCTCTCTCTCTCTCCTAACCTCGCAGGCATCCCCCGCACGCTGACAACCCCCTCCCGCTCTCACATGCCTTGGGTCATAAACCCCTCTTCAGTGCAGCTCTGCCTCGGAATCCCATCCTGTTCCCAGCGCGACACCTCCCTTCATCCCTTTCATGGTCCCAAGTCCTTTGATACAAACCCCCTTTTCCTGTGTGCCCGTTTGTCTCCCTTGTTCCCAGGCCGCCACCTGGCCTTGCGGATACTGTTTATCACACCCCCGTACAGTAGGAAGCTTCCCCCTATCAAAGGACCCTCGAGTCGATCGAACACCCTTCACCCCATGAGATCCGATCAACTCCACACATTCCGTGAATCGGCGGAATGTCCAGCTGCGCGATAATCATCACCTGTTGTGACCGGGGTGGGGATTTCAACTGTAAACGTGTGGGAACGGGCTTGAAGCGGGGATTCCTAGGATGCTTTTCCGTACATCAAAGTATTGACAAATATGTGTTTCATGTAATAAAGCAATAAACCTGGGTATAAGAGGCCAGGCCTCAGAGATGCGGTTAGAGCACCTCGTGACGATACTTGCTGTCCGAATTGATGTGTTCTCCTCCGGAGAGAATAAACCCTCGTTTCCTGCCTTTCAGTCTCCAGCGCCTGCTTCTTCATTGATTAATATTTTGTGGGTAATAGAGGCGACACCGCCGGGCAACACAAAAGGGTCTTTGGTCACTGGTTGTCTAGCCACCCTTTTACAATCCCAGGTGTCGGATGCTGAGTTGAGGACTTATCTCAGTGAAGGAGGTGCTCAAGATCATCCCAGGTGTTGGTGTCGGAGCTGAGGACGTATCTCAAAGAAGGAGGTGCTCAAGATCATCCCAGATGTTGGTGGCGGAGGTGAGGACTTATCTCTATGAAGGAGGTGCTCAAGATCATCTCAGGTGTCGGTGGCGGAGCTGAAGACTTGAACTCTTAAAAGTACTGCCAATGTCCCTCAGAAAGCATACATTAATTATTTTCCACCCATTTATGTTGGTCTTCAAAATTACAACTTTCTTGTTTAGGAATAAATGCAAGTCATGATCTATATGTTATTTAAATGGTATTTCCTGGAAGAATTGACTCCTGGAAAGGATGAATGTCATATCCAAAAATAAAGAAGCATTAGGTTCTTGATGTTGGGCACTATATGGGAATCCTATATCTGAAAAGTATTTACATAATAACTTGTAAGGTCCACTCATTATACCCGTACTGCAATGTTATCCCTATGGGTGACTCTGAACTTTACAGCTCCTGTCAGGACAACAGGTTAACAGACTTCCAGTCTGTTTAAGGATTGCAAAACAACATCTTCATGCGTGTCCTGAATTTGGCAGAGATGCTAGCCTCCCAAAACATTGTGATATTTATAATGCTTAATGTTTTCAGTTTAATAGTGTTAAATTGGGAAGTGTTGATAGAATTCAATTTAACCAGCTGTCCGATCATGCGCCCCACTCAAGGACTAAAGAGGTATTTCTGTGTACATGAAGGTGCAGAGGCATGAATGCTGAACACATCCATCAAACATATTGACATATGTTGCTCCTGTTGCATCACATTAAGTTTAGATATGTTCGTCAAACACCTGTTTCTGCCGTGATCATTCACATGAAGGTACGTAGGATCCTCTTTGCTATGGATTTCTTTTTGGTCTTCGGTAGCCACCCCATTCGCCTACTGTACTATGTACAGCTATTGTCCTTTTGTTTAGCATTCTCATCAAACTGATTTGTTCGCCAATAAAATAATAACATTACATATATAAACAGATCATCTAGAGGTTTTTGCAGGTAAACACTCCTTAATAAGGACCAGACGTCTTCTTACGTGCCTTTCCCACTTTTTTGGTAATTACCAGAGAATAGGATTTCTACATTTTATGGTGACCATGCCACCATCCCAGTGCTTAATTTAAGCCGGTGGTTTCTGGTGCCCGGCATTGGCACTTAATTGTCAACACTGGCACTTATAACAGTCGGCCACATGGTGGCAGTGTCCATCTAATTTTGAGATGAGCACAATAACAGTTGTTGTATAATTCAATATACATTGATAAATACTAATACCTGCCATCAAAGCCATTTGTATAGCTTTGGGCACCTAGATTAGTCTGCATTGTCTCACCTGTAGAAGTGTGATGGTTAGTAGTTTTTAGGTCGAGCCTATACAGGCAGCACGCATGCACTGCTCGTTCTGCAAGACATGCTGCTTTGGAGTATACACTGGAAGCCTTGCCTACTTTCCGCCCATATTTGTCATTGGCTTGTGTCATTGTCCTTTGTAAACGCTGGCTTCTGTTTAGTAAATAGGCTTGTTAGTCCCTCCTTGTTACCGCCTTGTCTGCATTTGTTACCTCCCATAACAAATGGACCTTTTACTTGGCTTGCTAGGGTCTGCGTTATAAGTGGGCGCGGACTACTTTGTTTATTGACTAATGGGGACAATGACGGCTGCTTTTTGTATTTGCAGCATGCCCACACAGGACAATGGTGGCCACTTTTTGTATGCAGCGCTCTGCCGCTCTAACTTTAAAAGTGGCCGGCCCGTTTCTCCTCAGCACTCACGACACAAGGGGAGCTTTTTTTTAAAGGACTTTTTAGAAGAATGTGTGTCCACTTCAGGGACACCGCACGTTCTTTCTCTTTTTTTTAATAAACTTGCATGCTGAGCAAAGCGCCCGCTTTAGGGACACCGCGCTCAGTTTAATTTTTAGCATTTTAACTATAATGTTGAGCGTTCCGTTCACTTCAGGGACACCAAGCTGTTTCTTTTTTTTTTTTTACTTTATCGGTGAAAGCAGCGCCCGCTTCACGGACACCGTGCTCTGCAATACAATAGATTTTTTTATTTCAAAAGTTTGACATATTGGTATTGAAAATGACAATGCCTTTTAAGATTCTAAAAAGCATTGCCATTTACAATTAAAATAGCTAAAAATCTCGCAATTGCGAGACGTAATGCATTGTAAATGCTTGTTTTGTAATGTCATTGGCAGCACTGGCGTTTTCGAGGTAATACTGCCCAGGGAAGAAACAACATGTATATCCTAAGGGGTCCCAGGGTGTCTTACATGCTACAGGTGTTTCAACCACACAGACGCCGCAAACCCTTGTGTCATGTCTCCTCCTGGTAGTACTGTCCGAAGTCGCATGCATGAAATATGAAACTGACTAACTTAGTGCACTCCATCACCAGAACATACCATTGATTCAACTTCCAACTCATATCTTCTTCAAGACCCCTGTGACTCCACCCCAAGCCCGCCCCCTCCAAAGCGCAGTGGTCTGGAGGCTGCGTGAAATGATGGACGTACCGAGCGTGTTTGCGATCCCAGTTTTCACGCTTGACGTGGTGACGTGGCTGATGCGTCGCTCGTGTTCCGGCCTCACCAGCACCACCATCTTTATGCTCCACAGTGACTGCACCGCCACCTTCAAGAAGAAAACACTCGAGAAAATGAGGGTAAAGCGGGACACTGTGACACTGTGAAAGAACCTTGAGATAAGGACACGCCCCTTTACAATTAACATCATATTTTTCCTAATGTATTCAATTGCTTAAAAAAAAACTCTCCACTTAAGAGGAAGTCATTGGCAAGTGCATGTGCTAGAATGATAGCACTGTGAATTAAATGCTCACTGCTGACATCTGGGGTGTCCTGCAGGTCAAAGGTATAGGTCCTGGGAGGCCTCTAATCCATCTGTCTGAGGCCAATACATTAAGGACCATTAAAGTGAGTGATAGTAACACCCATAATTTTCAACTGTTAGAAATGAAAGAAGTGTGGAATGAAGGGCTTATTAAAACATATTCTTTTATTAAAATGAGTGATAAAGGTCTATAAAAATTCATGTTAGTAGTACTAATAATATTTCTAATACGGTAACTCAAAAAGATGTTGAAAAACCTTATACATTTAAATCATCAAAAAGTGGTTCTTTTCAGCAAGACTTTGCAGAAACTCATTTTTGCAGCAAGATTAGAAAAAATACCCCACCCGGCCCCTTTTTCGAAGCAATGGCTAACCTAGCATTGGGCGTGGGATATGCTGGGCCCCAAGATGGCAACAGAATGTGGGTGCTGCAAACTGGGTCATAATCTGCATTAGTACCTCTCCAGACACCAGGGGTTTGATGAAGTGACAGGATGGTGGGTACTGGTGCAGGAAAGGTATTAGCTTTTAAACTCACGAGGGCTGTAAAAAATCCAACTGCTTTTTAAATAGAGAATGCATAGGTAGTATATATAAACAAAAGTACTCAGGTAACCGTGACAAAGACCATCTCTTGGTCGAAACGTTTGGTGGTGGTAATGGTGATGGTAACTATTCTTTATTAAAAGCTTTTTCAAATCACACGACTTCTGGAGTGCAGTGAATTAATTGATTGAAGATATATATATATATATATATATATATATATATATATATATATATATATATATATATATATATATATATATACTTTTTTTTTTTCGGCCATTTGCGGTTATAAAATGGCCTTTCCTCATGTATGAAAGGCTTCAGGATTTGAAATTTCGGTAATCGCAATTTGTAGTGATTACCCAAGTAGTGAATGCAAATAAAGAATCGCAATTCCATAATGCACATTTAAAAAGCCTTTCCTAAATGCAAACTGTGCATTTAGAAAACGCTATTATCATCCAGTTGATGGTAACCGTGTGCAAATTTTGAAAAATGCACAAAAATGCATTTTTAAAATTCCATGTGGTGCACACATGCCCTTAGGGCATGTGTGCTCTTTACAAGTGCACAAATTAAATTTTGGGGGCGCTTCATGGGGGCTTTTAGCCCCCGGCCACCCTTGGCTTTGCATTTGCTAATTTGCGATTACCAATTAGCTAATGCAGAACCATTAGCACCTATGGGCCTTTCGGCTCAAAGGAACGACTGGAGTCAAGTCAGGAATAACTTTACTTCGGTTCCGAGAACCATAAAAGTTTCACAATAAAAATATTTACAATTCATAAAAAACATCAACAGAGAATGATTTAAAACAGCAATTCCTAATATTTCAGCAAAGATATTTACAATAACAAAGTCAAGCCCGAGCAACCCTATACTAATTTCATTCATAATGATTTCTAATCACAATAGAACCCCTTACACAATTTACTACAGCAATGCAGATATCAAAGGTGGCCAATTTATGCAAGTCATTGAAACCATCATTAAATGAACATGGAAGACGAATGTTCCTTAAAAATGGAAGCTGAATTCAGGTTCTCACCGATGTATATAATGTGCAAAGTAATATAAAGTGCAACGTGCTTTACCTAGAGGAATTATCACACAGGCAAGGCATAAGCTTGTTCTTGAGACTAAACTTCAAGCTCAACTTCTTCTCATTCCCCCCTCACAAAAAGCTAATGAGCTCACTGAACACTTTAACAATACTGTCACCAGTATCCTTGACCAATTGGACCCGCTTAAACCCAAAAACCAAAGAAACACTCCCTCTAACTCTTGGTTTACTACCGAGCTTAATAACAAAAGACGGTCTCTCAGACTGTCGGAAAGAACCTGGAGACACCATCCCTCTCTCTCCCATCTTGCACTCCTCAGACGTGCTAGATCCACATACAAAAAAAACACATCTTCCGCACTCAACTTGATCGTGCCAAAAACAGACCTAGGGAACTCTTCAAAATCATTTGAAACCAAACTTTCCCCACACCTCCAAATCTGATCACCTCCTCAGCCAGATGTGAATAGATTTCCCATTTCTTCTCGGACAAATTAGCTAAAATTGATCAATCCTTCCATCCCACACAGCTCCCCTCCAACTCCCAATGCAAACCTGTCTTCACCGCTAGTTCCTGTGCCACATCCCCTCCACCTGTTGACCCCCTTCTCTCTTCCACCTGCTACCCTATTGCTCCCCAGCGACTCTCCTCACCTACCGACTTCGCAACCCCTCCCAACCACTCCTCACACCATCCCCTACCACATCTCCGGAATCCAACTCCCCTAACTCACAATTAGAGAATAATGCCTTATTGCCCAACTTCCTCCCCATGACTGAGCTAGAAGTCCTTAAAATAATTGGTAATCTTAAAAAGTCCTCCCACACAAAAGACCCCTTACCCTCTAACCTTGTCCCTGCTCTTAAGCACATCATTACCCCATACTGGACCACAATCATCAA
Organism: Lissotriton vulgaris; assembly: GCF_964263255.1. NCBI lineage: Eukaryota > Metazoa > Chordata > Amphibia > Caudata > Salamandridae > Lissotriton > Lissotriton vulgaris. The sequence goes on from NW_028245922.1 coordinate 628,625, forward strand.
CACCTCTCTCTCCACTGGCTGTGTCCCACCTCCCTTCAACTTGGACAAATCTCTCCCATAATCAAGAACCCCAATGCTGACCCCAATGACCAAAATAATCTCCGCCCCATCACTAACCTCCCACTTCTCTCAAAAGTCCTTGAAAAATGTGTGCTACTACAACTAGACAAATACATCGAAAACTTCAACCTACTCGACCTCTTTCAATCAGGCTTCAGGAAAGGCTGCAGCACCGAAACAGCAATGCTCAATGTTATGGATGACATCCACCACTCACTTGATAATGGCGAGACTTGTCTTCTTATCCTCCTTGATCTTTCTGCAGCGTTCGATACAGTCAACTATTCAACCCTCCTTAACGTGCGTCGGACCCGTTTCTGCCTTAATGGTACTGCCTAAAAATGGTTTGTCTCCTACCTACAACACCGAACTCAGCAAATCAAAATTCAGAACTGTCTCTCTAACCCCACTCCTGTCTCCCTTGGAGTCCCCCAGGGATCTATTCTCTCTCCCTCCCTCTTTAGCCTCTTCATGGAACCCCTCACCCTCATTCTTAAACAAGCAGGCATCAACTACCACCTCTACGCTGATGACACCCACATCTATTGCAAGATTAAAACTACGGTGATATCCTACACCTGAACAACACCCTCACCAAGATCCAAACCTGGTTCCATTCCAATCATCTCAAACTTACCCCTAAAAATAAAACGAAATACTTCTCTTCTCCCCTAAAAATAACCCTCTCCCCGTTCCATCCTGGATCTCTGACCTTAACACACTCAACTGCTCACTCACCCTGTCCAACTCCGTCAAATCTCTTCGTATTTCTATCGACAACACCCTAACCCTCAAAGTCCACATCAAAATCTCTTCAAAAGGAGCCCTCTTCACTCTCCGTCACCTTAAGAAAATCAAACCATCAACAACGGAATCCCCAAGGTCCACCTTGCTCCAATCAAAGCTGTGCTCAACCTTGCAGCCAGGCTCATCACAGACTGCAAACGTTTTGATCATATATCCCCAGCTCTCAAAGCTCTTAAATGGCTCCCCATTGAAGGCAGAACTGCCTACAAAACTGCCTGCATTACTCATAAAGTCCTCCACCAAAACACTCCGCAGTACCTCTCCAAGAAACTCATTGCAGGCACCACACGAACTCTGAGAAGCACCAACACCCTCCTCCTAATACCACCACTTCATACAAAGAAAGCCACACAATCAGGCTCCTTCCGTGGTAATGCCCCTATCATCAGGAATGCCCTCCCAAAAAACCTGCGCTGTAACCCCTCCTATTCCAGCTTCAAAAAAGACCTCAACATCTACCTCCTCAAATATTATTGGGGATCCTAACCTGTGACCTGCACTCGATCTCCAATCACCATGTTATATTTGTCCAATTATGTGTGAATTTCCTTTTACATCACCTACCTAATTACTTGAAGTGTATAGCTCTTGCACCTGTTTATCTATTTTGATTTGTATATTTTGCATGTTGTTTCATTATCTTTTATCTACTTGTATTCCATGTTTGCTTTATATCATCTTACTCATGTAAAGCACGATGAGACCTCTGGGTCTAGCCAGCGCTATATAAAACTTTTAAAATAAAAAATAAATAAAATAAAGCTTGCCCGCCCATCCTCCTTGACGAAGAAACACAACACAAAGTGCACAGTGCATAGTCGAAACTTAGTTAAGTAAAATCTAATCTGGGAATTGGTAGAAAAAGATAGATAAAGGGGGCAGAAGGGAAATAAAATGCTCCCATCTTGCAGTTAACAACTACACGCATTGCCCCGAGTAAAAAACGCCTCCCTAATAATGGCCTTAGCATTTGGAGGGATTCTTTCAGGGATTTTAAGGAGGTGTCCTAGACCTATCTCTTGAAACTTTTCCCTCACAAAGCTGAGCCAGGGCATCTTTAGAGTATTATGCGTGTTAAGGGGACCCTTAATAACATTACTTAAAAACTCTAGGCCTTCTGAGAGCCAAATCTTGGCCCATAAATACAAAGGGGCACAGCGAATTCGATGTTCTATGAAATCTTGACCCAGTTCAGTATGGCAAAATAAAGTGGGGGCGCGTTTTGGTACCATCAGTAGTTTTTAACTAAATGTATTCTCTACTAGTTGGAGCTGTTGGCTTCTAATGTACCCCCAGACCCCTACCATATACGTGGCAATAGAGACGCATTTACCTCTGTAAAGAGTTAGCTATTCCTTCACCGGTTTGCGCCCCAATTTACAGGCAAACCGAAACAATCCATCCACAGCCCTTCTTGCCTGCCGTGCTCTGGCAGATAAGACTGGTTCCCATTTCATCTGATTATTGAATAAATTACCCAGATACACGAAATTATTGACTTTTTCTATCTCTTTCCCTGGACAATAAAAGTTTGGGTTTTTGTGGTCTTTGGGCCACACACTATTATGTACGATTTGTTAAAATTAACTTTTGGATCAAGAGATGTTATAAAATCATTCAAAGCATCAAGAGACTTCTGCAAACTCAAAGCTGTCCTTGCCGTTAATACTGTATCGTCTGCGTATGAAAGCAGGGTACGGGCTTATCACCAATTTAGGGGAAAACAATCTCCCTTTTTAATTAAAAAGCCTCCAGCACATTTGTATAGATTAAAAAACAGGAACGGGGCTAAAATACATTCTTGGCCGACCCCCTCCGTGGAGACAATGTTGTGTGTTGGAATGGAGTCATAATACGTAATAGCGATTCAATATTTACTGAATCGCTATTATGTAAAATTAAGGAATCGCAAAAATGTTACAGATTCCTTAATACACAGCATTCTGCGATTAACAAATAGGGATTCAGTAAAAATAGCTATTTGGTAATCGCAAAATCCTACTTTCATATATGTGGATCTTAGTTTCCATAGAGAAAGCATTTTTGACTTGCCTAAATCTTTGGTGCCATTTGATAAATCCACAAAATGTTCCCAAACAAATGTCAAGTTAAGTCTTGTGCATGGAAAGCTTCAGGGTGATCTGTCAAGAGGGGACAAAGAAAAAGGGGGAAGGGTCAAAAAAAGTGCATTTCTCATGTTAATTCCCATAAAGATTTTAGACATGACAAGAGCCCAAACCGCTGGACAGAATTACACCACACTTGGCAGAAAGGCAGCTCTTGGTCCAGAAAGAGCCCTTTTTGTTATTTGGTGTAAATCCGTTCAGTAGTTTTTGAAAAATTAAGGGAAATTCAAATTTGGATATAGGGAATTGGATCCACCAAGGATCCGACAGTCCCCGTGCTGGTATGTGATTGGCTGCCAACACTTCAATTGGGAAGTGTTGGCAGCCATCTTGCGACTCAGCATCATGCCGTACAGAAACCTGGTGTAGCGTAACTACTACGTTGCTTTTTTCAAAGGCACAGTTGCCTTTGAAAGAGGCACTGCAGCTTGACCGCCATGTCGCCAGCCAGACTACTTTTAAGTTGTAATCTGGTGAGTGGGCTGCAGTGTCTCTTGGCGGTGCAGGCGGGCAGTGGCATGCCACCTGCACCGCCAAACGCCATAATAGGGCCGCTAGTGTTAAGTTATCTGTACAGGTTAATGTGGAATGCTATTTTGTGAAATATGCAGGGTGCCGTGCTTTCTAATGGAGACAGTTTGCTTGTTCTTACAAATAGGGCAGACTGTCATTGCATGCTGTCAGTGATAAGGACAGACTGCTTTGCTGTTGCATGGTTTATATGTAGTCTCCATTTAAGTTTTCCTTTTTAACTTAGCATGTTTTTGAGACGGTGGTTTGCACATATTTTTTACTAACGCAAGAATGTGCAATGAATACATTTATTTTTGGCAAAGATTGTTGTTCTGTAGTCTGCACTGTTAGTTCCAGGGAGCACTGTTGGTTCCAGGGACACATATACTAGAACACAAGGTCCTTGCTTTATTATGTGCTCAAAGGAGATGACTCTTTCCCTTCGGCCTAAGTAAAGTTGTCATTCTGTATCTCTCCACAGAATGCGATGAGGCTGGTGTTTTTTTTTAAACAGCGTCTGATTTGAATTTAGTGAGAGGTGCTTCACCCCAGAGTTATCATAAATGCTGCAGAGAACTGTGAAGGAGACTTAGTGCAGGAGGCCCCGACATTCATCCTAAGAAAGAAGATAGCTGTACAAGCAGAGATGTGTGCAGGCTTGCACACGGAGACAGAGTGCACTCATGAATGGACTGGGGCTGGCTTCCTGATACACTACACAAGGTATGGGGTTAGATCATTCCAACTGGGTCTGGCAGGAGGGTATTCCCATCATGCTCTCACTCCAATAGGAGTATTATTGATAGATAAGAGTAAGATTAGACACAATTAACATGGTTGTTGAATTGTTTGTGTTTTTCTTCATTCTAATAATGCTTATAACAATGATGTGTTTCATCTGCCTGACTGTCGCAGCTCATGTTTTATTATCAAGGACTAGCCCCCAGATGCATCAAGCCCATATTCTGCGAATTCTAAATTGCGAGAAATACTGAATCGCAATTTAGAATTTGCAGAATGGGATGCATCAAGAAAAGCGAGTTAAAAAAGCGAATCGCAATCGGCCGCAATTGCCGATTGTGATTTTCACCAAATCGCATAAAATTTGCAGAATCGCCCGTTATCCATGTAGAAATTGCGAACTCGCAATTACCGAAATCGCAAAATGCGATCTCGCTAATTGCGAGATCGCAAAAACGGGAAGTCGCATTTTGAGCACAATGATGACATCACAACCAGGAAGTAGGCAGTTCCCTCCCTCATTCAGAACACAGAGCCTGAGAGTGGAAGAAGCACATCCCAGGGCTCCACAACAGACTACCTGCAGCACCACAACAGGACACAGAGAACAACTTAAAAGGTCCCAGGAAGCAGCAGGGAGCAGTGCACCAGGCAGAAAGAGAAAAATAAAATTCTCTGAGCAGGAATTGGAGTACCTCATTGAGGGAGTGTCAAAGGACCATGACAGGCTGTTTGGAAAGGAGTCCCGGAGGGTGCCTGAGGCCGACAAGAGGCGCATTCCCGCAAACGTTAACTCAGTCGGAATGACCCAGCGCTCCATCAATGATCTCAAAAAGATGTGGTACGACCTCAGAGGGCATGCCAAAGAACGCATCGCTGAGAGGCTGGGGGAGCGACTTGCCACTGGAGGAGGAGACCCCACAGTTGCACCCAACACTCCACTCGAAGACCTGGTGGAGGACACCCTCAATCCTGCAGCCTGCGTGGGGGTCACCCGGCTGGACTCCTCCCGACCCACCCAACAATCCCAAGGTAAGTGCCATGCGACTGCAACCCCGTCCCCTAACAATGCCCATGACTCCAGAGCTAGCCATTTGATAACCCCAGTAATGCAGGCTGTGCACCCCTGAAATGCCCTATTGCATTGTGGGACCTGTAGTGTGACCACAATTCCCGGATAGTATCTTCAGATTTCTCTCACACAAGGGTGGGCATATCTCACATGAACCACCTTTCCCACCATACCTGATCTGAGCATGAGCTGGAGAGTACAAAAACAACAAGGTGATGGATGGAATGCTTGAATTAATCTCAGCCACTGGCAAATGCACGAGCCACGTGCCAATCGCGTCATCTCAGTTTGGATCCAGCCGTATGTAAATCAGTCTTGACCCCCCTGCTCCTCATGGGATCAGTCCAGCCCGAACTGCCAGGGCAGGTCCTCCTGAACCGGAAGGTGCCCCTTCCTGCACAAAAACAATTTCCCATGGCGCAGGCATCCTTGCACCATGGTGCACGGGTGCCTGCGCTGGTGCATGGCAGCTGTTTGTGCATCAGCGTAGGGGAGAGCACAGGAATGCTTGCGGTGCCGTGCTGAAGCACTTTCTTGTAGAGCTGCCCCAATATACATATAGATGTGTTTGCACTCCTGCTAACTTTCCTTAAAGACTCGATGGCCACTGCAGCAGCAGCAGACCCTGGAAGCACATCTGGTGATCCAAGGGATCTCACACAGATCCTGGGGTAACTGGCTGGCAGTCCTTGCTGTGATTGTACCATCTGTGCATTTAATGCTTTGAAATCCCAATGCTCATTTTTAAGCCTTCAGTCTACACTATGTTTTTGATTTTCTTGCCTATTGATAGTCATTTTTAAATTCAATCTTAGAGATTCATGCATCCAGCGTCTGTTTCTGCCGCCCTTGCAACTCCTAGAAATGAGTCAGAACCTTCACCACCCTCCCACCCAGGGATACCCGACACTGTACCAAGCAGCTGTATAGCCCTATGTCTGTGGTAAGGGGTGCCTGGCAACAACCGACTCCTGCCTCACAGCAGCTGCTGGAGTTACTGACATGTTACACCGCATGGCATTGATATGGTGGCTTGTGCACATAGGTTCCGGTAAGACTCAACTTGGCTACAGGGCAAAAAATTCACTTCTTTGTAAGGTCTCTTTGGGGTTTATTTACAGGCATGGCAGGTGGCCTGCAATGGCTGCTCCTGCGTTTGAGCCGAGGTTTATCGCCCTTCTGGTTAAAATGCCCCTCCATGCCCAAGAATTGAAAAATAAAATGCTAATACAGTTGGTTTATTACCATTTTATTTTTCAATATGATCCCATCCTGACGCTCGCATCAGGAAGTGGCCGGGACTGCTGCAGAGTGACAGCAGCAGGGAGAAGGGGGGCTGCCTCAGCACTTTTCAAAGTCGCATGTCTTTTTTGCCGGCCGTCTTGCTACGGCTAGGCAGGCATGCACATTTTGAAACTCCTAACCCAGCCGTCTTATGACAGCGGAGTTCGAGTAAGTGCAGGGCTCCAGTGCCCTTGGGAGCGGCGAGTGAGGCCGCTCCTGCCAATCAGGCGCTGCTCTCACAGCTCCAGAGCAGCGCCAGGCTTGGTTAAGGCACTTCTAAAGGTCTTGCACTGCAGGAGAAAAGTGTGCAAAGAGGAGGAGGTAGGACGTGCCAGAGGTACGTGTTTCCCTAAAGGGTATTTTAAAAAAGGAACATTAAATCCCTGCCCCTGTGACAACTTGTCAGACCAGGACACTCTTCATACAATATTTTTTTGTACATATTACAACTCCCTGTGCAGAAAATGTATCCTTCCCTTGCTTAAAGGTTGTAACTTTGAACACGTTAGGCCGGCGCTGGTGTACTTACAAAAGCTAGCGTCACCTATAGTCTGCTTTCGGGTAGCAAGTTTCCTATCAGGAGCAATCAGGTATAGGAATAGGTCACTTATGGGCTGCCCTGTGGACATGGTTCTGAATCATGATATGTAAAAAGCTTTTTTCGGTATGTGCTAGTTTTATTTAATATAAATATTTCATTTTTAAATGTAAATATGAACAATTGTAAGTTGGGGTAATTTTTTCTTATTTATTTATCTACTCCCAGGCCTAATTATGTGATGGTGGGCTGTTTTTAGGTCTCGCTCTCGAGACCTATTGTCGCCGAGTTCGTTCTGAAGGGAGATAGAGCTGTGCACGAGCCGACCAGGGTCTGTGGACGCGCTGACGCAGGCCGGCCGAAGGCAAGCACACGCACACGCAGACACGCACATGTGCACCCACACGTGCACGCACACACACCTCCTGCAACTTTCACACATGTTTATTAATTTCCCCCAAAGTGTCCGCTTTTGTTTTTGTTTCTTTCGCTCCCCACGTGTACTCCCCTTCCTCTCGGTGATCGAGGGGCCCGGCTTGCATAGGAATCCCTCTCTAGGTCCTCACAGGCACTCACCTCGCTCTTGGTGATGCGGTGTCTCGCTAGCTTCACAAAGGCAAAGTTGCCCTTCCCCAGCGTGCTCTCGATGTTGTAGAAGGCCACCCACACCGGGCCGCACTGGGGGTGCCCTGGGTGCTCCGCCATCACCATGCTGGGGCCGGGGAGCAGCGGAGGCGGCACCGGGGTGCGGGAGCCCGGGTGCGGGAGCCCGGGGAAGCGGCGCGAGCAGCTCCGGCTCTGGCGGCAGAGCTCCGCTTCGGCCGGGGGGCGTGGCGTGCTAAGGCCAAAGAGAAAGCGCGTCACCTTTGCGAGGCGCTCGTTCTCTCCAGTGTGGCGCACGCAGGTCGCCCCATGCAGCAAGAATCTCTCATCTGCGCGTCGGTGAGCCCCAGCATAGCGGCCAGCTACTTCCGGTCCGGCTTGGTGACGTACTTCTGGATCTCGAAGCGCTTCTCCTGGCACTTCCGCTGCAGGTTGGAGAAGATGGCGCGGGACCAGGAGCGCTTCCGCTTGTAGGTCTGCGGCATGGTGTCCTTGTGAGCACGGCATAGGAGCTTGTGTGGGGCGGCAGGAGGGAGAGGCGCGTGTTACACCACATGTCTGCATAGGGCCATCATAGAGCAGGACACGCGAGCACACATGCCACGAACACACTTCACACAAGCGCACATCACACGAGAACACATCCCACAGGCACACGTCACACAAGAACACATACCGCCAAGCACCCATCCCACAAAGGACAAACTAGTAAGAGCTTCCATGCAGTGTGGGGTTACGAATATTTGAAGACAGAGGGAGCAGACATTTCTACTGGAGCACTTAACACTTGTCCCGAGCACCCTATTGCTACCCACCCGCTAATGTGTATAACAGAATCAAAAGGATTTCCACTGGAACAAATCTAAATATGGTTTGGTACGTTTTGAACGCATTTCAGCAAATTCTTGTGAAACACGGTTGAACGTGAGCATAGTACAGTCGTCCCAGCTTTCTCCACAAAAGAATGTGTTTAAGACGAAGTCATATACAACTAATCGGTGATGACAAACACACCAAGCCGTTTGAACATAAAGACAAGTGCCTCGAGTTTTGTGTGTGCTTTTAATGCGGCAGCCTTTTTTATCCATGCCCACCCTACTACCTCTAACTTCCTGCTACCACCTCCCATCTCTCCCCCCCAACCCCCTGTGCCAGTGCAGATTGGTTTATAAGACAGCTGTCGGTGCAGGGTTTTTCTTTTCTATGCCAGACCGCGCACTCTAATTGCCCTTTCTATGCCCTTTCCCGGAAGTAAAAACAGGAATTCCCATGCATTGGGAAGGGAGATGCCAGTACCGGCACCTGATGCACGAATCAGCTGATGTCAGCACTGGTAGGTAATGTGCCTGCTATGCCCCTTTCCTCGCTAACTCCAGTGCTCCTAAGTGACAACTTATGTCATTGTCTTTTCATTTAATCGTTTTGATTTTAGTTTCTCGTGCTATATTTTTCATTAGGGTTCATTTGATATGTAATTATACAGCCCAGCAGATTTAATAGAGTAAAATATGTTTTATTATGGTACAAATCGCAGATGCTCGTGGTACACGATAATCTGCGATTTGGACCGCTCGTAATTTGCTGAAGACTCCGCTGGAAATTACAACTGACCAATTTCACAGGTGTGACACGTGCGTTTTTTGGACATTGAACTATATTACCATACCATCATAATGCAACAAGAACGGTACTGAGTAGAAATTATACAATACCAGCTGACCACAATAGACACCATCGACCCGAGCAAACGCAAAACATGGGCCCATTACACTCTGAGAGCGGCCCACTGGCACTGCCACCAGGGAGAGACTCGGGCACCGTTTTGTTCCATGTTCACAAAGATTTGCACTGACTCACATCTGCAGAGGCCTTCTCCATTTCAAGTGGCCCTTGTGCAAAGGCTTGTGAATAATTTTGGTTTTACCTGAGCATCATGAAACTGCTGCAGACCTTTTTAGACGTGCTCCAGTGCCAGTGTGTGACCGTATCGCATGAGGCGCTAGAACTATTGGGTTATTCCCCCAGGCACATTTGTTCCAGAGTAAATATCCGTAAATTAAACACATATATTTACTTTACATCCTTACATCTGTTATTAAAAGTTGTTATTCTGTCGCAGACGTAGGGTATATGTATTTTTTGCTACAAAAAAAAGAAATTTCCCTTCTAGGCTATACTGTCTTGAACAACACAAAAGAGGGAACATAGGCTGGTCTCCCGGTCTAGGGCGGGGGTGACTGATAGAGGAAGAGGCAGGAATGTACCTGGAAACGTGTCCTGAAACTGCTGCTAGGCTGTGCTCCGTGGATGTGAGTTTAGGGGCCCAAGGACGGAGGAGGCCTCTGGGCCGGGCTCTAGCGCTGCGAAGTACTGGCCGGACGAAGACTGCAAGTGGGGGGCGTGAGCCCCGGACTGCCGGCTCGCGCTTATTAAGGAGGTGAGATGCAATTTTATTTATTTATTTATTTTATAACACTTGTAAGGCGCACAGCTACCCACAAAGGGTTTCCCGGCGCCGGACCAGCAAGACACAAAAATACAACTGGAAAGAGAACAGTCAAAGCACTTATTTGTGGAACAACCAAGTTTTTACGCTTTTTCTGAAATTCATATAGCTTTCCTCCTTGCGTATATATGAATGGGCAGTGTGTTCCACAGCGTTGGGCCCAGGTAGGAAAAGGATCTCCCGCCTATTCTGGCCCGTTTAAACCTCGGTACCACAAAGTTCGCAGCTGTGCATGAACGAAGACTGCGATTTGGGAGGTAGGGCTTAGCAAGGTCCTGCAGGTATTTGGGAGCAGTGCCAGCTTTGCCAATGCATGGCAGACCTGGCTTACGATGTTACACATGCATTGGGTCCTTAATAAGAAAAAATGTAACTGAAGTGGGTCTAAAGCACCACAACTACTTCCTATTTTGTAATCGGATGTAAGATTCCACAGCTGTCATTAAGTGTCCCGAGGTCCTGCTTGCTGTCATATTAATCGGATACAGGGGTTCCCTCTTCTGGAGTAGCTGAATGCTAGCCTGTACTGCAAGTCTGTGAAGCGTCACATGTCTCTTGGATGGTAGTTGGCATAGAAATTGTCGGATGTTTGCAGTGGTGACGAGGCTTCCTTTTCAATAATTGGCATGCTGGTGAGATCACTGCACAAGAGAAGGGGTCGGGCACTGTTGATAGCTAAACGTGCCAACGTTGTAAAGAGGCTCGAATAAAACTCGCTATAGAAAAGTATTGGGCTGAAATATTATTTTGGAAAGTCCTAACATAATGTTAAGTATTTGATAATATAAATAACTAATAATTACTACTGTAAATAAACTGTAGTACATCTAAACAATAGTTACTTTAGACCTCAGTATTATAGGGCTGCCCCCTTACACACTGCCCACTCCAAACTGCCCCCTCACACTCTTCCCACTCACACTCTGCCCATTCACACTCTGCCCACTCACACTCTGCCCACTCACACTCTGCCCCCTCACACATTGCTCACTCACACTACTTTAGGGCACACAGCACAATCACACCCCGCACCCGCACACATTGCACCCTCACACACTGCACCCTCACACACTGCCCCCTCACACATTAGCCCCCACTCGTCACCACAACAACATCACTCAGCGCCACCACAGCGTCAATCTGTGCAACCATTCAACAACAACTGGTTCAAATATGTTCTTTCAATGTTTCAAGCTTTATTACAAATGTCACAAAAAAAGTTAATATTTCACTTCTGTTCTTGGATTTTCGTCACCATAAAATACACTGAACATAATCTTCACAAAAGTTATTTACAAAAGTTAAGCTATTGCCATTATAAATTACAATAACTTTATTTAAGTATTAATTATTTAAAAGAAATAAAAACCATTGTTATTTGTAATATCAATACATCTAACTCACGTAAATACAACACATATTGCATTACAAATGCTATAGGTGTCACATTTGCGAAAGGTATAACTATTGACATTGTAAATGACACAGCTATTAATTTCGCTATTTTCAAAACCATCACATAAATAAAAAAATTGTCAGTTACAATACCAATAGCTCAAACTTTCCTAATGCGAGACCTATTGCTGCAAATGCTTGTTTATTTATTTCGTCATTTTCCCTGGTATGGATCCCTGAGGTGTGCTCATTTTTGCATGATCTGTCATATTACTCGATGGCGTGTATTTTACCCTATTGTTCCCTATGGGAGCGGCAGATAATACTTTTCGTGTTAAGTAGGACTTTACAAAGATCATTAATTGTCCTATGATTTATTTTACTTTTTATGTCTGTTTTATGGATCACAAAACGGGGGATCCTAACTGACTTTACATCTATGTATTATATGTTTGTAGCTTGATCAGTCCTGTTTTGTTATTTGTACTTTGATGACTATAATCAGCTGAATAAAGTTCATTTTGACTGATAAGTGTTTGTTTTATTTTTACCCACCGCTCATTTCCCTGCCCCACCACTCCCTATAGATGCCACCACCACTGATGGCCTGCCGTCCACCAGGGGACCCTGGCAGCACCTCTGAAAGCATTAAAAAAATCTAGGCAGCCGCTCAGCAAACTTTTTTTTTCAAAAACAAATCCCCAAAGCAGGAGTTTGTTTTATGAAAAAACAAAATACTAAAAACGTTGACACACTGGACGTTTTCTCCCATGTGTGGGGGTCCTTTTCATTTTTTTCTGTTCAGGACCACCAGACTCCTTGGACTGGCAGAGGAGGAATAGAAAAAGAAGTACATCAGAGTGTCTGCCCTAAATAAGGTGGACGGTCTGAGGAATTATACCTATGTCCCAAGCTCCCTTTGTGCCATCGGTGTAAGGTTTCTGCCCGCAGAGCCAGGACGGGCGCCACCGACAGAAACATGGCAGTCGACCTGACTCTAGAGTGGCCAGGGTCCGCAGCCAGGTTTGTGTCAGAGCACCCTGCCCCTAAAACTCTAAATGACCCTTTTTCCGCAGAGTGACATCTGGCTCAAAAGCAGAGGTCACTTCCTCGGATTTGGTCCCGTCAAAATAGGGGCAGAGGTCTCAGTCATCCACAGGTCTCATGCTTGTCCCTGTGCTTTTCGAGGGGTCCTGCACTCCTGCTGCTGCATACTTATACATTTTAAGACCTGGCGTCTTTAGGCATGATGAGCAGCTGACATGAGTAATTCCACTAGATGGCGCCAGATTCTGGTCTGCCATGTATTCTTTTTCTGTAAAGTTCATATTTGTAAACTTTGAAACCGGGTCTCCTCCTATGAAGGGGTCCGCTTTAATAAGGCGGCCAGGGCTGCGCAAGACCTTTTGACATGGTTGGTGCCGCCCAACATGCTTTCCTTGATGCTGTGGTCATGCTAGTGGTCAGTTTTGAAACCTTAAAATCTTACCACTTTTTAGTCAATAAATATCAATGAAGGTAAGACGTAGGGCCTGATTACGAGTTTGGGGGACAGGGTTACCTCCATCACAAACATATTGGATATCCCATCCGCCATATTACGATTCCATTATCTCCTATGGAACTTATAATACGGCGGACAGGATATCCGTCTCTTTTGTGATGCAGTATCCCATCCGCCAAACTCGTAATCAGGCCCTTATTCTACACTTACCACCTTGTAGTTGATCTCCATGACGTTTGTGACGCAGTATCCCCTCCGCCAAACTCGTAATCAGGCCCTTAGTCTACACTTACCACCTTGTAGTCGATCCCCATCACGTTTGTGACGGAGTACCCCATCCGCCAAACTTGCAATCGGGCCCTCAGTCTACACCTACTGCCTTGTAGTCGATCCCCATCACGTTTGTGATGGAGTATCCCATCCGCCAAACTCGTAATCGGGCCCTTAGTCTACACTTACCACCTTGTAGTCGATCCCCATCACGTTTGTGATGGAGTATCCCATCCGCCAAACTTGCAATCGGGCCCTCAGTCTACACCTACCGCCTTGTAGTCGATCCCCATCACGTTTGTGATGGAGTATCCCATCTGCCAAACTCGTAATCGGGCCCTCAGTCTACACACACCGCCTTGTAGTCGATCACCATCACGTTTGTGACGGAGTACCCCATCGGCCAAACTCGTAATCGAGCCATTAGTCTACACTTACTGCCTTGTAGTCGATCCCCATCACATTTGTGACGGAGTACCCCATCCGCCAAACTCACAATCAGGCCCTTAGTCTACACTTACCGCCTTGTAGTCGATCCCCATCACTTTTGTGAAGGTGTACCGTATCCGCCAAACTCGCAATCAGGCCCTTAGTCTACACTTACCGTCTTGTAGTCGATCCCCATCACTTTTGTGAAGGTGTACCCCATCCGCCAAACTCGCAATCAGGCCCTTAGTCTACACTTACCGCCTTGTAGTCGATCCCCATCACTTTTGTGATGCAGTATCCCATCCGCCAAACTCGTAATCAGGCCCTTAGTCTACACTTACCACCTTGTAGTCGATCCCCATCACTTTTGTGACGGAGTACCCCATCCGCCAAACTTGCAATCGGGCCCTCAGTCTACACCTTCCGCCTTGTAGTCGATCCCCATCACGTTAGTGATGGAGTATCCCATCCACCAAACTCGTAATCGGGCCCTCAGTCAACACTTACCGCCTTGTAGTCGATCCCGATCACGTTTGTGATGGAGTATCCCATCCGCCAAACTCGCAATCAGGCCCTTAGTCTACACTTACCGCCTTGTAGTCGATCCCCATCACGTTTGTAACAGAGTATCCAATCCGACAAACTCGTAATCGGGCCCTCAGTCTACACACACCGCCTTGTAGTTGATCCCCATCACGTTTGTGACAGAGTATCCAATCCGACAAACTTGTAATCGGGCCCTTAGTCTACACTTACCGCCTTGTAGTCGATCCCCATCATGGTTTTCAGCGCAGACCGGAGGAAGTCCACCCACTCGCGGTCCCCTAGTGAGTTCTCTTGGGTTCCGATCACGTATATGTCATGTGGAAGAGTTGCGGTGCTCTCGTCCTTGCCCCACCCAAGCCCTCTTGAGGTCAGCCATGTAGCTACTGACCGAGGAGGAAGGGAGCCCCCTGGGGAGAGAGAAGGGTGTTGGTCAGAGTGCATCTGGTGATGTGGTACCAGGAGAGAAGTGTCTTATAAAAGAGTATCCACCTAGGGCCGAGGAGTAAAGCGAGCTAGTGTAGGATGCATAATGGCAGATAATGCAGCGTAAAGCAGGGCAATTATAGCACTGCACAGTACATGGCGTGCTGTAGTGTAATGCGGTGTAGGGTAGTGCAAAGGGAGTATAGTGAGCTAGAACGTAGTGTGATACCATGCATTGAGGGCACCGAGGAATTTACAGTGCATGGTGCCGGATCAGCCAGTGAAGGGTAGGATAGAGTAGTAGATTATGCTGTGCATTATGGACAGTGTATGGTATCACATGCTGCATAGAGTGAGGTCAAACAGAGAAGTAGGAGGTAATCTGATGACAGCAGTGTATGTTGCAAAGTGTGAGGTTGTGCAGTGCGCAGTAGTGAGGTACGGGGTCCTGGGATGTATGGCAATGGTTGGTATGCGATTGTGCTGTGTGAGGTTGTGCAGTGTAGTGTTAGGTAATGGATTAGCACAGTGCAAAGTTGTAAGCAGTGCAGCGTGCTTAGACTGAGGTCGTACAGTATGCAGTAGGGTAAGACTGCGGTAGCAAGGGGTGGCGTTGGGGGTGAGGGCGCCCTGATACTTTACCCATGTTCCACGTCCCAATGTACACAGAGACGAGGTCCGGCTCGTCCAGAGCGGAGTGTTTGATCTTCATCAGCTGCAGGAGCTGGCAGAAGGCCTCGCGCTTCTGCAGAGGAAATCAAGAAAAATGTGAAGAATAAAATGGTATAAGAGGAAGGGAGGCGGCAAACAGTCATTCAGAGGGGAGACAGAGGAGGGAGAGAGTGTGAGAGAGTGAGACACAGAGAATAAGATAGCAACAGGGAAAGAAGGCAATGGAGGCAGAAGGAAAGAGGAAGGGAAGACAGGGTGAGAAGAAAGAGAGTCAAAGAGAAGACAGAGAGGGAAGGGAGAGACAAAGGAAGGAGAGAGTGTGAGAGTGAGACAGAGAGCGCGCCGATTGTGCCACGAAGCCGCGCCAAAGGTAAGCCCGTCTGCGCCCGTCCGCGCCTGGACCGCGCCCAGCGCCAGGACCCCTGGCCCCCGCAGACACCAGCCCACCCGCAGGACCTACGACGCCACCAAACTCACCGCACTCAACACCGTCCGGATCCCTGGATGCTACCGAGCCACCCCGAGACGCACCCACGGACCCTTCAGCTGCCACTCCTGCAAGTTCTCCTGCATCCGGACCTGCTCTGCACCCGCACCAGCCAAGCCGAGCTCCAGCAGCAACCACCTGAAGTGCATCCTGCTCAACACCCGCTCCGTCCACAGACACGTCGTGGAGCTCTGGAACCTCCTCGACACAACATCACCAGACGTTGCCTTCCTCACGGAAACCTGGATGAACTCCTCCTCAGCACCCGACATCGCCATCACCATCCCAGACGGCTACAAGATCACACGGAGGGACCGCGGCAATCAGACCGGAGGAGGCATCGCCATCATCCACAGGAACACCATCCACATCACGACCAACTCCGACGACACCCTCACAGCCGCCGAACACCTTCATTTCCAGATCCACACCGACCCCAAGACCACCCTCAGAGGCACTCTCATCTACAGACCCCCGGGACCACGCACACAATTCAGCAAAGACATCGCCGACTTCATCAGCCCGCACGCCCTCCCCTCCGCTAACTACATCCTCCTCGGGGACCTCAACTTCCACCTGGAGAACAACAACGACCGCAACACCACCACCCTGCTGGACAACCTCGCCACCCTCGGTCTCAAACAGCTGGTGACCACCCCCACCCACTACGCCGGACACACACTCGACCCCATCTTCTCCTCCAGCAAGGACATCGCCTTCAGCCACGCCACCAGACTCCACTGGACGGACCACAGCTGCGTCCACTTCAGCTACAGAAAGAACATGATCCACTACCACCATCAACAGGCTGCACGCAGAAGCTGGAACAAGATTACAGCCGACCAGCTTGCCGCATCCCTGAGCCAGGACCCCCGCGCCAGCTCAGCGAACCCCAGCCAGGCCGCCAACAACCTCACAAAGTGGATCAGCAACTGCGCAGACGACCTCGCCCCACTGAGGACCCCGCCCAGCAGACCCGGCAGTAAGAAAGCACCATGGTTCACCGACGAACTCAAGAGCTCCAAGAAGAACTGCCGAGCCCTCGAGAGAGCCTGGCGCAGAGACAAATCACCAGACAACATGACCACCCTCAAGCTCGCCACTCGAAAACACCACCAACTGATCCACACCACCAAGAAAACCGCATTCAAGGAACGACTGGACAACAACGCCCACAACAGCAAGGAACTCTTCAACATCGTCAAAGAGCTCTCCAACCCCAGCGCTGGAAACAACGACATCACCCCATCACAAGACCTCGGCAACTCCCTCGCCTCCTACTTCCACAACAAGATCGCGGAAATTCACAACAGCTTCAGCACACAGCCGACGCACCCCACAACAGCACCTGCACCCCCCACCACCACCCTCCGTGCCTGGACCCCGATCAACACTGAAGAAACCCTACGCACAATGAACTCCATCCACTCCGGATCCCCAAACGACCCCTGCCCTCACCACGTCTTCAACAAGGTTGACTCCGTCATCGCACCCCACCTGCGAGACATCATCAACACCTCCTTCGACACCGCTACCTTCCCGGAGAGTTGGAAGCATGCCGAACTCAGCGCTCTACTGAAAAAACCATCAGCGGACCCCACCGAACTCAAAAACTACCGCCACATCTCACTCCTCCCGTTTCCGGCCAAAGTCATCGAGAAGACCGTCAACAAGCAGCTGGCCGCCTTCCTCGAGACGAATGGTTCCCTCGACCGCTCGCAGTCTGGCTTCCAGGCCAACCACAGCACAGAGACCGCCCTCATCGCAGCCACTGATGACATCCGAGCCCTGCTCGACAACGGGGAAACAGCGGCCCTCATCCTACTGGACCTCTCCGTGGCATTCGACACTGTCTGCCACCGCACCCTAGTGCAGCGCCTCTGCAGCGTCGGAATCCAAGAGCAGGCACTAGATTGGATCATCTCCTTCCTCGCCAGAAGGACACAGAGAGTCCGCCTCCCCCCGTTCAGATCAGAAGCCACCGAAGTCATCTGCGGCGTTCCTCAAGGCTCCTCGCTCAGCCCCACCCTCTTCAATGTCTACATCAGCCCCCTGGCGGCCATCGCACGCCAACACAACCTCAACATCATCTCCTACGCCGACGACACCCAGCTGATCCTCTCCCTCACCAACAACCCCGGCACTGCCAGAGCCAACCTACACGAAGGGATGAAAGACGTAGCCGAGTGGATGAGGAACAGCCGCCTGAAAGTGAACTCAGACAAGACGGAAGTCCTCATCCTAGGATCGTCGCCCTCCGCCTGGGACGACTCCTGGTGGCCCCCCGCCCTGGGCAACGCACCCAAACCAACAGACCATGCACACAACCTGGGCTTCATCCTGGACTCCTCCCTCTCCATGACCAGACAAGTCAACGCCGTCTCCTCGTCATGCTTCAACATCCTTCGCATGCTACGGAAGATCTTCCGGTGGATCCCCACCGAGACCAGGAAGACGGTCACCAAGGCCCTCGTCACCAGCCGACTGGACTACGGCAACTCCCTCTACGCCGGAACCACTGCTAAACTCCAGAAGAGACTCCAGCGGATCCAGAACGCCTCAGCAAGACTCATCCTGGACATCCCTCAACACAGCCACATCTCCGGACACCTGAGAGACCTGCACTGGCTCCCGGTCAACAAGAGAATCACGTTCCGACTCCTCACCCACGCACACAAAGCCCTACACAACCAAGGCCCAAGATACCTCAACGACCGCCTCAACTACTACACTCCCACACGCCAGCTTCGATCGACCATCCCCGCCCTCGCCGCCGTCCCCCGCATCCGCAGAGCCACCGCAGGAGGAAGGTCCTTCTCCTACCTGGCCGCCAAGACATGGAACTCCCTCCCCACCCACCTCTGCTTGACCCAAGACCATCTCGCCTTCAGGAAGCAGCTCAAGACCTGGCTGTTCGAGCAGTAGCGGACCCCCCTTCCCAAGCGCCTTGAGACCCTCCGGGTGAGTAGCGTGCTATATAAATGCATTAATTGATTGATTGATTGATTGGGAATGATAGAGCAACGGGGAAAGAAGGGGATGGGGCAGAGGGAAAGATGGAGGGAAGACATAGCGACAGGAGGAGAGAGTGAGTGTGAGAGGGGAGGCGAGAGGGAGACAGGAGAGAAAGACAAAGACAATAGGGAATAAGAGAAAGGGGAAGACAGGGAAAAGAAGAAGGGAGCAAGAGAGAAAAAAAATATATAGAACAAGCATTTGCAATGCAATAGCTCTCAGATTTGTGAGGGTTTCTGGCGGGGGGGACGAGGTGTTCGGGCAAGATTTTAAAACACAACCGGGTGAGTGAGTTTGTGGTAATTCGGGCAGCCGCGCATAACAAAAGAATTAAGCGGCTGCCGTTCCCGAACCAGAAGGTGCCTCGCATACATCTTAAAAGCTTTGCAGGAAAGTCAAGTCTGCAGTAGGACAAAATAACAAGTAATAAGTCCATCCTCATGGGAGGTTACAAATACAGACAAGGTGTTACTAAGGAGGGACTATTAAGCCTATTAACGAACCAAAAGCAACCATTTAGAAAGGACAGCCACAGGAGCCAATTGAAAAGATGGGCGGAGAGTGGGCGGAGCTTCAAGTCCATGCCTGAGTACAGCATGTCTTGCAGAGCAGCGCATGAGCTGCCCAGGCACAACCTAAAAGGCAGAGATGGAAGCAAGAGAATGAGAGTGGGAGAGAGAGAAGGGGAGACAGGGACAAGAAAGAGAGTCAAAGATAAGATAGAGAGGAAAACACAGCGATGGACCCATGTGGATGGAAGGAAGCCAGTTGAGCCTGCATCCTTAAAACATGGAGTAATGCTGTGCCCTCAACATACAAGCGGTCATTTTAGTACACAAAAATCCCTAAAACCATGCTTTCATGGCATGGGCAGCAAAAAAACGATGGATTTCGGCCCAGATCTCTGTACTGTGGTGAATGTATGACATTGTTCTGCATTCTGTCCATCAACTGTTCTGTTTACAGAAGTGGAACCAGAGTAAGAGTCATCGTGGTATCACAGAAATTATCTCCAAAGTTCTTTTGACGCAATCAATCAATCAATCAATGACATTTATAGAGCGCACTACCTACCCGTAGGGTCTCAAGGCGCTTGGGGGGGGGGGGGGGGGTGCCGTTACTGCTCGAACAGCCAGGTCTTCAGCTTCTTCCTGAAGGAGAGGTGGTCTTGGGTCAGGCGCAGGTCGGCCGGGAGGGAGTTCCAGGTCTTGGCGGCCAGGTAGGAGAAGGACCTTCCTCCTGTTGTCGCTCTACGGATGCGTGGGACGGCGGCGAGGGCGTGGCTGGCTGATCGGAGGTGGCGTTTGGGAGCGTAGAAGTTGATTCGGTTGTTGAGGTAGCTCGGGCCTTGGTCGTGAAGGGCTTTGTGTGCGTGGGTGAGGAGCCGGAAGGTGATTCTCTTGTTGACAGGGAGCCAGTGCAGGTCTCTCAGGTGTCCGGAGATGTGGCTGTTCCGTGGGATGTCGAGGATGAGTCTGGCTGAGGCTTTCCGGATCCGCTGGAGTCTCTTCTGGAGCTTGGCGGTGGTTCCGGCGTAGAGGGCGTTGCCGTAGTCCAGTCGGCTGGTGACGAGGGCCTGGGTGACGGTCTTCCTGGTCTCCGTGGGGATCCACCAGAAGATTTTCCGAAGCATGCGCAGGATGTTGAAGCACGACGAGGAGACGGCGTTGACTTGCCTGGTCATGGAGAGGGAGGAGTCCAGGATGAAGCCCAGGTTGCGTGCGTGGTTCGTTGGTTTGGGTGCGGTGCCCAGGGCGGGGGGCCACCAGGAGTCGTCCCAGGCGGAGGGCGAGGAGCCTAGGATGAGGACCTTCGTCTTGTCTGAGTTCAGCTTCAGGCGGCTCGTCGTCATCCACTCGGCTACCTCTTTCATCCCTTCGTGCAGGTTGGCTCTGGCGGTGGCGGGGTCATTGGTCAGGGAGAGGATCAGCTGGGTGTCGTCGGCGTAGGAGATTATGTTGAGGTTGTGTTGGCGTGCGATGGCCGCAAGGGGGCTCATGTAGACGTTGAAGAGTGTAGGGCTCAGCGAGGATCCTTGAGGGACGCCGCAGATGACTTCGGTGGCCTCTGACTTGTACGGTGGTAGGCGGACTCTCTGTGTTCTTCTGTCGAGGAAGGAGACGATCCAGGGCCAAGAGTAAGCAATTCCAGCTAATACTGTCAAATGTCTTTTACTAAGCTAAGAGTTCCCCCTCTGATTTTTTTAGGAAAACCTATTGGCAAGATGTTAAGTAGTTGTCTGATATTGTTACAGTTTTACCTTTCCCTTAGTGAAACACAATTGTATTACATCACGTTGAAAGTTTGGGTTTGATTGTTTTGAGAGCAGTTGTAATTGTAATTTTGATTTGTAGCGTGCATTATCACCCAAAGGTCTCTAAGCGCTGTCGGAGGGCGAACCTGAACTGGGTGGAGAGATAGGGTGGGGGGGGCTGCTTAGGCCGTGCCCCATGCTTCCAGGAAGAGCATGGTTTTAAGCTTCTTCCTGAAAGGGAGGAGATTTGCTTCCTTGCGGAGGCTCACTGGCAGACTGTTCCAGACCAATGGAATGGCGGTTGAGAACGCTCGCCCTCCCATGGAGGGCAGTTTGAAGAGCGGGCAGGCCAGAAGAGTGGTCTCTGATGACCGCAATATCCTACTGGGAGTGTAGGGGACAATGCGGTTCTTGATGTAACTTTGCTCTTGGCCGTACAAGGTTTTGTGTGTGATGCAGAGACCCTTAAATTTAATTCTCTGCCTGATTGAGAGCCAATGGAGATTGCGTAGTAAGGGTGTGGCGTGGGCCCGTCTTCGTGTTTTGAAAATTAGTCTGGATGCGTCGTTCATGACGATTTGTAGTCTGGTCAACAATTGTTGAGGGAGGCCAGCATACAAAGAATTGCCATAGTCCAGACGCGACAGGATCATTGCTGAGACCGCCCGTCTGAGCGTAGCAAAGGTAAGGAGTGGAGACAATTACCGCAGTTGTCTCAGGATGCCAACACAGGTTCCCACGACTGCCGAGACTTGCTGTGTCATAGATAGTTTGGCATCAATTCTTATTCCCAGGCTTTTCACGGCCACTGCCGGTTCAGGAAAAGGCCTGAGCTCTTTTGGCCAGAAAAGGTTGTTCAATGGACTGGAAGCTAAGGTAACCGCCAGTACCTCTGTTTTATCAGGGTTTATTTTTAGTGAGTTGGCAGACATCCAATTGACCGTGAATTTTAAGATGCTTTGCATTCTTACATATGCTGTTGAAGAGCTGTCAATTTGGATAATAATTTGAGTGCCATCAGCGTAGTTGTAAATCCGGCACTCCATCTGGTTCAGTGCGGCGATAAAAGGCTGTAGATAAGCATTAAAGAGGACTCCCCATGAAAGAACAACTGGGTTGGATATCAAATCTGCCAGCTGGACTCTCTGAGAGTGTTTTTGTAGACAGGAGGTGAGCCAGGCAAGGGCTGTGCCCTGAATGCCAAGATCCCCCAACCGCGACAAATGTTGGTCATGATTGACCGTATCAAATGCAGCGGAGGTCTAGCAGCACCAGGGCACAGGGCATTTTTTTGTCTGCCCTGAGTCTCAGTTCATCCAGCACGGAGAGCAGGGCCAGTTCCGTGCTGCGATGAGCCCTGAAACCATCTTGATTGGGTTCCAAGAGATGATTATCTTCAAGATGACAGGAGAGAGAAGGAAGAACATGCTGTTCAAGTACTTTGGCCAAGAAAGGTAGCTGCGAGATATAGTTATGCAGTGATGCAGTTATATATGGAGCTATGGGTGTTACATTGCTTGGTTTGTTTTTAATAATATAAATGCAGATTCTTGCTACAACTGATGTGCTTCAGAGTGCTTCACAACAGGGGAGAGAGAACTTTATCGCACCTAGTATTGCGTGTGATCAATATGGCACCACTAATAATTGTGATCCCTGCGTAAACAGGTGTTTGTGCCCAGATGACCATTAACTAATCACTTATAATCAGGCCCTGAAAGCAGGACTGGACCCGGTGTACCCATAAAACGACTCACTGACCTTGGCGTTCTGGAAGAAGAAGTCGCGGGTCAAGCTCTTCTGCTGCTCGCGGCCATACACAAGCTTCACCCTGCTCTGCTCGCTCTGGAACTTAATCAACTGCAGAACTGCAAGTGGGAATCAACACATGACTAGTTAGTTGTACCTTCATGGAAGAAACCATGTGCATGAACAATTCTGTAGACAATGTAAAGTAAAAGTAAAATGACTAAAAATGAGTCGGATTCTCTATAGTGTCCGCAGTACCTTCTAGGCACTTGCATTTTGGGGAGTTAATCCAAAGAATGAAGGCTAGTGTAGTCCACGGCTCGTTAGTAGCTATCATATCTCTTTTAAAAACTAGGGAAGGCTCTATTCACCCACTGATTCAGTGCCCTTTAGACTGAGGGCCTGATTCACAAAGATTCTGCTGTGAGTAGGTGTGACTTACGCTTGTAGTACTCATGACTCACTTCCGCGTTCCATGAGCCGTATTAGAGAAGGGGCCCTGGGGCACAACAGGAGTGTGTGCATACTTTGCGCACCTCTAGGTCACTTTGGTATTACAAAAAGGGCCTCATGCCCTTGTGCGCCCCCTTCTGTAATAGTGAAAGCACTGACGCGCGTGTAGCGTCAGCATTACCTCGAGAGGGCATTCCCACATTAGCATGGGGTGTGGCCTCATGCAAATGAGGGGATTCCTTTGCCTTTATGCCCACACCACATTATGGACATGGGAACAAAGGCAAAGCAGCCATCAGGTGGCACACTGTCAGACAAAGGGGGTACCATGGACCCCACAAACATCCACCTGCAAGCGGGTGCACCCACTCACTGAACTCACCTGCAAGGGGATCTCTGTTCCCTCTCTAAAGTGCAGGCGGGTTGCCATCTCCACAGTAAAGCAGCCGCTCCATATTTCCCTGATTCCGCTGCCTCCAGGGAAGCCAGAGCCTATACCTGCTCTGTGGGCAGCACATGCATTGTAATTCGGCGTATTGTTCATGTTTGCACCCGGCGCCATTGTCTAATGGTGCGCCGCGGCCAATCATGATCAGTGTTCCTGATATATAATACGGTCCAGGTGTATGGCACGAGTACTCCAGACTTAATCCTGGTATGCAAGATTGCCACTAGGGCAGCTATCTTTACTGTTTTTAATGGGTGAATATGTTTAATGGGTTTGCCCTTAACATTGTAGAAGTAAGCCCATCGTCTGGTGTATCGTAGCTGGAAGCAACTTTGGAATAATACATTTTTTTACTGCTCAATTTAGAGATCCCAGCAAGCTAGGCAGGCAGTTTGGCAAACGTGTTCCTCCCGAATCAGTGTTACCACTTTGGGCAATAATGTATGCCTGGATGGCTGCCATGTTGTGGCAGGGGCAACTACGTATGCCTGGATCTCCATCATGTTGTGACAGGGGCAATAACGTATGCCTGGATGGCCGCCATGTTGTGACAGGGGCAATAACGTATGCCTGGATGGCCACCATGTTGTGACAGGGGCAATAACGTATGCCTGGATGGCCACCATGTTGTGGCAGGGGTAATAATGTATGCCTGGATTGCCACCATGTTGAGGCTGCCCAACTTGCATGTTTTTGTTCTGCAGAACAATCTCCAGAAGTCGGGGGTTCTTTCTGTAGATCAAAAAAGAAATGCTCCTGATGCATATGGAGTTTCCTCCATATGTGGGTGCAGGTCACTTGCTCACTGGGCGCAGGTCACTTGCTCACTGGGCGCAGGTCACTTGCTCACTGGGCGCAGGTCACTTGCTCACTGGGCGCAGGTCACTTGCTCACTGGGTGCAGGTCACTTGCCCACTGGGTGCAGGTCACTTGCCCACTGGGTACAGGTCACTTTCCCACTGGGTGCAGGTCACTTATTATTATTTATTTATTTATGAAGCTTGTAGAGCGCACGGCTACCCCCAACGGGGGTGTCCCGGCGCTGAGACTGTAAGCTAGAAAAGGGAGTTGTACCTATGCAGATGAAAATAGCCACGTCTTGAGACAGCTACGAAAGAGTGCTTCAGAGGGAGCAAATCTGAGATCTAAAGGGAGGCTGTTCCATAGTTTGGCCGTGATGACTGCAAAGGCTCTGCCGCCCATTCTCGAGCGACGGAACCGCGGGACAACAATGAGACGTAGATTGTTGGATCGTAAGGATCTGACTCAGTGGGATAGTACTAGTCTCTTTCGTAAATAGTCCGGTCCTGTCCCATTAAGGGCCCGAAATGCAAGAGTAAGCATCTTGAACTTGATGCGGCTGGCGATTGGGAGCCAGTGAAGCTCCTTGCGATAAGCAGAAACCGGATGCCGGGAGGGGATATTGCCAATCAGCCTCGCCGCCGCGTTCTGAACGATCTGTAAGCGTTCAATTTGGTATTGGGGGGCCCCGGCGTAGAGGCTGTTGGCATAATCCAAGTGTGAAGTAATTAAGGCCTGTGTGACCGTTCTACGAGCATCCAAAGGCAAAAAAGGAAAAATCTTTCTCATCATCCGCAGTTTCCCAAAACAGGCTGCAGTAACCTTATTTATTTGAGGGCTACACAAGAGAGCATCGTCAAACTGAAAACCCAGATTGCGAGCCGTGTGAACAGGAATGGGGGGAGGATTGAGTACAATCGGCCACCACAAGGTAGAGGGTATAGTAGTTTTTTGATTAAAAAACAAGACCTCCGTCTTGTCAGTGTTGAGTCGAAGATGGTTAGAAGCCATCCAGGAGCATATTTCGCCCAGACAGTGGCGAAAACTGGCGAGGCTGGAGTCAGAGTGATCTCTAAAAGAAAACATTAGCTGTGTATCATCAGCATAAGAGATCACTCTGACCCCACATGACTCAACCACCTTAGCCAAAGGGGCCAGATAAACATTGAAAAACAATAGGCTCAAAGCGGAGCCCTGCGGAACTCCACAGACAAGTGGTTTGCACTCAGATTGGAAAGGTCTAAGAAGAACCCTCTGCGTTCGTCCTTGGAGAAAGGAGCTAATCCACGACAGGGCGGAACCGCCTAGTCCAGTCTGCTCCAATCGATCTAAAAGTATCCTGTGGGGCACCGTATCAAAAGCGGCGGATAGGTCGAGGAGGACCAACATGGCCTCCTCTCCCCTATCCACACATTCTCGAATGGTCTCAGAAACTTCCAAAAGCGCTGTTTCCGTACTGAAGCCTGTGCGGAAACCTGATTGGGAATCATGGAGTAAGGAATTGGTCTCCAGATATTCCGCGAGCTGGAGTTGAACGGCCTTTTCTAAGACCTTCGCTGGTTTAGGAAGGAGGGAGATGGGGCGGTAATTGCAAAATTGCGTGGGGTCCGCATCTGTCTTCTTCAAGATGGGAACTAACATGGCTTCCTTCCAAGCAGTAGGAAATTGGCCTAGATGTAGTGAGGCATTCCAGATAGAAGTGAGTGGCTCTATCAAAAGGGGAGCAAGGTCACTCATAACCTTAGGGGGGGCCGGATCTAGGGGAGAACCCGATTTGCACTGTAAAAGCAATTTAAGTGCAAAGTCTGAGGTAAGGTCCTTGAAAGCTACCAGGGATGGTACGGTATCATTCCTGTTTATGACAGGGGAAGGGGATTGTTCAGGTGCAGAGACTGATGGAAAGGAGGAGGAGATTTTCTCAATTTTATCTTGAAAAAAATCTGATAGGCCATTACATAGAGACTGACTGGAGAGGTTATTAGGTGTCATGGCCGGAGGCTTGACAAAGTCTTTGACAATATTAAACAGTGTTTTTGCCGAGTTATCTGCGTTTTTGATTTGAGAGGCAAAAAATTCTCTCATTGCAGACTTTTTTAGTTTAATCAATTTCTTTAAGGCCATTCTATAAATGCTTTTGCCTCTGGATCATAAGCTAGTCGCCAGCTGCGTTCTAATTTTTTGCAGCAGCTTTTTTCCTCACGCAGGGCTACAGAGAACCACGGGGCTGAGGGGCGGGATCTTGCAGACGAGACTGGTAGTGATGGAGCAATACCATCGATGGCAGACAGTAAGGCTGCGTTAAACTTAGTGACGCAGATGTCAATGTCTTCCATGTGAGGTTCCAGGGAGCACCGAAAGACAGGCTCTAAGGCAGTGCAAGTGACTTTATGCCATTTTCTCCTATGGTCCTTTCCCAGTTCCACCGGGTTCGGTGCTGGAGGCAACAGGATATCGAACGTGAGAAGATAATGGTCATACCAGGTGAGGGGAAGGGGAGGGTAAGTTGTAGTGCCCGGGAGATTTGAGAAGATTAGGTCCAAGGTATGGCCTGCAGAATGCGTCGGGCCTTGGATCAATTGCGTCAAACCAAGGCTCTGTAGGGTATCTAAAAATCGAATGGCCTGAGAGCATGCAGGATCTTCGACATGCAGATTGAAATTGCGATTCTCATATTTACATGACTAGAGAATCTGGATTTCATTAAAGACTCGGAGGCTGACATTATGCATACAACTTTTAATATGCAGATCCCAGCCGCATCACAATGGAAAGTTCCAAATAGAACAAAGGCAACAGCAAAAAGCCATGAGCCAACAAGATACAGCCTCTTTTAAATGAGGACAAGAAGATAAAGTTCAAAGTTCAAATGTAGAAGTAGAGCCTTCGGAACAAGGAGATCGTATAACTTGACTGGAGGAGGTCCAAAAAGAAATGAAACAGGACGTAGAAGGCGAAGTCCAAATCAGGCATTGTCTGAAAAGAAAAAGGTAATTAGACTCAAGGATCTCAAGAGACATCAGAAAGAACAAATTCAAAGGTCAAAAATTAAGATAACATCACAATACATAAGAATATATATACTAGTAAAAAAATATAGTAATAATAAATTGAATGCCTCGTGAGGAGGGAGGGAGGGATAATGTCAGCCTCCGAGTCTTTAATGAAATCCAGATTCTCTAGTCATGTAAATATGAGAATCGCAATTTCATCACAAGACCGGAGGCTACATTATGCATGTTGGAAGCTTCCTAGAACAGCATCAGACATGTGTTGGATGGGTTTACAATAATGACGAGCGAAAGTACCTGCATTGGACCAATCAGCAGCTTTCAAAATATCATCCAACTTACCTCCCGACCAAAGAGATTTGCTAGCCATAGCACCTCTCATGGAATGAGCTTGAAATATTGATAGATCAACTCCGGCTAGTTTCATAGCGATTTTAATCCATCTAGCAATGGAAGGGGAACTAATACCCTTATGAGGTTTAACAAAAGAGATAAGTAGTTGATTGACGCCAACTGGACGGAGTTCGGACATTCTAAGGTCATATTCTTTCATGCACTCGACAACACAGAGTTTAGGATGAAGATCGAAACGTGGATAAAATATGGAGTCAGACATGGTTTTGGTACGACTATGAATCTCAAATTTAACGCCAAAAATATTGTAAGAACGATAGGAAATATCCAGACAACGGATATCTGAGGATCTTCTGCAAGAAACTAGGCATAAAAGGGTAGCGAGTTTAATAGAAAGAAACTTCCTATTGAGGAGAGAATTAGAAGGCCAATTACTAAAGAGACGAAGAATCAAATTAACATCCCAAAGTATGTCATACTTGGGTCTAGGGGGTCTTTTGAGACGAATACTCTTCATGACCCTACAAATGATAACATTTTTCCCAATGGTTTTGCCATTCACGAGGGTATGTCCCGCAGAAATTGCGGACCTAAAGCAATTAATGGATCTATAACTAAGTCCTCTTTCAAATTGTTCGACTAGAAAATTGGTCACGTCAACAATAGGAGCCTCCAAGGGATCCAGGTCCCTTTCCATGCACCAACAAACCCACAGTTTCCAGATTCTATTGTATCTGTAATGTGTGCCTGGGGCCCAAGACTCCTTGAGGAGAACTGAAGCCGTGTCCGAAAGTCGTGAGATCTCGTTAGATCTCCTGACACTTTCCAAGCAAGAAGGGACAAAGTCTGATTGAGAATAAGGGGATGAATTCGACCGTCTGAATCTGTGAGAAGATCTTCCAGAGACGGGATTAAAAAAGGAATGCTGCAAGTTAGTTCCAGAGCAGTTGGAAACCAAGCTTGGGAGGGCCAGAAGGGAGTTATCAAAGTGAGGAGACATTGTTCTTGTCTCACCTTCTGGAGGACTCTCTGAATCATCGCAAAGGGGGGAAAGGCATATCCCCGGACATCCTTCCAGGGCTGGAGGAAGGAGTTGAATGCTTGAGCACCCGGGTCGGGCATCCAGCTGAAATAATCTGGAAGTTGGGAGGTGAGTCTGCTTGCAAAGAGATCCACCTCTAGAGGGCCCCAAATGTGGTTCAAAGTTCTGAAGACATGAGGGTTCAGCTTCCAATCGCTGAAATTCACAAGGAACCTGGAGTTCCAATCCGCGGATGAGTTGGCAGTGCCCGGAAGGTATTCTGCTTTTAGAGCAATCTTGTGCTCCAGGCAAAACATCCAAAGATTTTTTGCTAGATCCGAGAGGTCCGCAGATTTCGTGCCTCCTAGGCGATTGATATAAGCCACTGCCGACATGTTGTCCATTTTCAAAAGGACAGACCTTCCTTGAAGCGAATCTTTGAAGCTCATAAGAGCATAAAGTCCGGCCGTCAGTTCCAGATAGTTTATGTGGTGGAGAGATTCGTCCTGAGACCAAAGTCCTCCAGTGTTTACATCCGAGAGGCAAGCACCCCAACCGTGAAGGCTGGCGTCCGATTCTAGAACAAATTCCGGGGAAGAGCCAAAAATGGCCTTGCCGTTCCAAGCCTCCAGATTGTTTAGCCACCAAATCAATTCTGAACGAGAGTCTGAGTCCAGAGAAATCTGATCTCCGTACCAAAGTCCTGACCTCAGGGCTCTCGCTTTGA
This sequence comes from Lissotriton vulgaris, assembly GCF_964263255.1. Classification (NCBI taxonomy): domain Eukaryota; kingdom Metazoa; phylum Chordata; class Amphibia; order Caudata; family Salamandridae; genus Lissotriton; species Lissotriton vulgaris. Next base: position 658,431 of record NW_028245922.1, read on the forward strand.
CTCTCTGAAGAGCCCGATAATTGAGTGGTCCTGGAAAAATCGCTTGAATTGAAGAAGAGAGGAGACCTAGTAACCAGGCTAAGTCCCTGAGGGAGAGAGACTGTTTGCTCAGAGCATGTTTTATTTGCTTCTTTATTTTCGCGATTTTCTTCGAAGGAAGGAGGAGGAGACAACGGGTGGTATCGACCGAGAAGCCCAGGAATTCCAAGGATTTTGAGGGAGTCAAGTGAGACTTTTCCTTGTTTATGATGAAACCTAGACTTTCTATGAGTTTCATCGCAAAATCCAGGTCTCGAATTAAGTGTGACTTTTCTTGTGCCATAATTAGAATATCGTCTAGGTAGATAATTAGACGAACACCCCTTGATCTTAGGTGGGAAACAACGGCTCTCATCACTTTTGTGAAGCACCATGGTGCGGAAGAGAGACCAAATGGAAGAGCTTGAAATTGGTACAGTCGATCTTTCCAAAGAAATTGGAGAAAACGTTGATGGGTTTTGGCCATGGGGATAGTAAAATAGGCGTCCTTGAGGTCGAGTTTGGCTAACCAGTCCCCTTCTAGGAGCAGATCCCTCAGGAGGTGGATACCCTCCATTTTGAAATGCCTGTAGGAAATGAATCTGTTTACTTGGCGAAGGTTTATAACCGGCCTCCAACCCTTGTCTTTCTTTTTGACCAAAAAAAGGTTGCTGACAAAACCTATAAGATCCATAGGGACCTCTAAGATTGCACCTTTCTGAATCATTGAAGAGATTTCCTCTTCTATTATGTCTTGTTGTACCTGCGACATTGGAATACATTTTGGGAGAGAACGCTGAATAGGTTCTTGATCGAAATCTATCGTAAAACCCTTTACAGTGCTTAGAACCCAAGGATCCTGAGTGATGGATTCCCAATTTTTTACGAAATACTTCAGCCTCCCGCCCACCTTTGAAGGGAAAGAAAGGGAAGGTAGAGGGGAAGCACTCACCTGAGGGGTTGGTTTGGGTGTTTGACCCACGTGATCTGAATCCTCTGCCGCGTTGTCCTCTGCCTCTTTGGGGGTAGAATTGCGGGCTAGAATATTGATATTGTTGGTATTGTTGGTATTGAGGGTAGCCTCTGCCACCTCCACGAGATCTGAAATTGGGCCTCTGAGAGAAACGGCCGGAAGGTTGGCCGCGTCTTCCGGCCCTTCCAAAAAGGCCATTTCCAGTATTAAAAACCTTGCGCATGTTTTGTTGCGCTCTGTCTAAGGCAGTGAATGTAGAAACATACTTGCCGAGGGATTTAATTAAATCTTCTCCAAAGAGAAGTCCTTTTTGGCTATTAGAGGGCTCTTTATCAGCAAGATCGGCGAGTTTAGGGTTAATACGAGTGAGAACCACTCTACGCCTTTCAGCATTAATGCTTGTATTAGCATTTCCCAAAAGAATAATAGCTCTTTGGCTCCATCCTCTAATGAGCTCGGTATCAAGTTGGGTTCCTTCTAGATGGGACTCCTCTGCAGAGTCGAGGATTCTTGTGAGAGGGCCAAGGACGTCGAGAAGACAATTCTGACAGGTTTTAAAGGATTTTTCGATACCCTTCCTAGGGTCACGTCCCAATTTAAAAATTTGATCAAATCAGGATCAAGATTTGGGGTGTAACAGGTCTTATCCCCAACCGAGGGTCTGGAACATTCTGCTCTCAAGATGTTACGAGTTTCCCTCTCCAAGGGATATCTAATCCATTTTTTAACAAACTTGGAAACATGTTCTTGAGGATACCACTCAGAGCTTCGTGGATGTCTTAAGTTTTGAGGGGAAAGCATCTCCTCACCCAAAGGGTTACGTATAACATCTTTACTGGATGAGTCCGTATTATCTAGACCATCCCCAAAGTCATGGTCTTGGTCATTAAGATCAAGAACATATTCGTCTATAAATTCAGAGTCATCTGAGTCGCGATCGTCGTCGTAATGAGCATTTCTAAAATGTGTGTCGCTATGGGCACCGTTATTCTTTGTGCCGCCAAGGGCACCCAAATCAGTTGAGGTGCGAAGACCTCCCTCATTCCTTGAGGTACTAGGACCTCTAACCATAGATGAGGTGCTAAGACCTCCCATGCTCAGGTCAATATTATTACTCTTTTTTAGTCTTTTACCAGAGACTAAATTATTTTGCTGAATAGGACGTTTAGAATTCATTAGTGCAGGATGAGCCTCTTTGAGAGACGATCTCACTTTAAATGTGTCAGTGGTGACATCCTGACAAGGGGCAGAGGCCTCTTCAGAGCCAGAGCTAGACATTAGAATTAATAAATTAATAAATGACACCCACGAAGTAAAGGTTAATTTGAAATCGGGGTGAAAACAACTCGAAATGCAGAAATATCGTATTGAAACGCTAAGATATTGAGGATTTTAAAAACCATATGGTTAACAGGAGTAAACTGTCGCTTGCCGGTAAAGACGAGCGCTGTCAGGCGAGAGGGGTTCCCATAGAGATGCGCTAAAGCATGTGGACGCGTGCGGAATAGAGGAAATGCCCCTAGCAACCAAACGACGCGGCGTCGCTGTTGCTAAGGGTCATTCCTCAAAAGCGCCACAGCCTCGCGTTGCTGAGCGCGAGGGAAAAGCGGGGCAATAACGAAGAACGAAAACAAGATACTTACCCGTGAAATAGCGACGTATATCGCCAGAAAGGCAATCAGCAAGAAAGTAAGGGAAAACAATACTTACTTTGATGAATAACGATGTATATCGCCAAGGAAGACTTGCGAAGCGCAATTAACATAATACGACAAAAAACGCAAAACAGCACACAATCGCGTGGGGGGAGGGGGGGGTTGAGATGAGGGGAATTTCCATATATTGGAAATCAGTATTGGAAGGGGGTGTGGGATTAAGGGGGGAGGAAAGCACCACACCATAGAAAGAGACTCATGCTAAAGTCAAGAGAAAACCCCCAAATACTATAAATAATTAAATAAACTCTAAATAATCACTAAACAATCAATAGAGTACAAATGATAAGAGAGTATAAGATAAGACTTATCTGCTTGGGAGCCGCATTTAAAAGAGGCTGTATCTTGTTGGCTCATGGCTTTTTGCTGTTGCCTTTGTTCTATTTGGAACTTTCCATTGTGATGCGGCTGGGATCTGCATATTAAAAGTTGTATGCATAATGTAGCCTCCGGTCTTGTGATGAAATCACCTAGTACTATGAAGTGCGGGTGCTTGAGTGATAAGTCCGCTATAAGATGGACCAGCTGCTTTAATGAAGAGGCTGACGCCCTCGGTGGGTTATACACTAGAATGCCAGTCAAGAAGACCGCAGCGGAGTCTGAAATAGAAAAATACATGGCTTCAATCAGCCCAATATTTGTGAGTTTTTTAATAGTCAGTCGGAGGTGAGTTTTAAAAATAATGGATAGTCCGCCCCCTGTTTTGCCTTCTCGGTTGATACCCATGAAGCGATAATCAGGGGGGGTAGCTAAATAGATATCCGGGTTCGAGGTATCTTTTATCCAAGATTCAGTGAGGAACAATATGTCCCAATCGTGAGAGACCAGTATAGACCAGATTTCACTCGCATGACGGGGAAGAGATCGGCAGTTGACCAGTCCAGTCTTTAATATTCGTGGAGTACTCAAGGAGATAGTAAGTGGTGAGGTACGTTCACTCCAGGGAGGGATAGTCAGATTGCAATGTATACAATGAAAGGGGCGGCCGTCTAGGTTACTTGGTGGGCAGCGGGCAGATACTGCACAAGAACCAGACCCTAATTGTATGAGCTGTTCTCTGGTCCAGCTTATAAGGCCAGCGTTAATCAAATGGGCAGGGGGACTGGCCCTAGGCCCGGGCCAGGCGCGGACGAGCGCAGACGGGCTTGCCTTAGGCGCTCCCGCTGCGCCCGCCCGCTGCGCGGACGGGGAATCCGTTTATTTTTATACATAACGAGGGTGGCGCCACTGGGTGGCGGTCACTTGCCCACTAGGTGAAGCTCACTTGCTCAGTGGATGCAGGTCACTTGCTCACTGGGTGGTGGTAACTTGCCCACTGGGTACAGGTCACTTGCCCACTAGGTGCAAGTCACTTGCCCACTAGTGCTCCCCATCTCACCACATACTGAACTTTGCTGCATGCATTACAACCCTTGCAGATTTAGCTTCAACACATTGTTAGTCACTTCTGTGAAGTGATTTTAGGATCAGTTTCTGTTTAATATTTGCTACCTCTTAAGTGAACTTGTGACATTAAATAATATTAACGAAACAAACCGCATGGGAGGCGGAAGAGGCATTGAGCACCTGTGTAAACTTACACAAACATACTATGTCACACCCTGACAAAGAAACATCCCTGGACAGCCTTTCGCACAGCACAGAGTCTCTGCAAACTTCTCTGGGGCATGAACTAGGCAGGTTAAGAGCTTAGGCAGTCTCAAAGGTAATGAGAAATGAAATAGTTCAATTATTTGACTCTATTGGGGGTCATAATTCAGTGTGGGTGTTAGTGGAGTGGTACTTGATTTCGAACACACACCCTTTTTATTTGGTAAGTGAAGCACACAAGAACCCTTTCCAGCATGCTCATATTAAGGGATTTTCTGTAAAGAGATGTAATGGGGTGAGATAGAAACTAAAATATAGGAATGTATGACGTTACAATGCATACATTTACAATGCATGCCTTTACAACGCAGTATTTACATCGCAACATGCTTTACAACGTATTCTTTTACATCGCATGCCATTACATCGCATTTTCAGAAACGACCTTTACAACGCATTCCATTACATCGCATTATAACTTTACTACGCATACCATCACAATGCATGCCGTTACATTGCATTTAAGGTAAGTGTTGGATAGCATAGGGGTAATAATTACAATTCTAACTCCAGTGAGTGCAACAGTAAGGTAAGTGTCGGATAGTGTAAGGGTACTATGAGTTGTAATGGTATGTATTGTAATGACTTGCGATGTAATGCCTGCGTTGTAGTGACATGCGTTGTAATGACATGCGTTGTAGTGACATGCAATGTAATGGCTGCGTTGTAATGACATGCGATGTAAAGGATGTTGCGATGTAATGACTACTATGTAAAGGTAGTGCGATGTAATGACTGCGTTGTAAAGGTAGTGTGATGTAATGACTGCTATGTAAAGGTAGTGCGATGTAAGGACTGCGTTGTAAAGGTGGTGTGATGTAATGACTGCTATGTAAAGGTAGTGCGATGTAATGACTACTATGTAAAGGTAGTGTGATGTAATGACTGCGTTGTAAAGGTAGTGTGATGTAATGACTGCTATGTAAAGGTAGTGCGATGTAATGACTGCGTTATAAAGGTGGTGTGATGTAATGACTGCTGTGTAAAGGTAGTGCGATGTAATGACTGCGTTGTAAAGGTGGTGTGATGTAATGACTGCTATGTAAAGGTAGTGCGATGTAATGACTGCGTTGTAAAGGTGGTGTGATGTAATGACTGCTATGTAAAGGTAGTGCGATGTAATGACTGCGTTGTAAAGGTAGTGTGATGTAATGACTGCTATGTAAAGGTAGTGCGATGTAATGACTGCATTGTAAAGGTTATTTCCCATAATGTAGTAAAGAGAGTCCTCTGCTCAAAGACTGCATGAAAGGATGCACAGACTGTATCATGAGTTCACCAAGATTCATACTTATTCATCTTCATTGACACTCAAGGAGTAGTGGGTATACAGGAAAGTGGGAAGATTATCCTTCTTCAGCCAGCAGCAGGGTGCTTGACTGCACTAGGGCTGTTTGCAGTGACATTATCAAGCTCCCGCTCTCTTACTTTGTTCATGAGTGATGGTCTCTTCGGGGGATCCCATTCCTTTCTTGAAGATGGCCACCTGCCCCTTCTCCAGCTCCACCATCACTGTGGCCTTCTGTGTCTTACCCAGTCTGACCTGCAGTGAAAGAAGAACAAGGTCAACCCTGGGGTTTCCACAGAGAACTTTGGAAGAAGCCCAAGAGAGGGAGAGCCCGGACCAGCCCGGTGTACACTCACAGGTCTAGATTTGGAACCGGAGATTCCGCGGCTTAGCCGAATCATCCACACAAGTCACGTCCTGTGATGTAACCCAAGGAATATCTCTCTGGTGTCTCTTATGCCACATCTACGTACACCACTTGAGCACAACTACTAAATACCTTCAAAATGTGCCCAGATGGCAGATCCACTTCCAGCTTGACAACATATCAGACAACTCAACCACCGTCCGAGCCTGCTTGTACCATGAGCTCTCCAGAATGAGTGTTCTCTGCATAGACCTAGCCATAATGTAGGTTCTAGTCACAGAAACGAATCTGACACTCCATCCTTTAACTGGCCCATGGTCTTAGGAGCCCCTCTTCCAGCAGCTCAGAAACAAAGGAACCTGTGTAAACTCCTTGACTCTGAACTTTCACTTGCTTCAAACAAATGTGCCTCTATCCGACACCGATCACTGAGTGTGGCTCTCTAGATCTCTGGTCATGACATGCCTGGATTGCAGTAGCATCACTCACACTGGTCTCCCCAACACTCTCAGCGCCAGCCTACAAGAACCAGGGAGCCCGGCAGCAAGAGACTTCGATTAGACCAGAGGCCACGAATGAACGACATTGGACTCGGTGACTACCCACCGACAAGGCTTCGCTGTCGCCTCATTGACATTTTGTTGATGTTTGTTCTAGAGCATGCTCAGTGCTCTTTACAAAACTCCTAAATATATACATTTTGTGGAATTGTCTTGAGTTCCAAAGCTTGAAGAGGAGGACAGAGAAGGAATGGCTTCCAAGGAAGGTTGAGTGGAGTGATGCACAATAACCTGCAAGCGCTTGCTTGATCGGAGGCTGCATCCAGCACGGCGAGTCAAACTTATGCTAGAAGAAACTTAGCCCATTCCTCAGCGTGCCCAGTGAGTTATGCATAGTGCGTAAATAGTGATCCAGCGTGAAAGTGGAAGCCAATGAAGAGACAACATAGCTGGACAAGGTGGTCCGAGGGTTTCAGGTGATGAAGTCTGGCCCTTTAGTTTCGGATCTGTTGTGATTTCTTTCAGAGGACCATGGGTGTCGACAGTTATATATCTAGGTGAGCATACACAAGCAGCATTCACAAGCGCACAAGTAGCTTCAACTCATTGGAAAAAGCCTAGGTATGGAAAAATCTGTTGTAGGATTTTTAGGGTGTTTGTAGAAGGTTTTACTAAAAATTGTATCTGAGGTTCCATAGTGAGGTCCACATATTAGAGAATCTCTGGGTGTTTTACAGAATCTTTTGGAAGGTTGCCTGTCCTATATCTGCTGGCCAAGATGGGATCTCTTATTAGTATGTAGAAGGAGCCACAAGAAAACAGTTTTAGCACTAAATAATATCCTATCATACCTGACTCAGAAAACAGACTAATTTCTGGGGGAAAAAACATGACACCTCTTGGAGATGCTAAGTCAGTGAGATAACAAGGGGGTTAATGCACCCACTAAAGAGAAGTTAATATATGTAACTAGGAGGCTGGAGGTTACAGCCCCAGTGGGTCCAACCCATTCTTAGGTGGTCACTACACCGCCCACTAGTTAGTTGGATACTAGTTACATGTGTTCTTGTATTAGTGTGATGCATCTAGTTATTATTCATACATCACTTCAACCACTAGACAAAGATATTAAACAGATATATATGTAAACCCCTGTGTCTGCATCTGGGCTTTGCTCACCTCAAACTTGTGGCCATCACTGCTGGGGGTGTTCGGGGAGTGCACCGGGGAACCCGTCCCGGAGGTATTTGTCGAAGCCGCGTTAAGGACAGCTTCTTGTAAAGCTGTCAGAACCTGTAGAAAGAGAACCAGAGAGACTTGCAAAGTCACCAGATGCCATAGGACTTTAACAATAATATCATATCATAAATAATAAATGTAACTCCACCTGATTGTTAATTTAGTTATCATCAGTTGTTCCCTAAAGTAGTACAGCTATGGTGATTATAGAAATAAAGCAAAAATATTTTTTTAAGAACAGTTCCTCTGCAAAAGATACTAGTGTGTAATAGGTAGTTGGTGCCCTACAGATGACCCTGGGCATAACAACATTACTCACCTGTAATCCTCTGCACTCTCTTGCTATATACGTTTGGACCTGAATATTACAATGATTTTTAAAAGTCTTGCTTTTGCCTCAGGCATGCCGCCGTTGACTTGTGGCCATGTCTCCCTGGAATGTACTAACGCTGTTTGTGAGTCAGTAGCCTATTACCGACTCGCAAAATAGGGTTTGCGAGTCAGGATTAGGACCGGCATGCCAAGGGTGGCTCCTTCTAATAGTGTGTCGCAGGAAGATATACGATTATTTTGCAACTGGAATGTGGTCGCAAAACATTTGCAGTTTACCACCTACTTCAAATAGGTGGTAAGCCAGTCGCAAACAGGAAGAGGTCCCAAGGGGACCCCTTCCCCTTTGTGAATGGGAGCAAAAACGTTTTTAAGAGCAGGCAGTGATCCCAGACACCACTGCCAACCCTTAAAAAGTGAAACAGAAACGTTTAATTTTTCTTTTTGAAACACATCCCGTTTTCCTTTAAGGGAAACAGGTTGGAAAAGTTGCTTAAATTAAAAGCAAACATAGACATGGTGGTCTGCTGTCCCCAGCAGGCCACCATCCCTGTGTTATTGGCCATTCCCAATGGGTCGCAAATTGCAATACGCCTCATGAATATTGATGAGGCTGCTCCCTGGAGCGTGCGACCCGGTTAGTAAACACAAACAGTGTTGCACACGCAGATTGTGATTTCCTAATAGTGAATCCAAATATTCACTATTAGGAAATCGCAAATCCACGATTTCGTACATCTGGCCCTTACTGTAAGTGGAGAAGTGTGGCTCACCGGTTAGAGGAGGCAGTCCCTGATGCAGAGGTCAGACCCGGGACCAGGGTTTAATCCCCGACGTGGCAGGGCCTGAGTTGAAAAAATGTCCACGGACTCGATAATTCTCGCCTTGGTGCCTACTCGAATCATGGGTTCACACTCTGCAACTCTGGGCAATAGCTTGCTTAATCTCCACTACGGCCCCACCGCGATAGGATGCCTGGTCTTCACCTTGGGGATGCCCAGTAGGGGTAATCTCGCAGGGAATGCCAGGACGGGTTCCTAAAGCAAGTGCTTTGAGACTTTACGGTGAAAGGCGCTATATGATTTATTTATTTACGATTTACTGTAAACTCCTTCAAGATTTTGTGAATCACCAAAATGCATAAATCTGTGATTTCTAGATTTACTCATTTATTTTATCAATTACACCATGCAGCAAGATGCCAAGGCCAATGAGGTTTGCTTTGGGTTTCCAGCCTCTGAGTTCTATGGGATAGTTAAGCATTTGCAATGGGCAGTAGGTGAAAGGTGCAAATGGATCTGCAACACGTTTTCACAGTTTCTGCTCTCTGTACCCAGCTGGTGGTAGCACCGTTCGTAAAGTCCGAGAGAGGTAGTGGATTTTGTGCTTAACTCACAACTGAAGCTAGTGTAAAAACAAGCTTATTTTTACTCATTTTTCCCCCTACCACCTACCTCTAAATGTTCTAGAAAAAGTACATATCGGCTGATTTCCTCGATAAAGCTCCATGAGAGGTGCACAACATTCTTATTCTCAAATGCTTTAGATATGGGCGGATAGGACACACGTCAAATCAATACAGCTGATCACCGGAGAGAATAAATGTGTTCCCACCATCTGCTTCTAAAATACCCACAGATTAGTCATCAAGTCTGTAATAAAGTGTGCTGTGCTCATTCTGGAGTCCCAAACAGTCTACTTCTAAGATACAGGTAGATTACTAGTCAATTCCTATGATATAGAGTCGTAAACATTCTGCTTCAAAGATGCAACTAGATTAGTCTTCAAGTCCTATGAGATAGTGTGGCGTGCATATTCTGGAGTTGTAAACTGTCTACTTCTAAGATGCAGCTAGATTAGATTAGTAGTCGAGTGTCTTTGTACTATGGTAGTGATTTTATGTATTTGTATGTTTCACAAATGTATGCCTTCCTTTGTAATCCTCCCAATCTCCTGGTTCTATGGTCTGTGAGAACATGTTATTAATTAGAATAAGAGCTAACTTGAAATGATCTTAAATACCTCAATGTGGAAAATGCCTGATTTTTTTATGTATATATTAGGTTTATTAATCAGTTTATGTTTTATCTTTAGCCCTGAAGAAGTCTCGATTAAGAGACGAAACGTGTTGGCTAAAAGAAAATCAATTGTGCTTCTGGATTTTAATGCTTTGATTAAACAATAAAGAATACATTCCGATCATCAGTGGAGCCCGGACCTGTTCATTTTACCACTCTCTCTTTGGATTGATTTTATGTGAAAGGACTTGCATGTTAAAGAAATTCTTTTGATGGGTGCTGATTCCCAAAAAAATTGTTTCATTGTGTTTTGGGCTTTTGCTCAATAGGGAGTAAATAGGGTTGTACTCCCTGGTTTTCAAAGCACCATCACGATAATAGTCAAGCCACATATATTAATAGGTGCAGTTCTTTTGCCTCGACCCTTTGTATCATTTCTAGTCTTCAAGTCCTATGAGATAGTGTGGCGTGCATATTCTGGAGTTGTAAACTGTCTACTTCTAAAATGCAGCTAAATTAGATTAGTAGTCAAGTCCTATGTTATGGAGTCGTAAACATTCTACTGCTAAAATGCAGGTAGATTAGTGGTCAAGTACTATGTTATGGAGTCATAAACATTCTACTTCTAAAATGCAGCTAGATTAGATTAGTAGTCAAGTCCTATGTTATGGAGTCGTAAACATTCTACTGCTAAAATGCAGGTAGATTAGTAGTCAAGTCCTATGTTATGGAGTCGTAAACATTCTACTGCTAAAATGCAGGTAGATTAGTAGTCAAGTCCTATGTTATAGAGTCGTAAACATTCTACTGCTAAAATGCAGGTAGATTAGTAGTCAAGACCTATGTTATAGAGTCGTAAACATTCTACTGCTAAAATGCAGGTAGATTAGTAGTCAAGTCCTATGTTATAGAGTCGTAAACATTCTACTGCTAAAATGCAGGTAGATTAGTAGTCAAGTCCTATGTTATAGAGTCGTAAACATTCTACTGCTAAAATGCAGGTAGATTAGTAGTCAAGTCCTATGTTATGGAGTCGTAAACATTCTACTGGTAAGATGCAGGTAGGTTAGTTCTAAACTCCAGCGAAACACAGCTGGATACAGGAAGACTAGCCTACATGTCCTGTGAGTTCGTGTGACGTGCTTATTCTGGAGTCGTAAACAGTCTACGTTTAAGAAATAGGTAAAGTTCTGCAATTCACTGTTGTACACAGCCGGATGGGTGACGGTACAACGCGTACCGTCACAACGCGTGCTGTTACAACACGTCCCTTACAACGCAAGTCGTTATCACGACTTGCGTTGGGGGCGCGGATATCGAATAGTATAATTTACTATTCTAACACCAGTCCCCGTGGACACTAGGGAAGGTGTTGGAATAGTAAATTTACTATTTTTAATCTTCTAGCGCCCTCCAGCGCAAGTCGTGGTAACGACTTGCGTTGTTACGGACGCGTCGTAACAGCATCGCGTTGAAACATCCGCGTTGTAACGGATGTTTCCCTACACAGCCTACTCCTAAGAAGCAGGAAAATTCGTCGTCAGGAACTATGACATAGTGGGTCATGATTCATCTGGAGTCGTAAACAGTCAACTTTCTAGATGCAGGTAGATTAAACGGCAAGTTCTGCAACCTGGGGCAGGTGTACGGGCTCCAAGGTCAACAATTTAAGAAGGGCAAGAACCTAGGTGCCTGCTTAAAAAAAAAGCAAATCTTTGTTTAGGGCCCCTCTCAAAGGCTCTGGGGGGCATCTGCAGGGAAAAACAAAACGTAATTTCTGATTAGTCTACGATTAATAATTATTTGGTACCTAGGAATCCTGTCTGTGCATATTTTTTGCAACGAGAATCCCTTTTGACTCAGGAACAGTCACAGCAGCGTAAAGGCCTGATATTGATAATTAGATATTGAATCTACCCTCTTTTCTATTTCCCTGACACTGGACCACGTTCCTTCAAACACATGCAGCATAATGAGTTAATAAACCGTTGCAGACTCTACACAATATCAACAAAATATGTGAAAAAGAAGTGAGTAGAATACGTGTCTGTGCAGACTTCATTCTTCAAGCTTCTGTATATTTAAGGACGTCCCCGCTTGTATTGCACTTTTCTTAAATGGTGGACTCAGCTATGTCTTGAGTTGCGGAAAGATGGCTACTGTCTAGGGGGTATAGAAACAGGCTTGCTGCTTGTGCCCAACTGGCTGGGCATGGATATCTGTGCGTCTGATGATGTAAGGTGTGAGTTCTGCCCCTCCAGAGGGGTGGTCATGCACGCAGGGACCTACCTTCTTCTCGAGCGAGGACAGCAGGCTGCTCAGGGTGGAGATTTTACCGATGAGCTGCTCCAGGTCTGGGTCCAGGTCACAGGAAGCCTAGGCAAAGCCAGAGAGGAAGTGATGAGTAGAAGGTGCAGAATGGAGGAATTCTCTACAACATACTCAGAAGGTTTCTAGAAACACTGGACCTAAATGTTCTCACTTCAATCATCCACACATAGCCTATTTGACCCCCCCAGACAATTACCAGACTATTTAACATCAAAAGAGCCCCCTGACCCAGATGCATCCAGGGAGACGCAGGGTATGTTGCTATGGTCAGAGAGCGCCCTCTATTGCCTCACAGTGGCATCATGAGCCTCCGCTTCAGCAGCTAGAGCAGGGGTGCTACTGAGACACTAGGACACCCGTTAGCACTGTGCAGTCCCCCCTTGTGTACAGCTGACGAATAACACTGCAACAGAACACGGGGTGTGAGCTAAGCGCTGCCAGATGAACGAAGGGCAACAAAGAAGATAGAGGAATAACGAAAACAGGGAAAAAGGACAGAGCAAGAATGGCAAATAGCACGACAGAGACAGGAAATGCAACGAGGGAAGAAAAAAGAAAGATGAGTGTGATGTTGTAACTCATATGTATTTACCCTGTCCCTTTAAGAATGCTTTCCTTCTCCTGGTTTCCATTCTTAGAATAGGAATGTTTTCATGACTCTTAGAATAGGAATGTTAGTGATATTTGTGTCAGTTACTTCCAGAAGCTGTTCATGGATGAGGCGAATAAACTACGCTCTTGAATCACCTTTAATCTCCTGTCAACTTATTCAAGAACACCACATTTATATTGGCGACGATCCGAACTTACCTCGACACGCCTCAACATGCAGCTGTCCCTATATCGATTTTCCTCTCCAGCGGCGGTATTAATGAAAAAAGGAAGCGTTGTCTTCCCAGCGGCACGGGCAGACCGGAAACGAAGAGAAGACCTCTTTGTTCGGTGAGGAGATAGCGGGAGGATAATTAATCATAAGGGACTTAAAAAAAAAAGAGAAGGGAAAATAACTAACGCGCTCGTACATAAGAACAGTTAAAAGACGCTCGCGCTGCTCGTGCGCTGGAACGCGAGTGAGTTTAAAATACGTGGTGCGTTTCACCTTCTCACACGCTGCGTGTCAGTGACTCATGGCTCACGCTGTGACACTAATTGACGCTGCGCTTCATTCTTTCCTTGCGTTTCACTGACGCATGAAGCAGTGACAAAGGAAAAAGAACATCAGCTGAACGTTCTGTTCTTTTTAATTCGAAAAGGAACGAAGCATTGTTCAAAGAAAGAGCTGAAGAGTACAATATTTATCATCAGCTCCTTTATGACATAATCAAAAAAAAAAGGGAAGGAATACTGGAAGTGAACAGGCCATTGTTAAACGACAATACTCAGTATAAAGAGCAATTGTTTTAATAAAAACTGGAAGTTAATAGGACATTGTTATGTGACAATACTCAGTGTAAAGAGCAATTACTTTAATAAAAATTAGTTACTTAAGCAGAATTCTTAAGGAAGAGTAAAAAAAAAAAAAATAAAAAAAAAATGCAAAACGTGACACAACCTGCATTCTTTTTAATAAGTCCAGGAGAACCAAATGTAAAATAGCAGAAATGGAAGAAAATATTTGCTAACTATGCAAGGGTGTGTGGCACAAACTTAAGTGCAGAAAGAAAACACTCTTTATTATTACACTGTTTAGGAGGAGAAGGCCAAGATGTACTGGAACATTTACCTGAACTCACTGCAGCAGAACAGAGGAACTTAAATGAATATGAAATAGCCATAGAACAGTTAGATCGTCATTACCTTCCTAGGTTGAGCACGATAATGGAAAGGTATCATTTTGGACTAAGAGGTCAAAAAAGGGATGAGTCTGTTGAAGACTACGTATCTGCTTTAAGAAAGTTAGCTTCTTCCTGCAAGTTTGGTCAAACGTTGGAGGAAAGGATAAGGGATCAGTTCGTATTAAAATGTGCTCATGATAATATTCGGAAAGAACTATGGCTAAAGGATGAACCACCATTAGAGGAAGTTCTGGTAATAGCAAAGCAGGTAGAACACATGACGAAATGTGTAGATGAACTAAAAGGAGAAAAAGAAAAGATAGTGGAATCTGAGAAGAAAACGGAATCTAAAGTCGAAGAAGTTGTTTGTCAAGTGAAAAAGGAAGAAAAAGTCGACAGTGGGAAAAGTGACAATGGGATGAATAGGTTCAATCCAAGTTTTAACATGTCTAACAAATTTTCTTGTTTCAGGTGTGGTAATACAGGTCATCTAGCTAATTCACCAAACTGTCCTGCATTGAAATCTATTTGTAATGAATGTGGAAGAAGGGGTCATTTTTCAAAATGTTGTAGGACAAAAGGTAACAAGAGGGATAATACCAGTAGGAGATGGTCTCAACCACAGGTCAAGACGGTGACTTTCCAGATCAGTAGTGGTCATCTAGAACATCCCACGCATTTAGTCAAAGTGGATGATGCCATGATTGAATTTAAATTTGATTCATGTTCTCAGATTACTATGATTGACGAAAATTTAATGCATAAGACTTTTGGAAAAAATGTAAAACTTTTTAAGAGTGATATTTTACCCCTAGGATATGGCAGCAAACCAATTAAGATTTTATGATATTTCATGGCCACAATGGAATTGGGCTGCCGAATCATTCCAGGAAAGATTTATGTAACAAATTTTGGTGATGCCTTAATTAGCTGGAGGGATCAACGTGATCTTGGTGTTACTCTTGATCCGAATGCCTCACCTCAGGTAAAAATATTAGAGATAGAAAACGTGTCTGAAATGTTTGCAGAAAAATTTCCTGCAGTATTTAGAGATAATCTAGGATGTTTAAAAGGCTACAAGCATTGTATAAAGCTTAAGAAGAATGCAATCCCTATTATAGCAAAAGTAAGAAGGATTCCACTTGCAGAACAGGTAAAAGTTCAGGTAGAGATTGAAAAATTGATTGCAAATGGCATAATTGAACCTGTAGAAGCTACAGAATGGTTGGCTCCCATTGTAGTAGCGAAAAAGCCTACTGGGGAGATTCGTTTATGTATTGATTTAAGAGCGTTAAATAAGGAGGTGGTAGTAGACAGATTTCCCTTACCTAATATAGACGAGATCGTTGGTACATTAGAGGGTGCCAGATACTTTACCACCCTGGATTTGGCATCAGCCTACCACCAGGTTGAATTGGATATCTCTTGTCAAGACTTAACCGCCTTTATAACACCCATGGGTACCTTTAAATTTAAAAGAATGCCTTTTGGATTAATTTCAGCGGCCTCTGTATTTCAGAGAATCATGACACATATACTTAAAGGGTTGAAAGGAGTAAAATGCTACCAGGATGATCTTTTGATATATGGGTCTAACATGCAAGAACACAATGAACGTGTATGTGATGTGCTGAAAAGGTTGTCTGACTCTGGTTTATCACTCAAGAAGGAAAAATGCAAATTTGGATTGGAGGAAGTGAATTATCTTGGTCACTGCATTAAGAGTGAAGGTGTTTTTCTTAAGTCAGACTTGGTTGTTTCTATTGATAACATGGCTGAACCAGTCAATAGAGATGAATTGTTATCCTTCCTCGGGATGGTAGAATTTTATGGGAAATTCATTGTACATTTTGCTGATAAAACAAAGAGTATGAGGAGACTCACTGGGAAAAGTGTCACATTTGTCTGGTCAGAGGAGTGTAAAAAATAATTTGATGGTATAAAGGAGGAATTAAAGAAATCTCCTTGCCTACAGGCGTTTGTTCCTGGTTTACCCACGTATATATTCACAGATGCTAGTGATAAGGGATTAGGAGCGGCTTTGGTACAGAATAAAAATGGCCATGATTCACTAATTGCCTGCGCATCCAGGTGTCTCCGTGGTCCGGAACTAAATTATTCCATTATTGAAAAGGAATCTTTGGCAATATTTTGGGCACTTAAGAAATTTCAAAATTTGGTGTGGGGGACTAGATTCATTGTCAAATCTGATCACAAACCATTAAAAGAAGTTTTCTGTAAAAAGGGTTTAGATTCTATCTCTTCAAGGATTAGAAGGTGGATAATATCCTTGCAGGAATTTGACTTTGAGGTACAATATTTACCTGGTGTGTCAAACAAGGCTGCAGATTGTTTTTCTAGATTAGTGAAAGGTGATAATTTATGTTGTGACGAAGACTACATTGATGAAGGTGACTATCTCAATGTTTGTGAGGTTACAGAGGGGGTAGTAGGAAAGGATGAGTGGAAAGAGGAATTATCGAAAGATGAAGAGTTGGTTAGAGTAATGTCATTATTGAAAGACAATAAACGTCTAGACAAACCTTGGTCGTTAGTCTCTCAGGAGTTATCCATTTCAGATGACATGTTAACTCGTGGTTTAAGACTTATTCCTCCCTCTTCTTTAAGGAAAAGGTTGTTGTTACATGCACACTCCGGTCACTTAGGCATTGTGAAAACCAAGGAGATGATACGTACTCAATTCTGGTGGCCTGGGATGGATTTAGAGATAGAGCGTATGGTTAGAGACTGTGTTGAATGCTGTGCAAGTGACAAGATTCTAAAAGTCAGGCAAATGCCTATGGTGTGTAGAGATTTGCCCAATCATCCTTGGGATGAATTAGCCATTGACATTTTGGGTCCCCTCACAGGTGTATCTGATACACCTTTCTTGATTGTCTTGATTGATTTATATTCACGTTGGATAGAGGTAACTGCAGTAAGTGACATTACGTCCGGTTCTATTATAAAAATTGTATCTGATATATTTATGAGAGAAAGTTTTCCCAATAGCATTTTATCAGACAATGGTCCGCAATTTTGCTCTACCATGTTTGAGGATTATCTTAACAAATGTGGGATAATACATAAACGTTCATCTTTATACCATCCTGAGACAAATGCTGCAGTTGAGAGGGTCAACCGTACTTTAAAGGAGTGCATTCAGCTTGCTAGAGCTAGTGGCTTGAATTGGAAGGAGGCACTGAGGGAAAGAATTGATGCATATCGTTGCTCCCCTCATTCAACCACTGGAAAATCTCCTTTTGAACTGTTCAGGGGTAGAGTTCCGAACACTATGTGGTGCCCAGGATGGATGAACCTGAAGAAGGGGTTTGTTGATAATCGTGTTGGGGCTTGGAGAGAGAGAGAAATAGAGAAGCAAACTTGTAGGAAAACATATTTTGACAAAATTAAATGTGTAAAATTCCATGAGGTAAAGGTAGGTGATCTTGTGAAGATAAAGGCACCCGTAGGGAGAAGGTCTTGGTCAAAATACACTAATGTTAGACCTGTCATTAAAGTTTTTGGCAATGCAATTAAAACACAGGATGGGAGGATTTGGAACAAAAGTCGAGTTGTGGTGGTTAAGTCTGAGAACACCTCTCGTGCTAACGATGATTCTGAATCTAACTTTTGTGGTACTATTGATCCTTCTCCATCCTGTTCCAATTTGTCATCTGATAATCGTGGGAGGAGTCAGAGATTACGCAGTGCTCCCATGTATATGAAAGATTATGTGTAAGCAAGGTAGATCTCGCTTTTATTGTCTGTTCTTTTTATTTTTATCTTTTCTTCTTCTTCTATTTTGCTAAGTTATTGTAAAGAAGGGAGATGTGTGATGTTGTAACTCATATGTATTTACCCTGTCCCTTTAAGAATGCTTTCCTTCTCCTGGTTTCCATTCTTAGAATAGGAATTTTTTCATGACTCTTAGAATAGGAATGTTAGTGATATTTGTGTCAGTTACTTCCAGAAGCTGTTCATGGATGAGGCGAATAAACTACGCTCTTGAATCACCTTTAATCTCCTGTCAACTTATTCAAGAACACCACAATGAGTCCTACAAGGGGGTGAAGAAAGAAGGAGAAAGGTGGAAAAGATGAATGAAAGGTGGCACCTGGGATTGGGTGAAGGTGCCTTTGTTTAGGAGCCCAGACGGAGAGTGATAATATGGCACTGGGTCCTTTTCCACTTCTGGACTTTCCTTTACTCCCCATTGAAATCTAAGGGGCAGCTTTACAATAAGTGGCGCATCCCTGCATATTAGCAGGGATGCGCCACTTATTGTGTGCCATGCCTCCGCCACCATTGATGCGCCGCATTTACAATGCGGCGCACCATGGGGCAAAAACGGCACAGATGCGTGACGCATCTGTGCCGTAAAGGCGGCCATTGCTGGAGTTGCGTATCATGTTAATGCCGCGTCAATCTTTACTCCTGCTTCCAGCAAGCGCATGGTTTTGACGCAGCATGGGCCCCAAAGTGACTTTTAGGAGGTGTTTCTGCGCCGGAACGCCCCCCCCCCCCTCGCAGGAACGCCTCCTTCTGGCGCAGGGCTTTACAACGTGACGCATCTCCCAGATGCATCACGTTGTAAGTACCCCGCGGCGCATCTTTTACGCTGCTGCTGCGTCACAAAAGTGACGCAATGGCGGCGTAAAAGGGGCACAAGGGGCTTGTAAATCTGCACCAAGGCTTTTTTTTCAATTGTTTTCATTGTGAATGAGATTTACAGTTCCCAGAATGCTTCAGTTGCTAAACTCGAGGTCTAGTTATGTTCTGCTACCAGTATTTGTAAAGCGCTTGACTGCCCAAGGGCTTCTTGACGCTAGTGAAGATGGCGATCTTCGAAGAGCTTGTCTGCAGCTTTCTGCAGAGCTCACTTCTGTGGTTCCACAATAAACAGAAGACCTGACGTTTTTGTAATAACTCCACAGGGACCACACGCCTACACACCTGCTCAAGCGCCTGGATACCTCACGGGTGATGGGTGTGCTATACAAATGACATAATGTAACATAAAGTAACATAACAACACAACCTGGAGGAATATAAAATGGAGCAGATAGGACTTGAATTTCTTGGTTAGAAAGACTTGTTCGTGGTTTCCTCTGACCCACAAGGAGAGCGGGCATTGCCCGCAAACCTGAGGGGGTCTGTTCCGTTCCCTCGCTTCAGCAACCGAAAAGGCTCTGTCCACAAAAGACATTAATTTGCTTTTGGATATTCCCAAAAGAAGGTGAACCGACTGAAGGAGAGCACGACTATGTGAATGGAGCTGACATTTAGAAACCAGAAAAGGAGGGGAGGAGCTATCAATGGTCTTAGGCACAGTGAGCAGTGCTTGGGACTGCCCTCATATCTATGTTGGAAGCCGGTGGTGACCT
Organism: Lissotriton vulgaris; assembly: GCF_964263255.1. Taxonomy (NCBI): domain Eukaryota; kingdom Metazoa; phylum Chordata; class Amphibia; order Caudata; family Salamandridae; genus Lissotriton; species Lissotriton vulgaris. Next base: position 678,022 of record NW_028245922.1, read on the forward strand.
GAGAGTGGGGGTGATGTGGTCTCCAAGCCTGGATCCTGTCAAGCAGCGTCATTCTGAACCAGGAGCAGCTTCCTGAGGGAGTCCTCTGGTAATCTCAGGCAGACATCCCTTCCATGGCACAGTCCTGCTATATTTACGCTATTCCTAGAGGCTCATTCAGTTCTGGTGGGACATAGGGGAGACATTTTTATAACCTTTATTTTCCAAAAGCACAAACTTGTTACTTTAGCGATTCTTATCCTATGCACATACGCAAAGATACATGTCAAGTTACATCAAGTAGAGAAAATCGCATCAAGATTGAGTAAAAGTTCTTGTATTTTTCTTGTTTATCTTTAGTCCAAACAACACCCAGCCAACACATGTTTCGTCAAACGGGGAGGACCCCACAACTTCTTCAGGGCTGAATAGCTCTTCAGTTTCTAAGTTCTGAATCCTCTCTGCCGGTTATACGTCCAACCCTGCTTGATGTAACTTCACATGTATAATTGCCCGTGTGCATAAGATAAGAATTTGTAAGTATATTGGCCCTAGGGACCAATTCTTGGAGGGTATAGGGTGTTTCCCCTCACCTTGTTGCATCACAGAAATCATATCATCGTAAACTAATGCAAACTCTATAGGCTTCATTTCTCCTTCTAAAATGGCACCCCTCATGGATGTTTACTTTAGCGATTTGTGTTTCCGGGGATGTCAGAGTCTGTAATAATCGCCAGATTGTGAACTGCCAGTACCAGAGTACGTGGACTGCCCAACACCAACAACAATAGGCTGGGCGCCATTTATCCAGGGAATTTTATCGATTAGTAGTTCTGTCTTTAAAAAGTTCAATTTGAGAAATTTAGAAGCCATCCGTTCTCTTACACTGGGTTTCAAAGAGATCTTCATACATGAGATTAGCAGGGATTTGATTCCTCTATCGAGCTGTCACTTTGAGTAACAGTTGTGTGCCATCAGTCAACATGTAGAACTCTACTCACCAAAAGGGAACCCAGCGGGCCCTCTATAAGTTGCTCAGTAACGAAGAAAGCGCAGGTCCCTGTGGGACACCATGGTGGAAGGAAGGCAGTCTGTGATTGGGCTGAGAGAAATGACTAAACCATTCCAGGGCATGATATATACCCATTGTTGGACTTGGCCCTTTTTGCAGGGTCATCCTTGAACTTTTTGCCTTCCTCCTGTATTTTGTCTGACCTGTTTTTGTTAGTTTTATGACTCTGGGCACTTTACCACTTCTGATCCGTGCTAAAGTGCATATGCTCTCCCTATTTTAAATTGATGTATGGATTAGTGACTCCATGATAGGCTGGTTTGGTTTACTTGTCAGACCCTAGTACAGTGTACTGCGTGTGCCCAGGGCTTGTAAATCAAATGCTGCTGGTGGGCTTGCAGCACTGGTTGTGCCACCCACAGAAGCAACCTGTAAAAGTGTGTCTCAGGTCTGCTATCACAGAGCCTGTGTGCAGTCTGGAAGTGCCATTCTGACTGGGCAAGTGCACCCACTTGCCAGTCCCTGAGCATTCCCTTTTCTGCATATTAGTCACCCCAATGGTAAGCTCAAGGGCAGGGTGCATTGTAGGTAAAAGGTAGGACAAACCCTGGTGTGTGTGGCATGTCCTAATAGTGAATTACAGCCATTTTTGTTTTTCACTACTGCAAGGCTACCTGTTCCCATAAGCCAGAATGAGCAGTTTGATTATTACGTCTTATAATCCTAACTGGCACAGGGAACTAGGTAGAAATTCGAGGTTAGAATGCCTGAACTCAGAATGATGAAATGCATCTTTTAGTGAAGTTGGTTTTAACATTCTGTGTTTGGAAATACCACTTTTATAAAGTAGGTATTTTCTTGTCTAAGCATCCAAGCCTGCCTTTGTTAGGTTGTGTATTCCTTGTCTGGAGTTTGTGTGACAGGGGCTGGGGTATTCCAGGAGATAGGGTGAGGCAGCACAGGGCTGAATAGAGAGATCTACATGCAGATGGGTGGGAGGGTTTGCACCTGGGACCTGAATAGGGCTGTGCCTTCCCTCCACACTGCTGGCTCACCCTCCTGTGGTGCGCCTGATGTGTCTTCCATGTACTGTGAAAGAAAAGAAGAAGACAAGTAAACAGGGTGCTCCAGAACTGACCAGAACTGATTTGAACTAGGCAAAGACCTCCCTGCCTTCAGAGAACAAAGCGAAACTGTGTATAAAAAGGGGGAAGAAAAAAACGTTTTGGTGAGGGTCCAAGGGCAGGATTACCGACCTACACACAGACACTTGCCCTAATCTATACTACTATTATAAAGAGAGAACTGTGACCTTTGAGCCAGGTAAACTCGAAAACTACACCACCAATCCAAACACCCAATACATGTTTGAAAACGTCAGGACAAGCAGAAGGACATAGGCTATATAAAAAAAATATATACCTTATTTAAAAAATGTACGATTAAAAAAAAAGTAGTCCCTTGGAAGTAGCGCCGGCCGGCCGAAGGTGCCTTCCTTGGTTTGTTAATACGTCGTAAGTTCACCCAAGCACACCTTGATCAAGCACTGACCAATCAGACGCTTTATTTACTTTTAGACTTTTGGTGCCTTTGTCCAATAGCAGCAAGGTTGGGATAGTGTTAACGAACCAATGAGTGGACTGCAGTCATCCTGGAAGCTGACGCTAAAACATTTGAACGGGTGGTGGCAGTTGTTTGCTTATTTCCGAGCTGGGTTTGGTAAAACTGATGGACTCGGTTGTCCCGTAGAGCATAAGATGAAGACAACTGGAGCGTGGCAGAGTGTGGTGGGTGAGTGAATGCGATGGGGAGATCGAGGGTGAGGGCAGAGGGGGGATAGTTGATGGAACGCGGTGAAGAGCATGCCATAGAGCGGGTATACAAGCAAACACAGCCGAAGTGTGGATTGGGAGGGGTTAAAAATAAAGCCCATTCTAACAGTACTTGATTTTGCAGTGATATCTACACTGAGCATCTACAGCCCCCACCAGGTCCGGGCCCTCCGTTACTGCCCTTTCTGCACCACTCGTAATGCTTTTCCCCACCCGCTGTCCGTGCTCTCTCGCCCCTATCTACCCTGCACTCCTGCTGTTGGTCCCTTCTCAATGCGCAGGTACTGCCGCAGGCAGGCCAGACACGAGCGCTGCTTGAGCCGCGTTTACCCGCACCCTCATCTCTACCCATTTCCACTCCCCAAGCATGAAAATGCAGGCAGACTTTGAAGCCTGGAATCCCGGAAGAGTTCGTACGGTTTTTGTAATCATTTCATGCCATGCACCTAATTTCTCCCTGCGCCGTCGCTATCCACATAGCTGCAGCTGCGTGTACTTGTAAAGCCCAGGTGCTATAAGTGAACGAAGAAGAGCACGCTTCAGGCTGCTGTCACAGACTCTGCCTGCTGCCGGCTTCATTTACTATTCATGTGACATGGAGTCCGGGAAACTTACTGCAACAATGTTTCATTTGCCTAATGCCGGTCGAGATGCCAAGCGCCCTAATTAAGGCGGGCCGCCTGCTTCACGGGCGTCGGGTATCACGATTTCCTACAGTTTCTGGCTGGAGTCAACTCGACCCTACTCTCACTGCAGATAGTATTTGGTGCGTGCCTGCAACCTTTCACAAGATGCCTCTCGAGTGAGTACCATCGCAGAGCCTGCCAGGCAGACTGAGTTTGGTGCTTGCAGCCTGTAATGATCGTGCTGTGTGAGTCCGGACTGGACTTGGCTGCCAGAGAGAATTTGGTGCCTGCAGCTTCTCATAACGCTGGCCCCGCCGGTCCCCCACTCTGCCAGAGCCAGACATTCACAAGTCTCAACTTGGTAATTTAAATGCTATTATATTCATTTTTTAGTGTCAGTCCTCACTGTGCTAAGCCAGTAAGTGCTTACTGACTGGCTTTCTATTCTCTGTGATTCGATACAATACACCTGACTAGGCCCTGCTTCGGGGCACGATGCCCCACCAGAACAGTCCGGGCCAGGACTCCCAGGGAGAAAGGGAATCATCAGCCCTTCACCAGGCCTCGTCAGGATCAGAGCAAGGAGCTGTGGTGGTTGGGGAGGAATCTGGCAGCCAGATCCCGCCCACCAAAAGCAAATCTGTTTAAAAGATGATCTCTCATTAGAAGCTCCGGCACCAAAGTAACAAACTGATTAAACTGACTGCTACGGCTGCCGGGCTGGGCAGTGCTCTGCGAGTCAGCTGACAGTGAGTGACATGTGATGATTTTCCGCAAACCAACATCCAGCATACCATCACTCCGCAATTTTTATAACGCAAAGACATAATTTCTAAAACTTTTACAACGCATATGACTTTATCACGCACGCCATTATAACGCAAATGCATGTGTGGTAAAGTCATATACATTGTAAAAGTATATTAAAACATCAAATATATGTTTGTATATATGTGTGTGTATATATATATATATATATATATATATATATTACCTACTGACGAGGTATATCTCAGTAGGTATATCTATACTACTATTATCTATACTATTATCTATACTACTATTATAAAGAGAGAACAGAAACCTTTTGGCAAGGTAAACTCTGGAACCACAGCGCCAATCCACACACCCAATACATTGTTGGAATTCTCAGGGTGTGTAGATGGACATAGGCGACATTACATAAAAAAAAGAAACTTAAATTAAAAAATTAAAATTTGTAAACGAAGTAGTCCCCTAAAACAAGCGCCGGCCGCGACGTAGCGCTGACCGCGACCTACACGTAATGACGATATGCGGGGAGGAGCGGTGATGTGTGGCGAGGAGTGGCGGTGGAGTCCGGAGTGGGCGGCGGCTCAGGTAAGGCAAAGAGCGGCGAGGAGTGGGGGTAAAGTCAGTTGCGGGCGGCTCAGGTAAGGCAAAGGCAGGCGGGAGGATCGAGACGGGAGGCGGGCTGGGCAATGTCGGGGCGGGCGGCGGGGGGCAGGCTGGGCAATGTCGGGGCGGGGGGCAGGCTGGGCAATGTCGGGGAGGGCGGCGGCGAGGCGGGAGGGATGCGGTCTGGGCAATTGATTTTGATGTACTCTAGCCATCCCTCGCAGCTCGGGAAACACCAGCAACAGACCAACAAATGGCCAAAAAGCAATACTATTCATGTGATATTAATAAAAAACCACACATCACTCCGAACTGCAAAGACTGTCCCTATAATATTCACCAGAGTCACCGCTGCTGCCCTCTTCCTTTGAAAAGAACCGCTTTAATGACTCAGAAGATGGTGAGGCGGCAATGCCTCCAATAGCGGGAAGGAACCATCTCATGCTCAACCATTAACTTGCACAGAACAAACAACGAGGCTCACTGGTGGCGGAAGGATACACAAAATAAACTATCCCTAACATAATAAAAGGATTGAATTTACACTCGGATGTGGTCTGGGCAATGCCGGTGCGGGCGGGAGTACACATAGCCTTAAAATGCTGCCCCCAGCCCCCTTCTGCCCGGGCAACGCCGGGGCGGGCTGCTAGTAGTATATATTAACAACAAAAAATGTCTTTGGGTCAAAAGGAATAGGGTTTCAACTGTGTATACTAATGTGTGGTTCAACTAGAGATAACAAAGAAAAACTACTGGCGCAAATGTGAGACAAAAAGGACTAAATTCCTTGAGTTGGAAAAAAGTACCCATCATTTCCCACTCGGTAGCGCCCTAGTTATCATTTGGGCTCTCCGTAACCCAGGAGAGAGTGCTGTCCATCACTAGATGTTATTGTAACGGACAATCAACTCAAGATAAAAAAATGTGCTTTTAGCGGGTGATGCCGAAAAAAATCAATACACCGGGGTAACTGAATTGCAGTGCATAAGTGTACAGTGAAAAATTGTGAAATATTATAAAATTGGATAGAAATGAGTAGAAGTTGACACATGTAATAGTTTCTCTCTGTTCTCCCAACATTAAAAACAATATAATAAGCCAACAGATTTAACAGAATATCTGTGTGCAGAAAGGGTCGACATGTTTCAGCTAAAAATCCGACACTGCTTTCTTCAGAACCATGATGTTATAGCTACTGCAATAATAATAAAAAAGATATCGCCTGTATATTTTCAGGTCTTACTCAGTATCCTCCAATACACTATTTGGTAGGAGAAAAATGCGTCACCCCACCTGGCTGCAGCTCCGGTGTGTGGAGCACCGCTCTTTCCGTGGCGTCCCTCTGAGCAATCTGGGGACCCACGCCCCAGAACATTAGAGCACTTGGGAAACAAGAAGAAACCTTTTGCTAAGGAGAGGAACCAGAGAGACTGATGAGAGACTATCCCTAAGCGTGAGGGATTGGCCTGCAGTGGTTGCCTGACTGCCAAAGAGAGGAGAAAGGAACTGTGTGTGTACTTACATCAACTTGTAACAGATCTCTAAAGGCTTGAGAGAGAGCTTGCCTCCTGACCGAAGTGTCAGGGCAAGTAGACTTCACCAACCTCTGCGCCCTGCTTCTGGAAATGCTGTTTCAGTAGCTACAGAGGAAGGGAGCTGTGACCGACTCTGACGACCGGCTCTGTGTCCCGACAGCCTCGCCCAAAAGCACAGTCTGCATCTTGCACCGCATCCCTGGTCTCACCGACCGCGATGTTCAACACCGCTGCTACCGAGCCGCTGCTTGCACCGTGACCTGTGGGCCCCGCACTTCGCACCACCTCGCTTCACCGAATCGAACTGGTCTGACCGACGCTGTCACAGCTGCTGACTTCGGGTCCCAAGACTACATCGTGGCTGACAACCTGCTCGTATGCTTCACGACACACCGCCTCATTCCACACCGCAATTGGGCCGACCGACGCCAGCTACCGCCAACCGGCTCCGTCGCTGCAATGCAACCGGCCAGCCCCGGATCGAGCACCGTTTTGCCCTGCACCCCACTCCTTGGTCTCACTGACGCCGCCCCGACGACATCACCGAGCTGCTGCCAGCACCGCATCGAGAAGACACTGCGCCCTGCACAGCTTCCAAATACCTTACTAGACAAGGTTTTACAAACATTGGCATATTCATTATAATCTTTTAGACAGCGTGAACGCTAGATAAGATCGATTGAAAGATAATAAACAGCTGGAACTACTTATAGTGAAGACGACCTATATTTGGGATTTTATGTAAAGAAAGAACCCACTTTCCCCTACTATTAGCCAAGTAATGAACTAATTCAGATTTTAGCAGACTTTATATATTGTGCAAAAAACTATAACATAGATACTTATACTCTTACAGCCACCGCAACACATTTGAAGGCAAAAAGGAAAAATGTATTTTGAATCCCCTACTGGATACACAATCGAAGTCCCCCGTAGAACCCATATGCGTGTTGGAATTATCACCGCATTACACGTAAGTGAAATCAAACAACGACGGATACTAAAAACAGAATAGTCGATATGAGACTAAGCATTAACAATTGCTTCCATTGTTGACTTTATTTACAGTAAAGAAAATACAGATCTGGAAATAGGTATTTAATAAATAGTATAACACGGCAAATTAATACACGTCTTGCATGACTTCTCACCTAATAAGATCACTACAACTTTACCTTGACTATACTATCACCAAAAAACGTAAAAATTAACAAATAAATGACACATAGTCTCTCCACCTCATGCCAGGCTCATAGACCTTCTGAATACTCAGAGGTACATTCTGTGTTATTCTATGATTTATGTTATTTTACGTGTTCCTCTTCAACTCTGTATCACCGCCACGCACAGTAAGCACTATACTGTATTGTTAAAATCACGGTGAGGGTACGTCTCTAATAAAGATTAGAGATGTGTAACAGGTTTTTAAACTAACTTCAAATAATAATTTATATATACATATTGCGACATACAACTTTCTTTTTACTCTGTACAGCCTTGAAAAAGTCGTGGGTTACATTCCCAATTACGACGAAACACGTGTTGGGTGCGTGAACGTTTTGCAGTTATCAAGAATAAAACTTGGAATTGAATTACGAGAACAAGAAGTCTTCTCTACTTTTCCTGCAAGAACCGGTGGAAACACTAATATACATGAACTTTATTATAACCATACGTGTGCTAGGGAGTGTTGTGACTGTGTACTCTACTGAGTCGGGGGCTGCGTCGCACTCCAACAAGCAGTCACTGCACGTCGGGAGTCCATGCTGAATGATAAAAATTCACCACTGCTCTAAAGCCAACCTGCGAGGAGGGAGGAGGAGGTATGATCTGATAAGTAGAAGATTGCCCATCTCAGAATCTTTTCTTGCGTCTGGAGATTTGCGGCCTGGATGTCCGGTGATCCACAGAGCTTTCTACAGCAGACAGTACAGGACCTGCAGTGAAAACTGCAGGTCCTGTACTCCAGATACTCCTACCAGACTTGGTTTGGGAAAATTGCTATGGTCATTTCATAGAATGGCCATCAGACGGCCAACAGGATGAAAATAAAAGATAATCTACAAAAGCAATTCAAGCAGAGTTGGAAAACAGGCCAAAGGCAGACACAGACTAGTGATGCCAGAACATGCACCCTTTGCGTCTAAGATGCACTACTCAGATACCCCGCCAAATAAGGAAGCGATGAAATGAGGTGGTATTTAGACAGCCGCTTGCATCAGGACCAATATCGCAAATGTGATCTCTATCAAACAATCACAAAAATGATTTCCATACATTTTGTTTAATTCTATTTTCTATTAAATTATCACAATTCTAATTCCTAGGGAATTGCAATTCAGATTTTCATGAATTTATTACAATTCTGATGTCTATTGTTTTAACAGTTTAACTTTCTAGGGACATCACAGTTTTGATTTTCTAAAACTATTTCTACAAATTCTGATCTCCTGAGATACTCTCCTCCACAGCTCCAGACTGTTTGCAACTGATTCAGCTCTGGTGTTGTCTAGTTGGTGATGTTGCTGGATGAGGGATCTTTTCCAGGTTCCTGACATGTTCCAATGTGTCCCTCCAGTGTATGCCAGAGCGGTATTAAAATACCCTTATTACAGTTCTCTATCACTGGTACCTTTCAGGAACCTCTCCTGGCTGCCCATCCAGAAAAGATGCTGATTCAAGATGCTGATGCATGCCAACAAGGCCCTCCAGGACCAAGGACCAGCATACTGAACTTCCAACAACCCTCGAGATACCTGTGCTCCTCCTTCGTCGCACATACTCCCCACATCCACCAAAGCCAAATTAGAGGACACTCCTTCCCATACCTGGCTGCCAAGTCCTCGAATGACCATCCCCTCCACCTTTGAACATCTTCCTTGCTCCCAAAATTCAGAAAGGGACCAAAGACCTAGCTTTTCAAGTGATCTCAGCAAGAACCCAGCGCCTGGATACCCTTGCGGATGACTAGCCGCGCTCTACAAATCTGAATTGATTGATTGAGAGTCGTATGCTTAAACCAGTAGCAGGGTTCACTGTCCGTGGTGTTGGAAGCTGACAATCCCTAGTCCACACTAATTCTGTTCATCTCAGCTTTTTAAAATTCAGTTTAAAAATCTGCTCTTGTATTTCACAGAGACATCTCACCCACCTCAATGCTGAAAGGGATGTGGAAAATGAGCAGAGAAGCAATGGAGAAACACACCTCCAAGAAGATTGATCGAACACACTCTCACCTTCTTTGTCGCGGAGCTCGGAGGGGAGGTCGGGTGGTCAAACACCTTGCCCAGGGTCTCCAGGCTGGACAACGTGCAGTCAATCTCACTGAAAGAAACATGGATGGAACAGAGTCAGATAGGTATCCCGGTGTGGGAGCAAGGACCAGGACACAACTGTGGAGTCCATGGGTGGAAAGCCATAGCGGGGGTATAAGAGCAGAGCCCACAACTTCAGAACCACAAGGGTGGTCGTATGGATTGCAACAAAGACTCAGAAAGGGCGACACATGCTATTCCATTTCAAATACATTCCTTAAATTCTGGAAGGATGACTGGTGCAAATGTTGTAGACACTCTTGATTCCTGAGAGGATTTTGGCATCTAGCCTAAATTTCACCACAAAATTCTCTCAAGTGCACAAATATGTCTCTTCCTCTGCCCACAAATAAAAACCACATGGATCATGTTGACTCCCTAGCTTCTATGTGCAGTTTGTTGTCATTTCTTTGCATAACTTATGTTTCAGATGCTCCACAAATGAATTAAGCAGGAAAAAATGGAAAACAAATCTACATAAATCTTGATCCATATGAGGATTACTCGGCTCCTCCCCGCTCTCTGATGGGCCTTGGAACACACCTGAGATGCAACACGACCGGGTTCATGACCCCCAGGCAGATAGGCGGCCGGGCTTTGAGATGAGGATATTACCAACTAATTTGTTTCCCAAGTCAGATACTAGCCCCCTGAAAGTATGGTACTCTGAAAGGCTGCTCCACCGCGCCTACCCGGTACACACCTGTGCAGCCCACGGCAGGCGGCGCCCAGAGCCCTGCTCAGGTGTCGTAAGCTCGGGTGACCGCTGCACAGGGCGGCCAGGTCCTGCTGCAAGCAGTTCTTGACATAGTCCACCATCAGCTCCAGAAATTCATTGCCTGGGCTGTAAAAAATGAGAGGAAAGGGGGAACATATGAGAGACTGGGAGGAAGCGAGGCCAGAGCAACCGAGAACGGGAGAAGGGAGAGGGGTAACAAGAACATGTCCACCATGACCCTGGGTCATCCTTAGGGCAGGGGCACTGATGCCCAATGCCACCTGTTGGGGTCAGCGCTGAGTTACCTGCTGATGCTGTGATCTTCCAGCTGCAGTTGCATCCTCTGGATGATGTGAGCCACCTTCAGATGTCCCGGCGAGCTCCACGGGCTGGTCTGGTTGCCCACTGCCATGAGAGTTGTCGGACTCAGGCACTGCACGCCGGCCCGCCCATCCTCACCATCTAGAACAACACAGAGGGAAGTCATAGAGAAGGAAGTGATGTCACACACCCCTCAGATGTTCTTCCAGTCCTGACCAGTGAGGAAATATAAATTTTTGGTCATGTTATGTTCCCTAGCGCGTACCCCACCGACTCCATGTACCAGCTTTAAGTGCATGTAACTTCCCTCCTGTACCAGTTATGAAGACGTAAATACATTTACGTCCAACGTTAACTTGTCCTCTTTCAGATCCACCCTGAATGGATTATATAGTCCGTTCCTAAGTATGCTATGCCACCGTCTTTTTGTAGTACACTTTACATGTTTTTCCTGCTCTGACAGAGTAGGCCCTGATCTCTGCCATCGAGCCTCTTTTGGCTTCCTAACTCTGACAGCCTCTGCCCAGGCTACCTCTGTACCCGTGAACTCTGACTTACTTTCAGCGCGGCCCCTCGCGCTCAGCTCAGCCTGCTTTCTGCCAAGACTGACTATAACCTTCGAGTTATCTGTCCCGTTCCTCGAGAATGCATTCCTGCCTACTAGCTCCAGTAAACATCCTCTCCAGCTGCAGAGCCAAAGGGCCGACCTGTCTCAATGCAAGTAATTCATAGCCTCCGTTGCCATGCTTCCATGGAAGGCCCCGTGCCCCCACGCTTCACATGCAGACACTTAGGCGCTTATACACGCATCCACAGTTAGCATAGAATAGCTTCTGCCCTAGAGACCTTTCCGCCCAGATAGTATGGTTCCTAAACATCAGATATCAGATATGATAGAAGTACAAGTTGATCTGACATGCCAGACTTCTGTCTCTTTCCGTCAGTGTAAATGTCAAGTCCCCTGCACCCCGTCAATCACACGTCATGCAGCTGCGCGCGCATCCAAGCTTCCGATTTCTGCTGACATCGCAACAATTCTGTTAGCACCACCCCTTGGTGCCACCCACTTGCGTCACCTATCAGTGACGTTTCTAGCACACACCTCTGGTTCACGCCTAGTACACGCCTCTTGATTACGTACTAGTACCACGTGTATACTGTTATCTTGTCTTCTCTCAGCTGTTACGCCTCTTGCATTACTTCTTATGGTATAAATCAAGTATATAAGCTATGTATTGTTAATAAACGAGAGCGCTCTATCCCTTCTGACACCCCTGTGGTGTTCAGAACATGATATCCTGGTCTTGACCATTCCTTTATGAGGAATAAAACCCTTAGAAACTCTAGCACCACGGACTCTGTCTTTTTTCATCCGATCTGAGTTATTATTGATTAAGTACTTACCTGCATAGAAATTAAGAGAGTAAATTAATTATTTACGTCATTTTGGCGCCCGAATAGGGACCCCTCCCCCACCTCACGCGCCGGTTGGTGCGTTGCAAGCTGTGTCCCCTGCCATCAGTTAGATGGAACATACGCGTACTGGCAGGATTTCCTGCATCTCCCTCTGACCCACGGAGGTGACGAAGACTGCGATCAGTGCCCAGACGAGGCGGTGAGGAGTGCGGAGGATCCCGACCAGAGCCTAGCCGAAAGAAGCAAGGTCCGAGGTGTCAAGAGGCCCACCAGGTTTCCGAAGTTTTCCGAAGTTTTCCGAAGTCTTCCGAAGTTTTCCGAAGTACCGAGTCGAGTCCAGTCGAGTTTTCCGAGGCCTTCTGTTTCCGTGCTTCCCGGTGAGTACCATTGCTGGGTCGTATCTAGACGGGTTTGGGTACGCAAGTCCGGTCTGCACTGTTTTTAGGCAGTGTATCTGTACTGTTTAGCAGTATATCTAGTATTCCGAATTTCTGCACTGTTACACCAGTGTATCTGTACTGTTGAGCAGTACATCCAGTATAGGGGGGTAATCATCTATGTCTTCAATGTTCTTATGTGATTAATGTTATGGTATGAATGTGACTGTTTAACGTGTAATATTGTGTTTCTCGTATAACCTAGCTGTCAAGAGTATTAAGGAACAGGGATTGAGCATTCAGTAATAAGTAAGCAAAATGCCGTTTTTCAACAAGTTAAAGCAGATAGGAACTAGGAAAGGGATACTGGAGGAAGAAATTCCTATTCCCCCTAGGGACACTCCCGGCAATTTTATGTACCAGAAGCATGGCTTAGATGCCATATTGTATCTAGATTTATGGGCCGATTACACCAAACACCTAGACGAAAGACACAGATGGCCTGTCACCGGAACATGGGATGCCGAATGCATCATGAGGGTAGAAGAAGCATTATGGAAAAAGAAAGCTAGACAATCTCAGAAGGACGCCATAGAATTTTGGCGTAAGGAATCACGTAAGCGTGCTGACAAAGCACTCCGTAGAGAAGACAGACTTAAAGAATCAGAGAAAGACCAAGAAAACGAATTAGTTACTGAAGGGATCCGAGTAAAAACAGAACAAATAGACCGTGCCCGAAGTAATCTTGTAAACGGTATGTATCTTGCAGCAGATGGCACATCTGAAGCCCTATCAGAAATACCGAAAAACTTACCGACACCATTAGTTCCAACTAAAGTAATGCATAAAACTACTAAAGACGTATTCTTAAATTCATATTTAGAGGATGTAGCCCCAGCTTACGCCAATCTGCCTGTTCGTGCCCTGCCTACTGACAGGGATGGGGGTGGCACTACGCCCCCAGATCATGTTCCGCCAGTACCGCGACAGACTTCCCCTGTTCCGCCAGCTCCGCCACTTCCCGCACTCAAGATTGACTTACCGAAACAGGTCCTACCTGACCCTACTAAACGACAAATTCAAGTTCAGATCCAGACTCCGCGGAGAGATAATGCCCAAGCATCCGCCTCAGGAGGTGCGACTGCGGGTCCTCAGACCCCGCCATTAACACACAGATCCAATTTAAGGGACACGCAGAATCCTTTCACGTTCCAGTCCCCCCGCCTTGACGCATTAAAGGAAAACATGTCAGTTTGTAGATATGATCCAGTACCCGGAAGAAACGATCTAATGATATTGGCATCCTTACGGTTAAGATCTGCCACTGATATCTTGCTATGCTATGTAGGAATGAAGGAGCGTCTCGACAGAATATACGAGTTTATACAGACAGGGAAAGACCCTGACAGTGTCAAAGATGCCATGCATAAACAGAAAGTTGACAGTCAAGCCCAGATATTACGATTTTTCATAAATTGTCTAATAAGAGAACGAGACAGGCCCGAGACAGATCAAAGTGAATTAGATGGACTAACAAAGTGGGGTCAAAATATAGCCGAAGGAAAACATGACAAGGGGGCTTGCATAGCCAGTATGTCCCAGAAAATTAGAAAGGCAGTATTAATTGCACACCAGGAAGGGAATGATAAAGCTTCCTCCGAGGAGGAAGAAGAACTTACAGAACAAGGAAGGTCTACAGATACTATAGCGTATGTAGGTAAGGGAAACTACCTTAGGAAAGGCATCCGTCCGGAAAACAAGAGAGTTTTTCTCTCTGCTTTAACAAACCCGAATTCTTCTGAACATCAGTTCCAGGAAACTGATAAAAGGCTTCGAGACCGAATGGGGTACCATGTACTCAATTCTATGGATGAACAGGAACTAGCCCGGTCAGCCGTGTTATGGGCCGAAAACACAGACATATATAATGACGATACGTTAGCACAGACATTCTTGAACCTTTCCCCAGACGAGCAGAAATTAGCAGGGGTATACATGATTCAGCACCTCCTCATCAAGTTCAGAAACAACCATTCCGATCCAGGTCCCTTACACGAAACATTAGAAGCACTACTCATGGATAGATGGAGAGGTTTCAGTACCAAGTTAATACAAATAATTCTAGAACAACGACGTAAATATAACACCTTCATAAGTTCTGAATATGTTCCCGCCCCGCCTCCAGAAAGAAAAACGTATCACATGCAATGCCTGAGTGGCATTGAAAGTCAGAACCCCTTACGAGAAGTACACCCAGTTATGGGTGCGGATCAAGTCTTGAGGCGTGTGTATGTCCACACACCACTGACTAAGTTAGAACTGTTAGAAATGAAGAAATTAGTCCCGTGTCATGATAAAGACCCTGCAGGTTTTCACAGAGAGCTCAAAGACATGTTACTGATGGGAGATTACACGTATGATGATATTATGAAAATGTTGAAAGTACTGTTGCCCACGGGCATTTACGAGAAATTAAAGGAAAAGGATTGGGAGGTGGGAGAGTCTAAGATAGCATGGGCAGAAATAGAAGACGAAGAAAGCAAACGAATCCCAGGGGTAGGCCTTGGGGATAGGACTAAAGCATTGCCTGGATTAATAGTACAGGTTTTACCAAGATTATTGACGACTAGAAAGGAAGATTGGGACGCAATCTCGTCCTGTAAACAGAAACAAGATGAAGATACTAGTGACTTCTATTCAAGATTCGAGAAATGTTTCATTATAAATAGTGGCCTACAACCCAGCAGCGAGTCATATCCACACCTTTTCGTATCAAAGTTAGTCGAGAATTCCCTACCATTAGTTAAAAATAGAGTGTACAAGGTTGAAAGTACTTGGCAGGCAAATACGCCATCCCAGATGTTACAAATGTTACAATATCATCAGAACAGAATTAGAGAAGAACAAGATCAGGAACAGAAGCGTATGAAGGACACAAAAATGAAAATGTTGGTAGCTCAGTCGGTCCCAGCCGACGGTCAGAGAAAAGGTGGGGCCCAGACAAATCACCCTACAGCTCCCGTTAAAGGGACATGTAATTATTGTAAACAGCCAGGTCACTATGTACATGAATGCCCAGTCCTGAAACATAACATCTCAACAGGTAAAACTAAAGAAAGACCGCATCCGCCTAGACATGAACATGGTCATCAACAGACCTCACAGAATGTACAGCCAATACAGAATACACAGCCTATGCATGCTCCATCTCACACAGCACAGACAGTAGCAGTACCACAGCCACAGCCCATTGCCGCGACTCAGCAAGTCTCACAACAGATGTACCAGTATGCCCAATCTGCATATCCAGATTACCCCCGATACACATGAAACAGCCTAGAGAGGGAAGGTGGTTTGCCTCTTATTGAAATTCCTGTAGATCAAGAAGGTCCTTATGTACACAGTCACGTATTGGGAAAAGACAGAAAGTTTTTAATTGACACAGGGGCAAGTCGCACTACCATCAGTCACAATGAAGTCCCAGGGGCACCCCTCTCAGGCTCACAGAATGTTTCCCTTGGTTTTTCAGGACAGCCTATTGTAAATGAAGTATCGGAACCAGTACCATTAGCTGTGGGTCCATTATCCCGAGTTACAGATTTGTTACTTACGAAATCATGCCCAGAAAATCTGTTAGGAATTAAAACACTGAAGGCTCTAGGAGCTATAATATGCTGTTCCCCGGAGGGAGTCAGACTCTTTCTACGGGATTTCAAGGGTCATTATGTTTTACGTGATTTTGATGTCAGATTGAAAAATGTACCAGATCACTTATGGGCAAAAGGCCCAGCCGACGTAGGTTGTATGCATATCACTCCATACCGTGTTACACTCAAGACAGGAGTTGTTCTACCCAGAATCAGACAATACAAGTTACCACCCGATGCTGTAGTGGCTTTACTGAAAATCATTGAAGAGCTTATTGCCCAGGGAGTGGTCGTAGAGACCGACTCCAATATCTGTAATTCACCCATCATTCCAATTCTTAAACGTACAGACCCCAATGCACCGCCAGTATATCGGCTGGTGATTGATCTTCGAGAGCTGAATAAATGCATTGTACCGCAGTACCCTGTGGTCCCCGATATCTCTTCCCTATTGACTGCTATTGATTCAGAAGCAACGTTCTTTACTGTAATTGACCTCAAGAACGCTTTCTTCAGTGTACCTATTGACCCGGAGAGCCAATATCTCTTCGGATTCAGTTTAAATGGACGAAGTTTCAAATTTTCCCGCGCACCTCAAGGATTCACAGAAAGCCCCAGCATCTATAGTCAAGCACTGAAAAGACAACTAGATTGTATTCAAATGCCAGTTAATACCGCTTTACTGCAATACGTCGATGATCTACTGATCACCGCACGAAGTGAGCCCGAATGTGAACAAGCATCATTGACAGTTTTACATTTCCTGGCCGACAAGGGACACAAGGTGTCTCCTTCGAAGCTACAATTCTGTGTTCAGCAAGTTGTGTACTTGGGTCACTTGCTGTCCAAAGTGGGGAGACAGCTCACTCCCGATCGCATTCAGTTAATTGTAAATATGCCACGACCCCAGACACAAAAGGAAGTGCGGGCCTTTATAGGCCTCACCTCGTACTGCAGACAATGGATTCCTCAATATGCATTTCTAGCTAAACCACTCATCCAGTTAACGACGCAGGAGGCAGCAACTTCGCCTGCCCTCCCTTGGACTCAGGAACACACACAAGCCTTTGAGGAATTAAAGAAAGCATTATGCCAAGCACCAGTTTTAGCGACACCATGTTACAGCAAACCGTTTACACTTTTTGTTACAGAACGTGACGGTACAGCATTGTCTGTCCTCACTCAAGATCAAGCAGGTTCACATAAGCCTTGCGCTTATTTTTCAAGTACATTGGACTCAGTAGCCCAGGCACTCCCTGCGTGCTTAAAGTCAGTAGCAGCAACAGCGTTAGCAATCAGACAGAGCGATTCAATTGTTCTAGGTCATCAGTTAACAGTACAAGTTCCACACTCTGTAGAGGTTCTGTTAAACAGAACTCAAACTCAACACTTGACTATAGCACGACTGACAGGTTACGAATTAACGCTATTCCAGCCACACATAGAAATCAGACGCTGCAGCATCCTGAACCCAGCAACACTGTTACCTACAGTTATGACAGATCCAGCTCCGCATGATTGCATAGAGATCATTAATGCAGTAACAAAGCCCCGACGAGATTTAACAGATATTCCATTGACAAACCCAGACCTGACACTTTATGTAGATGGTTCATGCATGAGAACAAGTACAGGAGAATTAGTGGCCGCGTATGCAGTGACCACTGAAACTGAAGTTAAAGAGACACATCGTATTGATACACTGTCTGCTCAAGCAGCAGAGCTCACAGCTCTGACCCGAGCTTGTATTCTAGCCAAGAACAGAAATGCCAACATATACACTGATTCCCGTTATGCGTTCGGAGTCGTACACGACTTCGGCATGCTGTGGCAAGAACGAGGTTTTCTGACCTCTCATGGTGCCAAGATACAACACGGTCCTCTCATTCAAGCACTGTTAGAAGCAATACATCTGCCTTCAGCCATATCCGTCATGAAGTGTAAAGCACATACTAAAGTCACAGACTCTGTTTCCCAGGGTAACGACCTGGCAGACCAGACAGCAAAACATACAGCACTGACTAACACTCAGATAACTGATACGACAATGACAACAGATCCGACAAACTGTATGACAGTCAGGGATCCCACACTAGATGTTATCGACATTCAGACACATGCTACTACAGAAGAAATAAAGAAATGGATTGAACTAGGAGGGATCCAGACAGATCAAGGTTGGATGACGAAGGGAAAATCTACATGGTTTCTCCCCGACTCTATGGTTCAAGTCATAATCAATACAGTACATAGTCCTGCACATCTAGGAGAGAAAGCGATGTTAGACAGTTTGCAAAATCTCTGGAACAATAAACACTTACGAGCAGCAGCAAAACAGAAAGTGCGTACTTGCATGATCTGTTGTCAGTTCAATCCAGGAAAAAGCGTCCCTGTAGAGCAAGGTGGATTTCATCCTCCCGATCACCCTTTTGAAGTCCTCCAGATGGATTATATCCAGATGGACCGTTGTCGAGGATTTAAATATGTTCTCGTAATTGTCTGTGCTCTGTCCCGCTGGACCGAAGCATACCCAGTCCCAGATTACACTGCTCCGACCACTGCCAAGCAGCTGGTTCGTGAATTCTTCCCACGATACGGCTTGCCTCGTGTCGTGTACTCAGATAACGGTCAGCCATTCTCATCTGCATTAATGAAAGAAGTTTCCTTATTACTGGGATACCAGTGGAAGTTCCATTGTGTCCGACATCCCGAAGCAGCAGGCCTTGTAGAAAGGCATAACCAGACACTAAAGATCCGCCTTGCCAAAATATGTCAGGAGAAAGGGGTCGACTGGATAGTCGCCCTGCCAGTGGCACTATTCTACATGAGGATGGTCGCCCATTCGAGATCAGGGCTATCCCCGTACGAGGTGGTCTTTGGCAGACCACCGAATATGTGGGGGACGCCCATTCCGAAAAAAATTACTGATGTTGATTGTAATATGTTGACAGATTATCTTGCCTCCTTGATGTCTGCACTCCAATCATGTCGTTCACAGGTTGCCGCAGCCTTCCCTGCCAACACTGATGTAAAGCCACACGACGTCCGTCCTGGTGACCTTGTGTTCGTCCGCAACTTCGACAGGAAAAGTCCGCTGGAGCCCCGCTGGAAGTCTCCGAAGACCGTACTTCTTACAACAAGGACGGCCGTGAAAATAGAAGGAAGAAAGGGGTGGGTCCACACGAGTCATATAAAAAAATTCTCTGGACTGAAACCTGACCGAGACTCGTCCACCCCCACCAAAGACTGTGTCGAACAAAAAGACTTTACAGAATCTGAACGAGAAAAGACTCCTCAAGAAAATTATCGCATGAAACTCCGATCTAGCAAGTCAGACAGTTTAATTGTTTAAGTCCTCCCCTAGGTGAATCGGTTAAATAGTCTCTGACATGTATCCCCTAGATCGAGATAGAGAGAGAGAGAGAGAGGCCAAGAAACGTACATATTGTAAATCACTTCGTAGTCACTGTATAGTGACACTATTAATCATGTTTATTCTCAGTATTCTAATTATTATTGTCAGCATCGTATTACCCATCTATTATCCTATTTTCAAGCGTGAACATTCTGCCTACAATGTCTCTGCTGAACATTCTTTTAGTGAGTTACCTCCACACGAGCTTTCCTACAGACTTGCGCTGCGCAACAATACATTCATTAGTATGCTACACCATTCCCATCAAACTAACAATGCTACAGACTGCTGGATATGTGGCCGACTCCCTCCCTACCAGAATTACAAGGGAGCTCTGCCCCTTTTTCCGTACCCATTCACTCATAATGGCTCCTGCGGAGCATGGTTTAAAATAATTAATTCTTTAGATCCTGATATTGCTGTTTTCGATGGGGGTTGGGTTTGGGGAAACCTGAACTTGGTCCTGCTCGACGTCTGTTACCCAGATAAGGAGGGACTCCCCACTAGAATAGGAACTGATCTAGAAAATGAAGTATATGGATTAGGTAATTATACAATTAGCCTTATGATTCTTACTGTCGAGTCCGAAGCTGCACCAGTTCTACCAATTATGTCAGTACTGCCAGTCACTGGTGAATTATGCATCAAGAAGAAAGGTTCAGTACACTTAGGTCATAGTAAATGCACTACTGTGGTCGAATTCAGTGATCATGGAAAATCGTCCTTCAAAGCTATTAGTCATTCTTACTTTGTTTGTGGTCATACCGCATACATTCGTCTACCTCCAGATTGGGATGGTACCTGTTACATTGCATTCCTTCTGCCACCTGTTTTTCTAGCTCCTCCTGATTACCACAGAAATACTAATCTAGTAAAGAATAGACACAGAAGAGATATCCCACTTGTCGACTACACAGAAACGGCATGGGAACAGTACACCGATTTTAATAAAGGATTCTTTTTCTTCTTAGGACCTGTTCAGAATAGTAAATTAATACGCAGATTAACTAGAACACTTGAAGCAGTAGTGAATGAAACTGCCTCCGCCTTAGGTAACTTAACGGAAGAGCAGTCCGCCATGCGGGTTGTTGTCCTTCAGAATCGTCTTGTTATTGACGTCATCTTGGCAGATAGAGGTGGAGCCTGTAAGGTCATCGGGTCAAGTTGTTGTGTTTTCATACCACAAAACGCACCATCTGTATATCAAGCTATCACCCGTCTCCATAAAATTGCAAATCAGATACATCAGAATCCAGGCACCTGGACTTGGTCCGGTTGGTTCTGGACAACGTTAACAGCTTGGGG
Organism: Lissotriton vulgaris; assembly: GCF_964263255.1. Lineage (NCBI taxonomy): Eukaryota > Metazoa > Chordata > Amphibia > Caudata > Salamandridae > Lissotriton > Lissotriton vulgaris. The sequence goes on from NW_028245922.1 coordinate 698,896, forward strand.
ATGGAAGATCCTGTCCTTCCTAGGCATTGGCCTAGTCCTAGTATTCAGTTGCTGCCTGTGCCTACAGTGTGGGCCAGCGATTTGTGGACTGTGTGCCACGTCATGTATTGAACATTCCAGTTTTCTCTCAAAACGTAAACGAAAGAAGGAAGAACAAATGATGTTACAAGAACAAACTGATCGATTTATGAGGATCGATATATCATGAAGGGTCCGTAGGGAACAAGGAGGGAATGAGGAAATATAAATTTTTGGTCATGTTATGTTCCCTAGCGCGTACCCCACCGACTCCATGTACCAGCTTTAAGTGCATGTAACTTCCCTCCTGTACCAGTTATGAAGACGTAAATACATTTGCGTCCAACGTTAACTTGTCCTCTTTCAGATCCACCCTGAATGGATTATATAGTCCGTTCCTAAGTATGCTATGCCACCGTCTTTTTGTAGTACACTTTACATGTTTTTCCTGCTCTGACAGAGTAGGCCCTGATCTCTGCCATCGAGCCTCTTTTGGCTTCCTAACTCTGACAGCCTCTGCCCAGGCTACCTCTGTACCCGTGAACTCTGACTTACTTTCAGCGCGGCCCCTCGCGCTCAGCTCAGCCTGCTTTCTGCCAAGACTGACTATAACCTTCGAGTTATCTGTCCCGTTCCTCGAGAATGCATTCCTGCCTACTAGCTCCAGTAAACATCCTCTCCAGCTGCAGAGCCAAAGGGCCGACCTGTCTCAATGCAAGTAATTCATAGCCTCCGTTGCCATGCTTCCATGGAAGGCCCCGTGCCCCCACGCTTCACATGCAGACACTTAGGCGCTTATACACGCATCCACAGTTAGCATAGAATAGCTTCTGCCCTAGAGACCTTTCCGCCCAGATAGTATGGTTCCTAAACATCAGATATCAGATATGATAGAAGTACAAGTTGATCTGACATGCCAGACTTCTGTCTCTTTCCGTCAGTGTAAATGTCAAGTCCCCTGCACCCCGTCAATCACACGTCATGCAGCTGCGCGCGCATCCAAGCTTACGAATTCTGCTGACATCGCAACAATTCTGTTAGCACCACCCCTTGGTGCCACCCACTTGCGTCACCTATCAGTGACGTTTCTAGCACACACCTCTGGTTCACGCCTAGTACACGCCTCTTGATTACGTACTAGTACCACGTGTATACTGTTATCTTGTCTTCTCTCAGCTGTTACGCCTCTTACATTACTTCTTATGGTATAAATCAAGTATATAAGCTATGTATTGTTAATAAACGAGAGCGCTCTATCCCTTCTGACACCCCTGTGGTGTTCAGAACATGATATCCTGGTCTTGACCATTCCTTTATGAGGAATAAAACCCTTAGAAACTCTAGCACCACGGACTCTGTCTTTTTTCATCCGATCTGAGTTATTATTGATTAAGTACTTACCTGCATAGAAATTAAGAGAGTAAATTAATTATTTACGTCACCAGTCCAAATAGGTTCCTGTGTGTGGCACTCGTTTTTGAGCACTTTGACCAGCAGCGGTTTTTCCACGAGGGTGGGGCGCAGGCCCCCCCACCCTTCACGTCTGCTGCGAATTGCCTGTGAAAAAATAAAATGGCAATGGAATGAATTATTTCATTGCCATTTTAGTTTTCCAATATACACCCAACACGCAGTGCTCCAAGCCAAGAAAGGGCGTGTCCACAGCTGTGGATTGGCAGGAGTGCAGTATTGGAGTGCTGGCCAGACCCTTCAAAGTGCGCAGGTCAGTTTGGATGGGGGTCTTGTGACCGCCAGCCTGATTTTCTGAATTTGCAGTTCTCCACTTTTCTGTCTTAGACAGCTGGGTGGAGAGCAAGCACAGGCCTCCATGGCCCAAAGGAGCGTCCGACCAACCTGCTCCATCCAATCGTGGCACTTCTCTCATGCTGGTTAACAGCATGAGAGCAGTGTTAAGATTGGTTAGGGGAGCTCCACAGCAGACTGCAGTTTCACTGAGGAGGACCAGACAACGTGTGGCAGCAGGTAAGTACCATTTTTTTACTTTTATATATTTAAAATATTAGCGTTATTTTGAGTGGAGGGAGGGGTTGCATTACTATAGGCTTTTGGAGGGAGGAGATGTTTTATTTTAGACTTTAGGGAGGGGATGTTTAATCATGGGCTTTTGGAGGGATGGGGTGCACACACGAAGAAAGAACATAAAACAGCTACCGGTTCAGAGGGCATGCTTTGTTAGTCTCCACCAGGTACGCCCTGTACACAAGAAGAAGAAACATGAAACAGCTTCCGGTTCAGAGGGCATGCTTTGTTATTCTCCACCAGGTACGCCCTGCACACAAGAAGAAGAAACATGAAACAGCCCCCGGTTCAGAGGGCATGCTTTGCTTGCAGAGAAGGCTTGACACAGAAAAGGCGTGCAGAGGGAAGTAACTCCACAAGCAGACCAAGCCATCCCCATCAAGGTTCAGACCTCTGGAGTGCTGCTCTTAAAGTTTTGCCTTCTTTTTCATTTGTGTTGTATTGTCTTTGAGTGTAGTCTTGGCCTGATCCTTGGTATCTTTCATCTTTGGTTCCTGCTTCCAACCTTCTCCTACCTTTGCTCTCTAGTGGAGAAGTGTGGCTCACCGGTTAGAGGCGGCAGACCCAGAAGCAGAGGTCGGCCCGGGACCAGGGTTCAATTCCTGACGCGGCAGGGTACGGAACCAATGTCAGCGTGCTCGATATATCTCGCCTCGGTGCCTCTCTAACCATGGGTCCCACTCTGCAACTCTGGGCAATAGCTTGCTTAATCTCCACAACGGCCCCCTCGCTGCCGGGGATGCCTGGCTTCACCTTGGGGATGCCCAATAGGGACCATCTCACAGGGAAAGCCAGGACGGGTTCCCCAGCGGCACACAGCGCCAAGAAACCCCGGGGTGAACGTGCGCTCTACAAATTCATACTAACAGAACATAACTACTCAAACACAGTTTGCGAGTCCTCGTCCTCCTTGCGCCCTATCACAATCTCATTCTTTCTCTCTGCATGGGCCAAAACACTGCAGTGTCCCATCCCTTTATTCCTGGCGTGTCCCTACTTTGTATTTGTTCTTTACCTTCTTCAAAATATCTTCCATCTTCCACAGCAAGTTCTTTAGTTTTTCAATGTTGTATCCCTACATTTTATAGCTATACTTTGTTCTGTATTACTGCGTTTTGCGCTTTGTAAATCGATTAAAATGAAAGACGTCCCTGATAATGTACTCGTAACAGATCCTTGTACAGGGAGCAGATTACTTCTCTCTTTAGCACATTCTGTCTTCTGACCCTAACAGCATTCATATAAGAACATACCTGTGTTTTATGTTCTTAGGTGTCATGGATGTCAACCACAGGCAGAAGTCCACTGGTTCCACTGTCACTGGCCTTGCCACCCCTGTCCTCCTGAGGGCAGCAGCCCCCACACAGAGTTGACAGTGTAGGTGCTGTGCTTGTGTTCTGGAGCTTTAACTCCTGGCTGCTGTTCTAGACCACCAGCAGCAAATGGGAGGCTCTCGCGAAGCTTAGGGTGCGACAAGGTTTATATTTGGTGGGTTAACAGGTGTGAAGTCACTTCCACCACTGCTGATACTTCAGTGAATCAATGTCCATAGTTCATATTTGCACATAAACATGTGCCCTTAACTTACCAGTAATGTGTTTACATACAAACATGTACCCTTAACATGCCAGTAATGTGTTTACAAATAATCACAAAACAGAAAATAGGGGGTGAGGTAGAGGTTTTAAGCTAGGTCCGCCCTCCTTGATCAATACTGAACATAAAACCTAAGGTGTCGGGTAAAGGACCTAGCCGAAGGACAAGGATAGGGTTTCCAATCAGTATGATCCGGAAACACCAAACAGGAAAGAAAAATTCCTTTCTTGAGCCCCTCACTCACCAGGGTTTCCCCTTGGTGACACGCTTCATCATAGGGGTCATCTCAGCTCTCTACGAACTGAGGCGTGCTGCGACTTGCGATATTTACATAGGAGCACTTTTGTGGAAGAGTATGTGTAGTGCAAAAGTGTGGTGGAGTGGGCTAAAGTGAGTTAAAAATACCTTGCTAGTGGGCGAAATATTTTATTGTTGCATGAGATACAAGTAGACCTAGTTATAATGGGTTAGGAATCCTTAGTATACATCAACATGTTTCGAGCTTTCCCCAAAGCTCTTCGTCATGACTACACAGGGACCAGACCTGTGTTTGCCATTCCTAACCTGCCAAAGTTAGGCAATCTGGAAAATAAAGAAATGAACGCTGCAACTATAAAGCATGTGTTAAATCATACATACGATCTAGACTTTTCACATAGTATCTGTGTGATAGAAAAAACAAACAAAGTTAGGGGAACAAAGGCCCCTCCTCCAAGTGAGTGGGTTTACAACAGTATTCAATGCGCTTCCACACTCAATAATGCTCCTCTATGGTGTGTGCGCTATTCCAGTACTGCACGTGTTTTTTTGCCTGTGTTGGACAAAAAGGCATGCTGGAAAGATTTGTGCCGCTAGTGAATAACCAAAGGTTTAAAAGACAGAAGAAACACACACCTCGTGACTTTCAAAAACACACACATAACACAAAATTGTCGGTATTGCGGTTGTAATTACATACTTCTAAGGTAGCATTAATGTGCCCCATGGACTGTGGGGGGCGAAGGATTTCTTAGTCCTAAATCTGGGAAATAAGGAAAAACGGGGAGAAATTGCCTCGTTAAATTCTCCTGTTCCAAAATGTACCCGAGAGGTGTTTCGTCGAGTCTGAAGTGAGCTCAGTCTGAAACAGCCTGTGGAAAGAAAGAACTTACTTAGTGTGAGAGCACCTCGCGGAAAATACCTATTCGGCTCCCCTCCAGACCACATCTTAGCGTGTCTGTGGACAGGGACCGGTCGGGGACCAGCTAAATACTTTCCTGTTTGGTGTTTCCAGATCATACTGATTGGAAATCCTATCCTTGTACTTCGGCTAGGTCCTTTACCCGACACCTCAGGTTTTATAAATTGTTGGACTTGGCCCTCTCTGCAGGGTCATCCCTGAACTTTTTGTCTTCCTCCAATATTCTCTCTGACCTGTTTTGTTGGCTTAATGACTCTGGGCACTTTACCACTGCTGACCATTGCTAAAGTACACATGCTCTCCCTATTGTAAAATGTATATGTGATTGGTTTCCATGATTGACTAATTTGGTTTACTGTCAGACCCCAGTAAAGTGCACCAGGAGTGCCAGGGCTTGTAAATACAAATGCTGCTGTTGGGCTTGCAGCACTGGTTGTGCCACCCAGAGAAATGGCCTGGTAAAATGTGTCTAAGGTCTGCCATTGCAGAACCTGCTTGCAGTCTGGTACTGTCATGCTGACTGCACAAGTGCACCTACTTGCCAGTCCCTAAACCTTCCCTTAACTTCATATTAGTCACACTTATGGTAAGCTCAAGGCCAGGGTGCATTGTAAGCATTAGGTAGGACAAGCCCTGATGTGTGTGGCATGTCCTAATAGTGAATTTCAGCCATTTTGCGTTTTGCACTATTGTAAGGCTGCCTGCTCTCCATAGGCCAGAATGGGCTGCTGGAATTATTACACTCTATAATCCTAACAGACTCAGAGAGCATGGTAGAAAGTAAAGTTTAGTATGCCTGAACTCAGAATATTAAAATACTTCTATTAGTAAAGTTTATTTTAATATCCTGTGTTTGCAAATACTACTTTTAGAAAGTTAGTATTTGCTTGCCTAACCATTTCAGCCCGCCTCTGCTCTGATGTGTATCTGCTGTCTGGTTTCTGTGTGTGACAGGGCTTGGGAATTCCAGGAGACAGGCTGGGGCTCACAGGTGGTAAATAGAGAGAATACACCAGGATGGGTGGGGGGAGTGCCCCTTGACTCTGAATAGGGCTGTGCTCTGCCACCTCAATGCTGGCTCCACCCCTTGGAGGAGCCCAGCTCCTAAGAAATCAGATCCTGTTTGCGCCAAGAAGAACCTCTGCCCGAAGAGAAGGATTTGGAAAATCTGCATGGAGGAGTACTGTCTCTGACCTGAGAGACTGGCCTCTGGTGGGTGCCTTGCTGCAAGAAGGAGAGGAAAAGACTGGGAAAGACTTTTAAAACCTACTTGTGCATTTGTAAAAACGATCTCCAAGGGCTTGGAAGAGAGCTTGCCCCCTGAACTGAGCCCCAGGACCACTGGGCTCATATTCTGCCTTCGCTGTCTGCTGCGGACCGGTTGTGTTCCCCCTCGCCGGAGCTTTGATCTCCAATGCGCCTCGCCCCCCTTTTAGGCCATGACGCTTGTGCCTGGCCGCCCCCGACTCGTGTGAGCCCCGCTCGAGTTCGAGCCGCTCACCCTACGTCCCGCTGGGCCACCCGCACTCGCACACCTCGCCCTCTTCGCACCGCATTGAGATCATCCCGCACCTCCCGCCAGAATCGGACCAGATGTGCTGCCTGAAGCCCCGGATAGCCCGTACAAAGCGTACCAGTCTGCCCGCTCTGCACTCCGGAGTCCCAAAGGCCGCGCCTGCCCGCATTTGTGAAGCAGCACCCGCACCGAAGGTACGGCTTGTACGCCGTTTACACCGCCCGCATCCCGCATTGCTTGCCCCGCCCCCAGAGGTCCGCACGCTCTCCGCCGCGTATTGGGACGCCACCAGAGCCCGGACCAACCTCAGGAGGAGCCGCCAGCAACTTGGAGGTGCCTGCCAGTAATGTGTTTTAAGCATTGTGTATTAGGTGGAAGATCCATGTTTCCCAATGTGCTTGCACCCTACGATGTAGTAACACATAACAATATGTGTATTTATAAAGCGCACGTTCACACAGAAGGTTATCTTGGCACTGAATAACAGATGTTACCCAACTCAATGGTACTCATTTTTTCAAAGCTCAGAAGGATGAAAGGCTAAGTAGACCCACTGGGATTTGAACCTGTGACCGTGAGGTCAAACACAGGTCAGTGCAGTGGACACATTAGCCTACTAGGCCACCAGACCTGTCATAAATGGCAAATCGTTCCATTGCCAGAAGTTCATGGACCAGTGGGTTCCATGCTCACCTGAGTCCTCCTCGGCGGGTTCTGCGACTCTTCCCACAGGGTACAGCAGCGGTATCACAAGCCCCTTGTTGGGCTGCTGGTAAACGGCGACCAGGTCGCTAAGTGTGCGGAAGAACTTCACTGGAATCCCCTGGATGGTCTGAGGAGAGACACAGGAGGCAGAGAGGGCATCAGACACTGGCCTCACACACAGCGCACAACACAGACTTCATGTGTCCCACCTTCATGGCATGAAGACAAGATCACATATGAAGCAGAGCACAACATGAACCCAGAATACTCTGAATTCAAAACCAGATCAAACACTGACCCAAAACAAATGAGCATGCTACTTACAGAGAACTAAAGAAATTATGGCTGGAATGCTTGAATTAACTCCTTCGGCGCTCATGACGAGCTCAGTTCGTCATGAGGCACAGTGGAGCTGTGCTCATGACGAGCTGAACTCGTCATAACTGCCGCGGAACGCCCAAGCGGGACTAATTCCCCTCGTGTGCGGGGCGTTCCGTTGAGTGGGCGAAGTTGTAACAAGCTCAGCTCGTCATGAGCACAGCTCCACTGTGCTGCATGACGAGCTGAGTTCGTCACAAGCACCACAGCGCTGCGCGTGGCCCCCACTTTCCCCTGCGCCGTGGGGGGATTAGCCCCACGGCGAAGGGGTTAATCTCAGCCACTGGTAATTACTGGGCTGCCCCATTCCAGTCCATTGTTTGTTCCCTGTGCCATGAGAGACAGGGACCAGGCACAAGCACATCAGCCATGGCCCCCAGAAGACAGGTCAGCCTGACCTTCCAGGCCACATCCCCCATGAACGGGAACAAAAAGAACCTCAGACTGGTTTCAGATCAAATCAGCAGGGGCGATTTCTCCATTAGGGCTCTGGGGCTACCCCCTTTGAAATGCCTACACATTTTCATAAAAACATACTAAATAGATGTATTTATTTAGAGATACGATCATCTTCCAATCTCTAAATAAATTGATGTGTTTAAGTCTGGGCTGTCTGTTTCGGACTGCTTGCCCCATCTCCCACTGAAGCAGGAGACGGAAACCAGGGAGTAAATCAACTTTCTGAACTGTAATGCAGGACGCAGAGCTTTCTGTTTTAAATCCCTTCATTGCCTTTGTGGTATATGGTTGTTTGCACTCTGTAGACCATTGACACAATATGGGTCACAGTTTCGGGCATCGGAGACTTCCTCCCTACGTTATTCCAGACGTCTGTCATTCAAAGACGTAGATCTCACCCTTTCGCCATACGTGAGAGTGGATTCAAGCACATATGATCTGGTGCCTTGTTCTTGTTAATGGTAAGTGTTTACATGCTAAACGTTGTTTTATGTATATTGTGCTGAGACCTTTCATCACGCTAACCTCCCCCACCGAGACACCCCAGGCCCTCGCTGCAGATCACTCGCTCCTTTAGAAGTCGAGCGGCTGTATTCCTTCTACTGCGAAATGGATCCAAATAACGAACAGGGTTCTTGTTCCCTTGCGAAGTTATTCCAAATATCCATGTCTAGCCTAAAGCGAGAGATATGTGCTTACTGTAGAACATGTGCTTACAGTGTACAGTTCTCAGATGTTTGACATTAAAACTGGCCCTCTTTTCTTGCCCCTAAGTTAACACTGATGCCAAAAACAAGGATTGACTTGCAAAAAATGAAGTGGGGGCGGTGAAGTGACAGGCATGTGAATAAGTACATTCAGGGAAGAGTGAAAAGAGGATGCTGAAAAGCAAAGAGAGGTGTTTGAAGATGTGCAGTTGGACAAGAAAAGCAGAGAAAAAGAGGATACACATCTAACATAACTGAAGGCCTAACTCCTTCCACAGGCCTCAATGCTATTTAATTCACAGACTCACTATTTCAGAATGTAAACATTTCCAATGTTATTTATTTTTAACAAATCATTGTTCTTACTCAATTATCTTAAACAGCTAACACCTATTGACAAAGCCAATCATACTGACAGACTTTAGGTATATGTCAGTTGTTGTGTCATTTATCTGTACACAATTACATCTCAGAGAGAAACCAAAATACCGGTCAGGTGCCACACTATGGGAATATCGGAAATTTGACATATTCCTTTATAGAGAGCTCCCACTTTTTTCATCCCACTCAAATATCTGTCTGCACATATTTCTATATGACTGATTGCAGCCAGCAGCTGTGGGTGCTTCTCGAAGTCTGGTTAGAGCATATGTTTCCAAAGTTAATGCTGCATGCAGTGCAAGACACTGGGCAAGCATACATTTTAAAGGGCTAAAGTTGTCATGATGTACAATTTACACATTACAGTAACGGTGAACATATTAATGCAGGAAGATATGGGGCAGTTTTAACGTGTTTAATATTTCCAGAGTATACGTTCCCACGGCTTTATAAGCCCTCCTTTATCGCTACATTCCTTTGCTTTAAAATGCACCATTTGCCAATCTTTTTTCCATTTCTTTCTCGGGAGAGGGACTCACCCTGGACCCTAGGTTTGTCCATTGAACTTGTTCACATACCTCACTATATAAAAGTTATGCCCAATGTTTATGCCTCACACTTTCAAATGTCACCAGCCGCCACTGCTAATCAGCAAGGGGCAGCTTGAGTCATGTGTCACAGGGAGCTACAGGACCCAGGTCTGGGCTTACTGATTATTCTGGGAAGAACAAAAAGGTGATGGATAGAATGTTTGAGTTAATCTCAGCCACTTTGGGCTGAGTTCTAGTCCATGCTTATTTGTGCGCTGTGACACTAAGAGCAAGGACCAACCAAAGGGAACATGGCCCCGCAGTGTGGACTGGACAATTTCTGCGAGTGCAGGATCAAGGTCGACTCGCATTCAGTTGAACCCTTGTCGAATGGCACAGAAGAGCTAAACAACTATCGGTACGGGTTTTAAAGTGCTTACACATGGAAACACAGCCATGACTAAGTGCTAGTAGTATGTACTAGCACTTTAATGCCAGACCTATTGGACTTTGCCAATACCAATGTCCCAGAGCAAGCAGCACACGCCTGCTGTACCATAGTCTGTTACAAAGGGCACAGTTTGCACAGGTAAACTTACACGTGTGTGTCAGTTTACGATTGTTTGCAATTTACAAAGGCATTTTAAGGGTAGTATCTTAACGAATGTAGAGTCTTTGCACATAAAAGGACAGGACAATCGAGCAGGGAAAGAAATCAATGAACTATTTGTTGCTCAGAGTGCACAAGCAGTTTTTATGCATGAAAAGATTTGATTCCATCCCCATCAGTGCAATTTGCCAGTGCAGGCTTCCCCCTTTTAAGTTTGTTCTCATCCATGCAAAGGTTTCTGTGTGTTGCGCAGATGGATTCACTGTGATGAAGCTCAGCCAAGTATGAAGATGTATTGAGTTTTTCTGCAAGTTTACCTTTTGCAGAGTTTTTTCCGCACAGTGACAAATGTATGTTTACTTTTTGAGACGTATGTTGTCGCAAAACTCATGGTATTCAAACAAATGTATTGGAATGGGTAAAACTTTGCAACTTTGTGAAGTTCAAAAAATTACAAAGAATTTGACAAAAGTTATAAGAAAAGAATAACTTCCCAACACTGCACGCGCCTACTTAATTGCCAACCTTACTAGTCTAGGAGGGAGAGTACTACTTTTGCGTCAGACCCACTTTGGGAGATGCCTCGAGCTGATGCTGTTAAGGGGTGAAACTACATCTCTGAGGCGGAAGTGATTACCTACAAATCTCTGAAACCATGTACTCTTCTGACACATACGCTCAGTAGTTGCCGCTGCCACTATAGTGACCGGCATCTCATGGCACCACTCCGATCAGTGTGCTGATGAAGAGGTATGTTAGCGAGGTTCCTGGTCACCAAGCACAAAGTTGGTCATGCTGTGACATTCCTGCCTCGTGGCGTCATCTGGTCCAGGCTCCTCCTGGTCCTATTCTTCAGTTTGGCTCCAAAAGCCAGTAATGGGATGTCCTATGATGTTATCATTGGGCCAAAGATATATTGACGTCATTCATAATGATGTAAGATGTATGCTAATTAGTAGGTTTTAAACTTGAACAATGCTACCTTTTTTTGTTCACTCAATGCTGGCATTAAATACCTACATTATGCTTATTTATTTTCTGTTATATTAAGTTTTTAGGTGAATGAGAACTTGCTTGACACTCAGGCGTTGATTTAAAATCAAATATAAGGCAGTAGAAACTCATTTTTTGTCGCCTCTTGTTAAATCTCTGTGCGCGATGTAAATATATGAAGTGTATGTGGTACCATGCAGAAAGAATGCCCACCAGAAACAATGGAACAGCGCGCTTAGAGGCCCTCAGAATCATATAATTTAGCGCTAGATTTACCTAACGCTAGTTAGACACCGGGTCAACAGAAAAACTTCCTAGATAGTCTAGCTGAGGTGATCAGCAATCTCGCCCTCAAATTCGCTAATTTTACTGTTTTAGGCGATCTAAATCTTCACCTTGACTCTGACTCTGACACCAATGCATCTTGTTTTAAAGATCTAATAGACGTACTAGGGCTGACCCTACTAACACGGGACCCTACGCATAAGGCAGGACACCTACTGGACTGCGTATGCACAAATTTAACATCCTTACAGGTCAAACCGCCCTGCCCCCTAACCTGGACCGACCACATGTTCATACCATTTGACCTCCTAATGGAGGGGAAGGGGATCAGAAAGAGTCTCCCTAGGGCGGACGCCAGTATGAAACATGATTGGAAGAAAATAAGTAAGGATCCAGACCTGCAGCAGAGAGCTCGGCACTGAAACCCACTCTTACGAGTGTCACGGAAGTAGATAATAAAAACTTTAACCACTGGATTAAGGAAATTTGTGGTCCCCCTAAGGCCACAAATCCCAGTAAACCACACCAGAACAAAAAATCGGCACCCTGGTTCTCGCTCTCCTTAAAAGAGAAACACGTAGAGGTCAAAAGGTTGGAGAGAAAATGGCGCCGTCTGTATAAGGAAGAGGATCGCAGCCACTATAAAGAATTGAGGAAGCAATACCATGCACAGATTAAAACTGCCAAAAAGGAATATTACTTAAAAGCAATTGATTCTTCGAATAATAAACAGAAAGAGGTTTTTAAAGTAGTCAACGATTTTATGAAACCAAGGTTCCTTCTATCAGAGATCCCTCCCTCCCTCACTTTATGCAATTCAATTGCAGACTATTTCGAGCAGAAAATAACAAACCTCACCAAAGACTTTTCTGAACAGCCCGCTGTCAAGGCAGTAGAGGAACTAGAAACTGCCCCGGGAATAGCACAATTCTGTGATTTCCTGCCTATTAGCCCAGAAGACTCACGTCAACTGATTATGTCCACTAAATCTGGCTCTCCTTTCGACCCTTGTCCCCCTATGCTGTTACATACCGTAGAAGATACAGTTAACCCGATCATAATCAGCATCATAAACTCATCTCTGTCTTCTGCCGAGATTCCATCGGAATGGAAACTGGTGGCAGTAAAACCGCTGCAAAAAAAAACCTTGCCAGACCCCTCAACACTCTCCAACCTCCGCCCAATCTCCCTGCTCCCGCTGCTCTTCAAAATGACTGAAACTGTGGCGACCAAACAGTTGACTAAGTTCCTGGAGGATGAGGACATCCTGCACCCTAATCAATCTGGGTTTCGGGCCTCACACTCCACCGAGTCTGCCCTTTTGTACACCTTGGAGACACTGAAGACCGCCATGGATCAAGGGAGGAAGGCCGTCCTTGTCTTACTTGATCTATCGGCGGCCTTCGATACGGTGTCCCACTCAATATTGATCAGTCGTCTGGTAGCGGCGGGGATAGCGGGCACCGTGTTGGACTGGTTGAAGAACTTCCTAGACCATCGTAGACAGGTCACGGTGTTGGGAGAACACTGCTCGAAGGAAAAAATCACGCAAACAGGGTTACCGCAGGGCTCCAGTTTGAGCCCGGTACTGTTCAACTTATATATGACCCCCTTGATTGAGCTGATTTCGTCCTTTAACATCAGTACCATATCATACGCTGACGACACTCAGCTCATTCTAGTTCTAGATAGGGAAAATGGAAAGGCAGAGGAAAATCTAAAAGACTCCCTTACCGCGACCTTCATTTGGATGCGCGAGAACCATCTAAAATGCAACACCGGGAAGACCGAAATTATACCTTTCGGCCCCCAAAACCCCTTTTCCCCTAGCCTATGGTGGCCATCGGATGCGGAGTCCCCTCCCGATACCATCGCTACGGCCCGGAACCTAGGGATCAGGTTTGATAGTGCCCTATCTTTCAAACAGCAGGCAGGGGCAGTGGCAGGGTCTTGTTTTAACATCATCAGAGGACTCAGAAAGTTTTTTGATTTTCTCCCTCTGACAGCCAGGAAGACGGTGACAGTAGCACTCGTAACTTCTCGTTTGGACTACTGCAACAGTTTATATGCAGGACTAAATCGTTCTGTCCTGCATAGGTTGCAGGTTGTCCAAAATGCTGCTGCCCGCCTGGTTTTAAAATGGCCGAGGAGGTCATCTGCCTCGGCTGCTCTCAAGGCCCTACACTGGTTACCCATTCACAAACGCATACTGTTCAAGATCCTAGTGATTACCTTCAGAGCATATCATCAAAAAGAACCCAAATACTTTCTCCCCTGGTTCAAACAGTATGCACCAACACGTTCCCTCAGATCAACAAACATGAATCTGTTACAGATCCCCAAATTCAGACTCTCAACAAGAGGAGGGAAATCCCTCGCAACACTGGGCGCAAAGGCTTGGAATAAACTCCCACAATCAATCAATCAATCAATCAGTGACACTTATAAAGCGCGCTACATACCCGTGGGGTCTCAAGGCGCTGGGGGGGGGGGAGCCGCTACTGCTCGAACAGCCAGGTCTTCAGCTTCTTCCTGAAGGAGAGGTGGTCTTGGGTCAGGCGCAGGTCGGTCGGGAGGGAGTTCCAGGTCTTGGCGGCCAGGTGGGAGAAGGACCTTCCTCCTGTAGTCGCTCTTCGGATGCGGGGGACGGCGGCGAGGGCGTGGTTGGCTGATCGGAGGTGGCGTTTGGGAGCGTAGAAGTTGACTCGGCTGTTGAGGTAGCTCGGGCCTTGGTCGTGTAGGGCTTTGTGTGCGTGGGTGAGGAGGCGGAAGGTGATTCTTTTGTTGACGGGGAGCCAGTGAAGGTCTCGCAGATGTCCGGAGATGTGGCTGGTTCGTGGGATGTCGAGGATGAGTCTGGCTGAGGCGTTCTGGATCCGCTGGAGTCTCTTCTGGAGCTTGGCGGTGGTCCCGGCGTAGAGGGCGTTGCCGTAGTCCAGTCGGCTGGTGACGAGGGCCTGGGTGACGGTCTTCCTGGTCTCGGTGGGGATCCACCAGAAGATCTTCCGTAGCATGCGTAGGATGTTGAAGCATGCCGAGGAGACGTTGTTGACTTGCCTGGTCATGGAGAGGGAGGAGTCCAGGATGAAGCCCAGGTTGCGTGCATGGTCTGTCGGTTTGGGTGCGGTGCCCAGGGCGGGAGGCCACCAGGAGTCGTCCCAGGCGGAGGGAGAGGAGCCCAGGATGAGGACCTCCGTCTTGTCCGAGTTCAGTTTCAGGCGGCTGGTCGTCATCCACTCGGCTACCTCTTTCATCCCTTCGTGCAGGTTGGCTCTGGCGGCGGCGGGGTCGTTGGTCAGGGAGAGGATCAGCTGGGTGTCGTCAGCGTAGGAGATTATGCTGAGGTTGTGTTTGCGTACGATGGCCGCGAGGGGGCTCATGTAGACGTTGAAGAGGGTGGGGCTCAGAGATGATCCTTGGGGGACGCCGCAGATGACTTCGGTGGCCTCTGACTTGTACGGTGGTAGGCGGACTCTCTGTGTTCTCCCGTCGAGGAAGGAGGTGATCCACTCCAGCGCCTTGTCCTGGATTCCGACGTTGCTGAGGCGCCGTACTAGGGTGCGGTGGCAGACCGTGTCGAATGCCGCGGAGAGGTCTAGGAGGATGAGGGCCGCTGTTTCTCCATTGTCCATCAGGGCTCGGATGTCGTCGGTGGCGGCGATGAGGGCGGTCTCGGTGCTGTGGTTGGCTCGGAAGCCGGACTGTGAGGGGTCGAGGGATCCGTTCGTCTCGAGGAAAGCGGCCATCTGCTTGTTGACGGTCTTCTCGATGACTTTGGCTGGAAACGGGAGGAGCGAGATGGGGCGGTAATTCTTGAGGTCGGTGGGGTCCGCTGTTGGTTTCTTGAGTAGGGCGCTGAGTTCGGCGTGTTTCCAGCTCTCGGGGAAGATGGTGGTGTCGAGGGATGTGTTGATGATGTCTCGCAGGTGGGGTGCGATGACAGCGTCGGCTTTGTTGAAGACGTGGTGAGGGCAGGGGTCGGTCGGTGATCCGGAGTGGATGGAGTTCATCGTGCGGATGGTGTCTTCGGTGCTGATCGGGGTCCAGGCGCGGAGGGTGGTGGTGGGGGGTGGTTGTTCGGTCATGGTGTGCGTTGGTTGGTTGTTGAAGCTGTTGTGTATGTCCGCGATCTTGTTGTGGAAGTATGAAGCCAGGGAGTTGCAGAGGTCTTGCGATGGGGTGATGTTGTTGTTTCCTGCGCTGGGGTTGGAAAGCTCTTTGACGATGTTGAAGAGTTCCTTGCAGTTGTGTGCGTTGTTGTCCAACCGGTCCTTGAATGCTGTTTTCTTGGCGGCGCGGATCAGCTGGTGGTGTTTCCGGGTGGCAAGTTTGAAGGAGGTCCTATTGTCCGGTGTCGGTTCCCTTCTCCAGACTTTCTCGAGGGCTCGGCAGTTCTTCTTGGAGCTCTTGAGTTCGTCGGTGAACCATGGGGCTTTCTTGCTGCCGGGTCTGCTGGGCGGGGTCCTCAGTGGGGCGAGTTCGTCCGCGCAGTTGCTGATCCACTTCGTGAGGTTGTCGGCGGCCTGGCTGGGGTTCGCTGAGCTGGCAGGAGGGTGCTGGCTCAGGGAGGTGGCGAGCTGGTCTGCTGTGATCTTGTTCCAGCTTCTGCGGGCGGTCTGTTGCTGGTGGTGGTGGGTCGTTGTTTTCTTGAAGGTGAAGTGGACGCAGCTGTGGTCCGTCCATTGAAGCTCTGTGGTGTGGCTGAAGTTGATGTCCACACAATCTGCGCCTGATCTCTGCTGAGAATCATTTCCGTAAGGCTCTGAAAACATGGATTTTCAACCTGTCAGATACGGTCTGTATGACTCTGGTTAAGACACAGTTGTGTTTCAGTATAGACGAGATAGACGTGCGAATTGACTGTTTCCGGCCTTCCACCTAGGCTACGGGCTAAAAGCGCCAAGATGCTCCTTGGAGTGACAGCCGCGCTATATAAGTGCATAATTACATTACATTACATTACATTACATTACATTACTTGCTGGAGAATGATGACATTGTAAGGTACTGGAAGGTGCAACGGGTCATCACCAAATTGGTGATGTTAAATAAAACTTCAAAAGAAAGTTGTTGTATTTGGCCTATTATACAGGTATGTCAGCTTTTGCACTTGAGACTCATTTTCTGGAAAATATCTTTGAAGAGGCAGAAGCTCCCTGAGAACAAACACTGGCTTCCCCAAAATCATCTTAATTGGGTTTCCAACCATTAAAATGCTTTTTGAATGAATTAAAGCGATTTTAGGAATCTGTACACTTTTAACAACTCCTAAAATGGCTTGACCAATAGATACTGATTCACAATTTAGAAAGGTGAGTTGCAGGCGGCCCTTACGAACTGTGAATCAGTATGTGATGTAGCAAAGTTTTATGATCATAATCCAGTGGCTAAACATTGCAAAATTACCGCCTCGTGAGTTGGGGCTGCAATGCAGTCGCAAAAACAAAACGTGACCTCTTCCACTTTATGAATCTTAAAAAAAGGTTGTTTGCGAGTAGACAGCAGTCCTTTGAGGAAAATTGCCTGCATTATTTTATTTTTTATTGCTTAATTATATAGCAATCACAGACATGGTGTTCTGCTGAACCCAGCAGGCCACTATTCCTGAGAAGACTTCGAATCCGAGTGAGCATGGACGTCAATTCACCAAAATGCCTGGGATAGTGACAGTGACATTGTAAGGACAGGCCACTTTTGTATGGTCACCCTCAAGTTTTTCGACTGATGCTGCTGGCTTTTCGACTCTCAGGCCTGCTAACCAGACCTCAGTGACAGCGCCCTGACCCTAAATGGTATGGCTGTACCCAATTGGAAATGCCTAACTTACCTGTAAGTCCTTAGCAAATGGTACCCTGGTACACAGGGCATGTATGTTTGAGGGTCACCCCGGGGCTGGTGTAGGAGAGTAGGGTCTGCAATCCTATGATCACCCAGACTTTTTGCTTTTGTTTCACTGGTTTACGACTTTCTCGGGCTGTGGGCCTGCCAATCAGACCCACAGCCTAGCTGTTCTCTCACTAAATTGATGTGTGTACCCTAGGTGCATTACCCAATTGGAACTGGGCCACCCTGTCAGACCCTGTAACTCAGGGCATCGGTGTACCCAGGGCCTACCAGGGGCTGAAGCATGTATTATGCCACCCCTGGATGGCCATCTAAATCTGACACAACTGGCTGCACGACAGCTGGGGCAACGTGGCGTACTCGCCCGTTGCTGTAGGTATAGTATCCCTATATCTAACCCTAAAATGGACACCCGAGTTCCTATCAGCCACTCCTATGGCAGGCCTTGACAATCCTGAAGGCAGAGTGCGTGGAATCGTGTGAATTGGGCTCTGGCACGAGCCGAGCCCGGTTGCAGCTTGCGGAACCAAGACCCAATGGCTGTTCCATGATAACGCGTACCATATCGGTAACTTCGGTATCGCGTTATCAAAACATGTCGAGTAAGGTGTCATACGAATCGGGATGCTGCCCCCTCACCAATGCTGGCGACGAGGTTAGCATTCCGCCCTTCTAGAGGGACACGACATGTACGTAACTATGAACCCCGGTTAAAGTTAACTGAAGCCTCAGCTCCACAAAATGGACGCCGCCACCACAGAGACGAGTCTGACCTCCTGCTGCTGGGAGTCCTTCCAGCGAGGAGAGCTTGGACAAAGGGTTTCCTGTCCAGGGCGGTGTTCGCACCATCCCAGACAGGGTTTAGTGTATCCTGGGTAGGCAGAGCTTTACAGGAAGGTGACTGCGGAGTGGCACCCCGGTGCTCACTACGCATCTGCCGGCTAGAACCAGTTCCAGGGGCGAGCAGCCCCTGACCTGGGGAAAGTCCGGCAGGGGAGAGGGGTGTAACTACCCCCCTTCCTGGTCCCACCCCTAGGGCAGGACCTAGTCATGTACCCACCCCTTTCTTTAGGATAAAGGCCGGAGCGGGGACCCTTCCAAATTAGATCATCTTTGAATCAAGAATACTTTCTACGAAAGGACTTCGAGGCTCTTCTTAAGATTTCTCCCTTGTGGCTAAGGAGTAGTCACCCTGCGTCCGCAGGCACCACCTAAGAACTCTGCGGTTTGCTGCAAGTCCTTCCTCAGGAATCCGACTGCCCAGCTCGACGAGAACCGGCTTCCCTGGCACCTCCGACCTCTACCCACATCGTCAGCTCAGCTGAGATCTGTGGGTGCGACGAGACCTCGAGGGACCGGCCATCATCAAAACCTGCACGCTTTCTTAACCAGCACGAACACCGAAGGAATCCTCTGGTGAGTGCTCTGGGGTCCGAGAAGCCCCGACCCTGAGCAGCTCCAGCACCGAAGTGCAGTCTCCCAGCATCTCCACGATCTGCGTGGGGCCCTTCTGCTTTGCTGTTCAGCACGTTGTCCGATCACTAGCCGCTGGCTTGTGACTCTTTGATGACGAACGACAACCAAAGTTGCTGGTCTGGTTGCTCCAGACTAGCCTTTGCTCCCTTTTACGAGAGGAGCACCCCGGACCCTCCTGGTCCACTCAAGACACCATTTTAGGCCCACCACGTGGCCCTGAAATTTGCCAAGGCTTGTTGCCCAATCCTGGGCCCAGCGACGCCGACAGCATCAACCTTCGTGGGACAGCTCGCACCTCCCTCCTGGTCGCCGACAACGCCTCCTGGTCCGTGAGACTGCAGAGCCTAGCGTCGCCCACTCACCTAGTCGAGGTGACGATCATCCGGTGCCCTCCTGGTACCCTCTGACTACTGGCTAGTAGTACGAACTTGGTCCCCTCTGCTTTCAGGTATCATCGATCTCTGATCCAGGCTTGGATCTCTATGAACTATCTCCACTGGTCGCCGGCCAGCAACTCCTTCCTTCCGGCTCCTGGCTCGTCAGCGAAGACCCCCGACGCCTGTAAGACTTGTGCAGCCGCAGCCCTTGTGGCTAGGTAACTTCGGCATTTCGGTGCCCGCATAACCTCCTTACTTAAGGGTCCCGAGTCCCTCGCTTCCGACTTGCCTTATCGGGTCCGCCCGAGACCACTAAACTTTCCGTGCCCTCGGGCACTTGTATTAATTGTGCACTTGAAGTATTTTCCTAAGAGTTTTGTTCTGTGCTTAGTACCCTGTCCTCATAAAGATTCCAGGGCTGTTGTGATTCTAATAAATACACTGTTTATTTTCATAACACTTGTGTGGTGTCCTTTCACTTGGTGTTCAAGGGGTATGTGATGGTATAACAGCTGGCTTAACCCGCCCTCTAGAGGGTCAGCGGACTCGATAATTCTCTCGCCTCGGTGCCCACTCTGATCAGTGATCACACTCGGCAACTCTGGGCATTAGCTTGCCTCATCTTCACTAACGGCCCCACCAGACCACCGGGGATGCCTGGTCTCACCCTGGAGATACCCATTAAGGGACCATCTCTCAGGGAAGCCAGGAAGGGTTTCGCAGCGGTCGAAGCGCCTTGGGACCCTCCGGGTAAGTAGTGCGCTATATAAATGCCTATACATTACATACATACATACATTACATTACAACCAATCACCATAAGGGTCGTTTGGACCGATGCATAGTGGTCGCTAGAATAGTGAACACTGCATATCGGGCCAACTTCTCACATTGGTGAGCAGCGGTTGGGATTTGAGCTTGCTGTTGTTTTACCACGCGTATCCTAAGAATATCTTGTGAAAGATCGCATAAGTACTTCAGGTACATATAACTTAGCTTAGAATACTCTGAGTTCTACTGAACCAGCTGTTGTAGCTCCTCAAGGCTTAGCACACCTTGGCTACAACTCTTAGCGAGGGATCAGTAGGTAAACATATAGTGTAGGTAGGTGCATCACTTACACCACACTAGAAGCAGCATGTCCGACAAAGGAGGAAACTCTGAGTCTCCCCTTGTGTCAGTCGACCTTCCACAGGTCACGTCCAGATATGCTGCACTTAGCTTCCAAGAGATGCGACAGCTCTGTACATCTCGGAAGTTAAAACAGGGTTCAAACCCTACAACTCCGTTTCTGATTGGTCTCTTGGAGACTTATGATGCTAGGAGGGCGGGTAACACCGACCCTTCTCATCCAGAAGAGAGTATGCCCCCCCTCGAGGGAACCGCAGGTGACCCTGACCTTATCCATCTCTCAGCAGAAGCTGAAGAGGAGGATGAGGATCTAGGAACATCTGGGGACGAGGCAGACAAAGGTCCAGTAGTGGTTAGCCAGCTAACTAGGGACAACTTAAGCCGGCACGAGAATGGTACTAGGAGACCCCTGGGGCCCCTCTCAGGCCAGCTTAACATTGGGAGTGGACGAGTTAGGTCTCTATCGAGAGGCTCTAACAGATCCGCCCGAACCAATGGCTCTCGGGGCTCTGCTCGAAGAGGGATGACATCCCCTCAGAGGAGAGTGTACGAAGCTAAAGAGCGGGAAGTCAATCTGCGGATCGAAAGGGAAGAACTTGCCCTAGCCAAAGAAAGACTCGCCTTCGCTAGAGAGCAAGAATTGAGTGGGACAATTCCCACTGGTGGCAGCATTCCCCCACAGGAAAACAGGAGTTTAGACACTAGACACCTGAGTAAGATAGTGCCCCCCTTTAAGCAAGGGGACGACATCCACAAATGGATTACTGCTATGGAGCGGGCCTGCACTGTCCAGTGCGTCCCCCAGAGTCAGTGGGCAGCTATCTTGTGGCTCTCCTTTGAGGGTAAAGGTAGAGACAAGCTCCTCACTACTAGAGTCGAGGATGCTAACAATTACCAGGTCCTGAAGAACACACTGATCGATGGGTTCGGCCTAACCACTGAGCAGTACAGGTTGCTGTTCAGGGATACCCAGAAAACTCAGTCTCAGGACTGGTCTGATTTCGTTGATTGTGCCACTAAGGCTTTGGAGGGCTGGTTGCTGGGCAGTAAGGTTACTGATTACACAGGATTGTATAATTTGATCATGCGAGAACAGATTTTAAACAATTGTCAGAACCAGTTGTTGCATCAGCACCTTGTCGACTCGGATCTGACCTCTCCCCAAGAATTGGGAAAGAAGGCAGACAGATGGGTCAGAACAAGGGTTAAGCAAAACCAGGGCCAGAACCAGGGTAGTCAGAAGAAAGCAGACCAGAAGGGTAAAGATTCGAAAGGGGAACAAAATGACCAGAAGTCTTCGACAGGTCCCCAACAGCCCAAAGAGGGGGGGGGGGGTCAGGCTTCCCAGAAAAAGAAGAATCAAGAAGGCCAATCGAAAAGGTGGTGCCAATACTGTAAAAGTAAAACTCACTGGTTTAGTGAGTGCACCAAGAAAGGAGGGCAGACTCCTGCTACTGCAGCCCCTAAGGATCTGTGCCCCCTAGTACAGCCAGCAGTATTGTGCGCCTCCCAAGGGACTAGTTGGGTTAACCTTGGGTTCTGAGGGGTGTGGCAACTTAGTTGGCACGCTCACTCAGGCTGTCCTTGTCTGTACGGGGGATGTGGATATATCCCCTGATGTCAGTCCCAATACTTTGGGCAAATACCGACAGACGCCTTTGATCAATGGAAGAATGGCTCAGGCCTACAGGGACACTTGTGCCAGTGTCACCATGGTGACGCCTAACTTTGTGGACCCGGGACAGATCATGCCAGGTACAGATTTCCTGGTGACCAATGCCAGCAACGTCACTACCAGTCATAGTATGGCGATTGTTGCTTTCTCCTGGGGAGGGGTAAATGGCCAGAAAAAGGTTGTTGTTAGTTCAGACCTCCCAGTGGATTGTTTGTTGGGCAATGATTTGGAGTCATCACAATGGTCAGAAGTGGAGCACCGGACTCACATGGAAATGTTAGGCTTGCCAGCACATGTGCTTGCTGTGACTAGGTCACAGGTCAGACGATGCCCCACTGAACAGGTGCTGGATCCTGGAACAACGGACCAGACACCTCCCAAGAAGAAGAGCAGTCGGGTTAAGGCAGCGCCTTCCCCCTTGCCCCAGGTCGAGGATCAGGTCTCAGAGGAGGCTGACCTCCAGGAATTGCGGGAAACTGAACCTAAAGAACTCGAACTTGATCAAGTTGAGTTTCTGGGCTCAGGGGGACCCACACGAGAGGACCTGGGGAAGGACCAGTTAGACTGCCCTTCCCTTGAACCCCTCAGACAGCAGGCTGCTGCTGAGGCTGCTGGGAACGCCACAGGTACCCACAAGGTATACTGGGAGGATGGACTCCTGTACACTGAGGCAAGAGACCCCAAGCCTGGCATGACCAGGAGGCTGGTTATCCCCTTGTCTCAGCGTGGTTTCCTTCTTACCTTGGCCCACGAGATTCCCTTAGCAGGACACTTAGACCAGACGAAGACGTGGGACAGGCTTGTCTCGCACTTTCACTGGCCTCACATGAACGAAGATACCAAGGAGTTTTGTCGCTCCTGTGTCACTTGCCAAGCCAGTGGTAAGTCAGGTGGCACGACAAAGGCCCCCCTTATACCAATGCCTGTGGTGGGGGTGCCCTTTGAACGTGTGGGGATTGACATTGTCGGTCCAATGGAACCCCCAACAGCATCAGGGCACAAGTTTATACTGGTGGTAGTGGATCATGCCACCAGGTATCCTGAAGCTATTCCCCTTAGGACCACTACAGCCCCTGTGGTGGCAAGAGCCCTAGTTGGAGTATTCTCCAGAGTGGGCTTCCCTAAGGAGGTCGTCTCTGACAGAGGTGCAAACTTCATGTCGAGCTACTTGACTGCTATTTGGAAGGAATGTGGTGTCAACTACAAGTTCACTACACCCTATCATCCACAATGCAATGGGCTTGTTGAGCGGTTCAACAGGACCCTGAAAGGGATGATTCATGGACTACCTGAAAAGCTCCGGCGTAGATGGGACGTCCTGATTCCCTGCCTTTTGTTCGCCTATAGAGAAGTCCCACAGAAGGGGGTTGGCTACAGCCCTTTTGAACTTTTGTACGGACATCCTGTAAGAGGACCCCTGTGTTTGGTGAAGGAAGGATGGGAGAGACCTCTCAAAAAGCCTGCAACCAGCATAGTGGACTATGTGCTTGGCCTCCGCTCCCGGATGGCTGAATACATGGAGAAGGCATCCGAAAACCTTAAGGCCAGCCAAGAACTCCAAAAAGCTTGGCATGACCAAAAGGCTGTCTTGACTGTTTATCAGCCCGGACAGAAGGTGTGGGTGTTGGAGCCAGTGGCCCCAGCAGCACTCAAGGACAAATGGTCCGGGCCCTACACCATCCTGGAGAAAAAGGGAGAGGTCACCTACCTGGTAGACCTTGAAACTCCCCGGAGCCCCCATCGGGTGCTCCATGTCAACAGGCTCAAAGCATATGTCGACAGGAAGGACATGAGCTTGCTCATGGCCATAGATGAGGGACAGGAGGAAGAGAGTGACCCTCTCCCAGACCTGCTCACTCAGAATCCTGACGATGGATCGGTAGACGGTGTTGTCTTTTGTGGCAGCCTCTCCGAACATCAACAGGAGGATTGTAAACAGGTTCTTCAATCCTTCCGGCATATGTTCTCTCTAACACCCAGTCAGACCAATTGGTGTACCCATGAGGTTGACACTGGTGACAGCTTGCCCGTCAAGAGTAAAATCTACAGGCAGCCCGATCACGTTAGAGACTGCATCAAAACTGAAGTGCAGAAAATGTTGGAGTTGGGAGTCATTGAACCCTCGGATAGCCCGTGGGCTAGTCCCGTAGTTCTAGTGCCGAAACCTCACACCCCGGGCGGTAAGAAAGAGATGAGGTTCTGCGTAGACTACAGGGGTCTCAATGAGTCACTAAGACTGACGCCCACCCAATACCAAGGGCAGACGAGCTTATAGATAGATTGGCTTCTGCCAACTACTTAAGTACGTTTGACCTGACAGCTGGGTATTGGCAAATCAGGTTAGCTGAGGACGCCAAGCCTAAGACAGCATTTTCTACCCCTGGTGGGCATTATCAGTTCGTGGTGATGCCCTTTGGTTTGAAAAATGCACCTGCCACCTTCCAACGGTTGGTGAATCACGTTCTCACTGGGCTGAATGACTTCTGTGCGGCGTATCTCGATGATATTGCTGTCTTTAGCTCCACCTGGGAGGATCACCTGGTCCACCTGCGGAAAGTGTTAGAGGCTCTGCAAGCAGCAGGTCTCACTATCAAGGCTACCAAGTGCCAGATAGGGCAGACACAGGTTGTATACCTGGGCCACCTTGTCGGTGGAGGCCAAGTTCAACCACTGGAGAGCAAGATACAGTCAATCAGGGACTGGGCTCCTCCAACCACCCAGACTCAGGTTCGAGCTTTCTTGGGCCTGACTGGTTACTACCGAAAGTTCGTCAGAAATTACGGATCAATTGTGAGCCCGCTTAATGAACTGATGAGTAAGAAAATGCCAAAAGAGTTCAGTGGACAGCGAGCTGTCAAAAAGCATTCGATGACCTAAAACAGGCCATGTGCACGGACATCTATCCTCAAGAGTCCAGACTACTCCAAACCATTCATTGTCCAAACAGATGCTTCTGAGTTGGGTGTGGGAGCTGTTCTATCTCAACTGAATTTTGATGGTAATGACCAGCCCATTGCTTTTATAAGCAGACGGCTGACCCCCAGAGAGAAAAATTGGTCAGCTATAGAGAGGGAGGCCTTCGCTGTGGTGTGGGCCCTGAAGAAACTGAGGCCATACTTGTTTGGCACTCATTTCAAGATTCAGACCGACCATAAGCCCCTCCTATGGCTAAATCAGATGAAGGGTGAAAACCCCAAACTGCTTAGGTGGTCCATTTCCCTACAGGGGATGGACTTCAAGGTGGAGCATAGACCTGGCACTGATCATGGCAATGCAGATGGGCTCTCCAGGTATTTCCACTTAGAACAAGAAGACTCACCTGGTCAAGGTTAGTTTATTGTCCCAACGTTTGGGGGGGGGGTCATGTAGGAGAGTAGGGTCTGCAATCCTATGATCACCCAGACTTTTTGCTTTTGTTTCACTGGTTTACAACTTTCTCGGGCTGTGGGCCTGCTAATCAGACCCACAGCCTAGCTGTTCTCTCACTAAATTGATGTGTGTACCTTAGGTGCATTACCCAATTGGAACTGGGCCACCCTGTCAGACCCTGTAACTCAGGGCATCGGTGTACCCAGGGCCTACCAGGGGCTGAAGCATGTATTATGCCACCCCTGGATGGCCATCTAAATCTGACACAACTGGCTGCACGACAGCTGGGGCAACGTGGCGTACTCGCCCGTTGCTGTAGGTATAGTATCCCTATATCTAACCCTAAAATGGACACCCGAGTTCCTATCAGCCACTCCAATGGCAGGCCTTGACAATCCTGAAGGCAGAGTGCGTGGAATCGTGTGAATTGGGCTCTGGCACGAGCCGAGCCCGGTTGCAGCTTGCGGAACCAAGACCCAATGGCTGTTCCATGATAACGCGTACCATATCGGTAACTTCGGTATCGCGTTATCAAAACATGTCGAGTAAGGTGTCATACGAATCGGGATGCTGCCCCCTCACCAATGCTGGCGACGAGGTTAGCATTCCGCCCTTCTAGAGGGACACGACATGTACGTAACTATGAACCCCGGTTAAAGTTAACTGAAGCCTCAGCTCCACAAAATGGACGCCGCCACCACAGACACGAGTCTGACCTCCTGCTGCTGGGAGTCCTTCCAGCGAGGAGAGCTTGGACAAAGGGTTTCCTGTCCAGGGCGGTGTTCGCACCATCCCAGACAGGGTTTTGTGTATCCTGGGTAGGCAGGGCTTTACAGGAAGGTGACTGCGGAGTGGCACCCCTGTGCTCACTACGCATCTGCCGGCTAGAACCAGTTCCAGGGGCGAGCAGCCCCTGACCTGGGGAAAGTCCGGCAGGGGAGAGGGGTGCAACTACCCCCTTCCTGGTCCCACCCCTAGGGCAGGACCTAGTCATGTACCCACCCCTTTCTATAGGATAAAGGCCGGAGCGGGGACCCTTCCAAATTAGATCATCTTTGAATCAAGAATACTTTCTACGAAAGGACTTCGAGGCTCTTCTTAAGATTTCTCCCTTGTGGCTAAGGAGTAGTCACCCTGCGTCCGCAGGCACCACCTAAGAACTCTGCGGTTTGCTGCAAGTCCTTCCTCAGGAATCCGACTGCCCAGCTTGACGAGAACCGGCTTCCCTGGCACCTCCAACCTCTACCCACATCGTCAGCTCAGCTGAGATCTGTGGGTGCGACGAGACCTCGAGGGACCGGCCATCATCAAAACCTGCACGCTTTCTTAACTAGCACGACCACCGAAGGAATCCTCTGGTGAGTGCTCTGGGGTCCGAGAAGCCCCGACCCTGAGCAGCTCCAGCACCGAAGTGCAGTCTCCCAGCATCTCCACGATCTGCGTGGGGCCCTTCTGCTTTGCTGTTCAGCACGTTGTCCGATCACTTAGCCGCTGGCTTGTGACTCTTTGACGACGAACGACAACCAACGTTGCTGGTCTGGTTGCTCCAGACTAGCCTTTGCTCCCTTTTACGAGAGGAGCACCCCGGACCCTCCCGGTCCTACTCAAGACGCCATTTTAGGCCCACCACGTGGCCCTGAAATTTGCCAAGGCTTGTTGCCCAATCCTGGGCCCAGCGACGCAGACAGCATCAACCTTCGTGGGACAGCTCGCACCTCCCTCCTGGTCGCCGACAACGTCTCCTGGTCCGTGAGACTGCAGAGCCTAGCGTCGCCCACTCACCTAGTCGAGGTGACGATCATCCGGTGCCCTCCTGGTACCCTCTGACTACTGGCTAGTAGTACGAACTTGGTCCCCTCTGCTTTCAGGTATCATCGATCTCTGATCCAGGCTTGGATCTCTATGAACTATCTCCACTGGTCGCCGGCCAGCAACTCCTTCCTTCCGGCTCCTGGCTCGTCAGCGAAGACCCCCGACGCCTGTAAGACTTGTGCAGCCGCAGCCCTTGTGGCTAGGTAACTTCGGCATTTCGGTGCCCGCATAACCTCCTTACTTAAGGGTCCCGAGTCCCTCGCTTCCGACTTGCCTTATCGGGTCCGCCCGAGACCACTAAACTTTCCGTGCCCTCGGGCACTTGTATTAATTGTGCACTTGAAGTATTTTCCTAAGAGTTTCGTTGTGTGCTTAGTACCTTGTCCTCATAAAGAATCCAGGGCTGTTGTGATTCTAATAAATACACTGTTTATTTTCATAACACTTGTGTGGTGTCCTTTCACTTGGTGTTCAAGGGGTATGTGATGGTATAACAGCTGGCTTAACACGCCCTCTAGAGTTTAGCCCGAAGACTGCTCGTATCCACGCTACTAGGATAGCTGGTCTAAGGTTGACTTACAACCAATCACCATAAGGGTCGTTTGGACCGATGCATAGTGGTCGCTAGAATAGTGAGCACTGCATATCGGGCCAACTTCTCACAGCTGGCAGCACTGAATGTGCCACCCTAAAGGTTTCCCAAGTTAAACGAGTCTCCCAGTTCACCACTGCAGACTGGTAGAGCAGTCAAACAATGCTAGCCCGCCTTTGCCGTTAAAAGGAATGGCAAAGCCACCACTTCCCCAGTACATGTGTGTAAGTCAACCTTCTGGCAGGCCTACTGAGTCCTAAAGGCAGTGTGCAACATATGATACAGGCAGGACATGTATTTCACAGAGCTGCAGCACAGAGTTGCACCTGAGATAGCTGAACCCAGGAGTGATGTTGGTGAGTTGTTGGGAAACTCAGAAGTTCAGTTATCAACTCAGGAAGGATTGCCCTGTGACCGTGACAATGGGTGACTGATAGACCAGTGGCGACTGGACTGTGGCCAGATGGGAGAGGAGTTTCTGGATGTCAATCCTGAAAAAAGGACCCCCTTGCCATCTTTGTGGACTGAGGAATCCCTCCATCAACGGTATCATATCCATAGCTTCCTTAGAGCATCTACAGTGTCCTTCATCCCTTGCATCCGGACCCCCCCCCATAGCATTCCACTGCAACACGGATAAAGTGCCTGGAACTGCTGAAGGACTATTTCACTTGTGAAGGTAACTGTTCTTGAGGACCTGGCTGGTCCCCCTAACTAGAGTAGATACCTGTCGGAGTTGGTTGCCTGAAGATCTTCTGACTGACCACATTGACACGGACCTAAGTTTCCCTTAAAAAAGTTTCTGCAGGGCTGATTCCGATGCGGTTGGAAACAGCTCTGACCATCAGTCGGAGCCGTTCTGACCACATCAAAAATGGCTGTTCGGATGCCTTCCAACTGACCCATTTTGATTGGGTCGGTGTGAAAGGAATCCAAACCGGATTTCCGAATGGCTTGAGACAGGCTCGGAGAGCCCGGCTGCCATTCGTAAATCCTCCATCAATCCCTTGGGCTGCTTTTTCCAACTGAGGGATTACAATGGAAGATTCCCACAGTCTTTCTGATATAGAAAGGCGGTGGGAATCAGACTTTGGAGGCCCCCAGCAGGGTCCCCATGGGTGCAAGGCCTGTGAATGGAGGCCTAGGGGGCAATAATGGTACCCCCAGTTGATCCCTGCACCCCGTGGCAGGCTCCTTAAGGTGCCTTCCGCCGGGATGCAGGGATGAACTGCACCTCTTCACTTTACACTGAGAGTATGCATTCCAGTTGAGATGCGTGCTCCCATTGTAAAGAATAGGAATACGACTGAACAGATTTCGGTCGCACCCTAATTCCTGGGTTGGGACCGCTGGCAGGAGGTCGATGGTTCCCACAACCGAATCGATGTCGGACGGACTTCAGTTTGTCTGACATCAGAATCGCCTTCTAAGTGTCTAATTTGTTGACTCTGACAAGGCTTGCTAGCGGTTGAATGAAATTGCCTTGATTTCTTACTGCTTGCAAAAACCTATATATCCGGAACACTCTGGTGGATCTTTTTTGTTCTAGGGTCTAAATTTTTACAAAAATACAGTCTATTTTTATAAATTGTGTGTCATATTTCTTGAGCTTTGTGTCGATTTCTTCTTCAATTATTTTAGTGCTTTTTAAATTCTTTACACTTGTACCTCTTTTTTTTTTTTTTTAATATTTTTATTCGAAAAAGATGGTACATATAAGGACAAGTTTCAAAAATGATTACATACATGATAAGAAATTGATATACATTTGATATATTTATCTACATTTTCTAAATAAATCTTGTTAGCGGGAGCGAGGAAAATAAATATATAAATAGGGATAGAAAACAGTTTCAGGTAATTGAAGACGAACATCTTTTAGCCCTTTCTATCTATTCTCCAATTGGTTACAGGAGCCCACAGGCGTATACCCTTCTTATGCTCCCTCTTGCCTTTATATTCATAGAGGCAAGATTCTATATTATGGATTCCTAGAAATCTTGAAAGCCACATCTGGAAGGATGGAGGATTCGTATCTTTCCACGCTGCAGAAATTAAAATTCTAAGTACAGCAACAGATATCTTACACTTGTTCCTCTTTGTACGGTTTGCTGCACAGTGCCACAGCCACCCAAGACAGAGAGGAGGGTTTGGAAGACAAAACCCAAGGGTCCTAAAGGGGTTGGTAAGTGTATTACACAGTGAGGTTACACTACCACACGATACAATACAACCCATTTCCTCACATACATCACAGGCCATTTGACCTTTACTTTCACTCACACAGACATGCTGACACATTCACATACACTCATTCATACAGACACTCTCTCTTACATGTGCACTCTCACCAGTTCCTGCCACTGATTTTGGCACCTCTGAGGCCCGGGTCACAAAGGCAGTGCCAGGGGTCACAAGGGGCAAGCCAGGGGTCGAAGGTGTGACCTCTGGCGACCCCTAAACTACGTCCATGGTAGTGAGTCACGACTTGTGACCTATCTCCTGAATATTAAAGAGGTATGTCCGATTGTTACTCAGTCGGAATCCTTTTTGGGGGAAATTAACCTATTTATACATCGGCTGGTTCACATAAAAAGCTTTTTAGTCTCAAAATGACTGGTTTCAAATTGTGACCAGTATTAAGCCTCTAGAGGGCGCTTTCAGCTCACACTTCTGTGCAGCTAGCTCGAACCATGCATCTGCATTATACACAGGCAAAAGAAGTATGGGAGCATTAATGCAGCAAAGGAACTGCTGAACAAGGGTACTTCTATAAGTGTTACATGAGGACACATCCGCACAATTACCCATGAATAGGCTCTGTAAGTCGCCAGTGTTTCCTACCAGCTGAGGAGAACCGCACACGACCAGATTTTATATTTCCACGCAACATAGGGCTGCAATCAAATTTGACGCTCTGCGTTCTGCAAGGGTGAAAAAACTATGCATTGCTATCAGGGACAGTATATAACATTATGACCCTAGCTCTGCCGACTGGGGAATTGGAAAGCCAGGTTCGAGTCTCGGCGTCAGCTCAGTATCCTGTGATTCTGGGCAAAACACTCCTCCTCCTTCCTAAAAATAAAAAAAATGAATGTGTCCTTGTGTAATGTAACTGGTGCTCATGTAAAGCTCTCCAAAAACCTTCAGGTTGAGTTTGCACTACATGAAAATACTACATATTTACTGCTACAACTTCCGTCCCCGTCGCGGTGCTCTCAAAGGGTCAACCTACATCACAAGGTAGCTTTTAATTGGTTATTTGCTGCTGTTAGTTTTACTTTGCATCGCACCAGAGCACACATTAATGCATCTGGACCAGGTATTTATTGGCAAAAAACACAAATGTTCCAAACAATCTGGAGAGCCTGATAGACAGTTACAATGTTTCACCAGGGACAGGACTCTAGGGCCATCTCTCAGCCTATGTCAATGGCCTAGGTTGTGGTTGACACTCCACACCTGTTACAGGAGGTTAGCACAGGCTGTGAGGGACCCTTGGCCAGCACCCACCTGTACCGCTAGAAGGCCTTCCTCATCTGGGAGAATCCTGTACGTGTGGACGTGCCGCTGGAACCTGTGAGAAATCAGAGACATAGGTTAGTGCCAAGAGCTGGTAAGGCTTCAGTGAGCTAGAGAAGCAACCAACCTGAGTGTTGTTGCAAAAGCAGCCCTGTTCCCAGGCACCATTTACAGCAAAGTATCCGAGATCACAGCGTTCCTCCTCTCCCTTCTCAGCTCAGCCAATCAGTTCCATCCATATACTCACAAAAAGAAGGGAAAGCATCTATGTACCAATTGTATTCTGATCAGACACATAGAGAGCACGTGTAAGCCTGTCTTTGTGTCAGCAGGTGGCAGTGCAGCTCCGCAGTAGAATTACAAGGAAAAAAGTCACCTGCAATTAAAGTATGTTTACATGTTTAGGTCGAGCCTGGGTAGCGCACGCGCTGTGCTGCGAGGCATGCTGTATTGAAGAATGGAAGAAAAGCTCCGCCCATTGCCCGTCCATCTTGTCAATTGGCTCCTGCTACAGTTCTTTCAAATTCGTTGCTTTTCATTCGTGAATAGACCTACTAGACCCTCCTTGGTACCGCCATGCCTGCATCTGTAACCTCCCATAACGACTGGACTTTTTCCTTGTGGTCTTACACGGTCTGCTTTACCTAGTAGGTCAGCAGCCACGGCCCGTGGAGGGAGTTTCGGTGGGGCGGAGAGGCGGGGCGGGGGAGGGGCAGGGTGGTGAGTGCTAAAAACCGGAGTATTATGCGATGCAGGGTGCGCTACGAAATTCGTTTTATTCATTAAATTGTTTACTTACCTTCAATTATCCATACTCCGGTTTTTAGCACTCACCACCCTGCCCCTCCCCCGCCCCGCCTCTCCGCTCCACCAAAACTCCCTCCACGGGCCGTGGCTGTAGGTCAGCACTATTTTCTTTAATGGTCTTCCCCTATTCCACCCTCAACGTCACCTCCCACTTTTACATTGTTGTTATTAATGTATTTATTCAGCGCGATCTGCTTTCACTTTAGCAGCCGCGCTTCTTTATTTATTTAATTTGCCTCATACCGCGCTTTCACTTTAATGTTAGCTGTGCCCCATTCTTTAGACACTGCTCACTGTAACCTGAATACGGTGAGCAGCATCTAAAGAACGGGGCGCGGCCACTATTAAAGTGGTCTCACATTTGTGAGTATTACTGCTCTTAGTTTAGATGTGCTAGGTATCCATTTATTTTTCTCAGTCGGCGCGCCATCATGTCTCTTTTGCTCAGCGGTCCGTTATTGATATTAATGTCTAGGTCTGCTTTTGCTGTCAGTGACACCCAGTGTCTGGTCAGGCCAGTGCCAAGTCAGACGTACTAAAAAATCAACAGCTTGCAACTGCAGTATTATATCCTTACGAGTCGCAAGAAGTGAGCCCCCCATCCCCCATCACACTAGTCATAATGTGGACAACAACTCGCAAATCTATTTGTGGCTCATAGTGTTCCTTCACCCCAGAGCAATTATGTATGTTTACACTAGAAAAGCCTGTATTTTGTGCCCCGCAGGCTTTGATAACGCAAAACCCTTTTAACATCAGGCCCTTGGCCCCTTACTCAGATCGGAGCCCCACAAATTCTCTCTCCACGGTAGGAGGCGCAGTTACCTCGGGGAGCCCTTACATTAGGAAAGGCCTCAGGGTCCTCACTTTTCTCTTCGCGTAGCTTCACAGTTCACAGCCACTTCCGGTCCATAGATGGAACGCTTCTGCTTTATGCTCGGCCTCATTCAGTCTAGCAGTGCGTTTGCCCAGTCTGGCCTGAACATGGTCGCCTTTACATATAAGTGACTCCCTTTTAGCAACTAGACCGTCAATACACATTTTTAAAACGGCTAGTAAAAGTTTAATGCTAGTGCTGTCGTCAAATGTTGTTTGTACTGCAGCTCTTTACACAAGGTCCAAACTACCCTCATTGTTTACATCTGCAAGTTTTAAAATGTAGCATCACGCCTATGCTAAATATGAAGCAACACAGCCATGAGAATGGTCTACGCAAGTGTTTGGCCAAACTGGTAGTGAGCAGGAACAGCCTGTTGTCGCTCGCTGTGGGTATCGCACTGCCTTGCACACACCACCTTAGAAGGTCCAGAACATACCAATAAGACTTCAGGAGAAGAGTAAGCCAGGTGCCAACAGTCCCCACTCACAACTGCAGGATAAGGCGTTGGTCACAAACAGGGCAAAAGTTCCAACAAACATTTGCAATGTAATAGGTTTCGTAAATGACAATGCCTTTTATTTATGTGTTTTGAAAACCTGCATGCAACGACTAGAAGTACAAAATGCAGGTAAATAAAAGGCATTGTCATTTACAATGCCAATAGGAAAATTTCTCGAAAATGCGAGACCTATCGCATTGCAAAAGCTTGTTTCTATTATAACCAACGAAAACGAGTTCCATAGAGTGAAGAAAAAGCCCAAAATCCATAGGGGTCTTTGTGGAGAATGGGCCTTAATTTCCTAATTTCTCCAGCGATATGTCAAGTGTTAGCAGTTTTTTATGTCAAAATAACTGCCCAGCACACGTTCCCGGGACCTTTGCCCTGAGTTCAAATTTGCAACATTTATGTTTCTTGTGTAAAACAGAATGGCTCAAACTGTAATTGGAGCAAGGCAAACATGTCTCAGATTGATTTCATGCTAATTTTTGTAAAGAAAAGAGATATTTTGTCTCCACTATTCAAGGATGAAACAAGCACGGTTAGTTCAATAACCCCCAAGTCAACAGCAAAGCCTTAAACAATAATTAAAATCACAATTCATGGCAGTCCATTCTTCTCAAGATCATAATTAACGCACCCCACCCACAGTTACATCAAGAAAAGGTATACTCATGGAAACATCAATAGCAAAAGGGTGAGACATTACACCATATTTTAAAAATAAAGGTCTTAAAATTTTCCGTCTCTAGGATAAAAAAAGAGGAAAACATTGTATACATGAATAATAGTACATTTCCTATGCAAAGTGCACGTACAACATCCCTTATTTTTTCAAGCAGAACTAGAATATCCTCAAAAGGATTAAGGCCTATTCTAATTTTTTTTAATGTACATACTATGTAAGGAATCCGACACGTGATAAAGATAAGGGTACTTAGCCAGACTGCCCAGGGAGACATTGGGCCAGATTCACAGAACTAACTTAAGACAAAATCCTAAATTTACTACTTTTGGCGTTCACAGAAGTTAGGATTTTGTCTTAAATTTGTTTTAAGACAGACTTAAGACAGACTTAAGACAGACTTAAGTTAGAATGTTGTTTTAAGTCTGTCTTAAGACAAACTTAAGACAAAATCCTAACTTCTGTGAATACCAAAAGTAGTAAGTTTAGGATTTTGTCTTAAGTTAGTTCTGTGAATCGGGCCCGGATTCATTTGCAGTGAGGGTCTCTGAGATAAATTTTCGGGTGAGACGGAATCCAAGCAGCTTCCCGCAGTAACTTCTTATGTGGAAAGGGCTCCCAGCTGCTAAAAACCCCTCCAGATAACATGTGATCTTTAAGATTGAGTACTTTTCTCTTGAGAGTCAAAGCCCCTTTTAACTCACTTCGTTGGGCTTCAATCCAGCGTACCTGGGCTGTTCTTTCCGAACTGTCCAATCAAGTCAGGGTATTTAAAAAAAAATAGAAACATATGTTTTTCATATATTCCCAAGAGCTGCCTGTTATTTGCACTCATCATCGAACCATCCTCATGTATATCTAGTTATATATTTATTCCGCGTGTTGCCCTCTGACCTTGAGAAAGTGTCGAGGCAGCGAAGCACACGACCCCTTAGAGAAACAAATACTACTAGTTTGTCTGGGAAAGTATTATAATTGGTGCCAGGCAGGTACATGAGTTGGAACTCACTCAGGGCCATATTATCAAGAAAGGGCGATACATTATCGCCGCTTTTATCGGCAGGAAACTGCAGCTAAAGCGGGGATAATGGGCTTGATAATAGCAGCCCAGGTTCTGGTATTAACCTGGGCTGCTATGGGAATTCACAAGGGCATATTATCTAGCAGTTTCCTGCCGATAAAAGCGGCGATAATGTATCGCCCTTTCTTGATAATATGGCCCCCAGGGGCATATTATCAACAACTAGCAATATTTATGGCTAAATAGGCTTAGCGAAAAAAAATTTATCGCCGCGCATCGCCGAATTTTATCGCAGAGATAACGTGCTTTTAGCAACATTTATCTCCAATGCGATGAAATATCCGGCGATAGCGGCAAAATGCGTGAATATCGCTGGGAATCCAGCGATATTCAGGCATTAATGCCAATAGGGTCTTAACCTGAATATCCAACTCCCATTGGATATACGGGTTAAGAAGTGGTCTGAGCAGGCGTTAGTTTTCAGCGATATTCGCGCAATGTTTGTAATCGCTACGCCTGCGTTCATAATAGGCGAAAGCGATGTTAGCGACTGCTTTCAGTCGCTAACAGGTTGGGTATGCCCACTTTGCATGTCATTAGCGATAAATATTGCTGACATGCAAAGCGGGCCCCAAATCGTTCGCTATCACCTAAAAGCTGCCGCTAACTGATGTTAGCGACAGCTTGCTAATAGGGCGATGAAATTATCGCTGCTTTTCGGCCGCAAAAGCAGCGATAATTTCATTTCGCCCGCCTTGATAATATGCCCCTCAGTTCCTTCCAGTGTTTTGGGCCCAATCGGGTGCTTAATCTAAGTGGAAACTCCATGGCCAAAGATAACACTTTTTCAATTAATACTACTTCCCTTACTGTTAAAGCCCCTGTGAAAACCAGTGGTCCCTCCCTTCATGATGTAATATCTTAAGAGCCTCAAACAGCCTAAACTTATCCCGGGGGACAAGGATGTAAACAGTGCGATGAACCTTGAATGCCGGGTTGTCAAAGCCAGAGTGACCATTCACACATATGAGACGCTCTACCCAGCCAATCCCAATAACCTCAAGTCGCACCCCTTTGTCTCAATTAGAACACCTTCTTCTAGGATTTTATAAATCACTCAGGGGCAGATTTACAAGCCCCTTGCGCCTCATTTACGCTACCATTGCGTCACTATTGTGACGCAGCGGCGGCGCAAATCCTGCGCCAAGGTGCAGGATACTTACAACGTGATGCATCTGGGAGATGCGTCACGTTGTAAAGCCCTGCGCCACATGTAGGCGTTCCTGCGCACGTTCTGGCGCAGGAACGCCTCCTTAAAGTGGCTGAGTGAAATTTACAAGATTTAACTCAGTCACTTTTAGGCCCATGCTGCGTTAAAACCCTGCGCCTGCCTGGAGCAGGCGTAAGGATTGACGCAGCATTAACTAGATAGGGCCCCCAGAGCATTGCTGGAGCGGCGTCGCGCTTGCAATGCAACTCCAGCAATGTGCACTTTTACGGCACAGATGCGTAACGCATCTGTGCCATTTTTGCCCCATGGTGCGCCGCATTGTAAATGCGGCGCATCCATGATGTCGGAGCTGTGGCACACAATAACTGGCGCATCCCTGCTGATTTGCAGGGCTGCGTCACTTATTGTAAATATGCCCCTAGGATGTCACATCATGCTTCATCCGTTCTAGTACAATCAATTATAGAATTAAAAATCACCTGCAATGATCACAACACCCTCAATGAATTCCGAGGTTCTTCTTGATAACTTTGCACCCAGACTTTCCAAAAATTTGGCCAAGAAGTCCTCCATCTCTTAAAATCAGAGGTTCCTGTTGCTTTTGTTCCATCAGGATTTCAACAACTGAAACGTGCGCCCACAGACTTACAGATCCTGTCTTTCCTACGGTACTTGCAATTTTAGTGGAGATTAATGATAAAAGCCCCCCCTGTACAATCTGTCCTCAGTGCGTGTCCTGCTATACCTACAGACACAATACCCTTACATTCAGAAACTTTTCGAGCCAAGTCTCCTGCAGGAGGATAATATGAAAGTTTTCTAAAAGAGGTTGTAATTTTCCTGATCTTACACACTGTTAATTATTTTTTAAAGTGGGAGGGAAAAAGCATCACTGGGGGAAGCAACATGGGTGGGCGTGGGTTGGGGTAGAAGCAACACAGGGGCGTTGGGGGCGGGTTGTTAAAGCAGGTGGGGGAACCAACATAGGGGGACAAAAGCAACACAGAGGTCGAGAGGTGGATGCAATTTGGCAGCAAGGGGGAAGGAAGCCGTACGGGCGCGTGGGTGTGGAGTCTCAAATGGGAAAAAGACAGCAACATGGCGCTGGCATGGACAAGGCACACTGGCAAAAAGGCACCACAGGGGAGTGATTGAGAAGCAGACAAGCAAAAGAGAGGAACCCAAAGAGTGGCGGAGAGGAGAGAGAATCACAAGAAGGAGACAGTTGGAAAACACATGCACTTTTGTACAGTGCTTAAACAAAATGAAAAAAGTAGCATCTGGCAAAGCGATAAATGGATACATATAGTGATGCATCCATGTTCTACGGGAGGGGAAAACACAGGAAGAGGAAAGGATGTCGACACAGCTAACGAATAAGAAGTAAGCAATCAAGAGTGGCAATGAAGCCAACCAATGCTAAGCAATGGGCGGTCTCTAAGCTTGCTGTAAAGTAATAATACTTCTTGCAACACACAGCCCAGGCACTATCTTAGGCAAGACCTAAAAAGGCCTGAGTTCATGAACTAGAACCAGTTACCACCAATAGCCTACCTCCTATTAACCGGGTAAGGGGGGGAGTGTGTTCCATTGCTTATGGGGAGGGTACACACATTCAGGGCCTCCCAGAGTCTGGAGAGCCTTGTGCTCTGCTTCTGCAAAGTCACTAGAATTACAGTGCAGCTGGGGAAAAAAGCACACAACAGGCCGGGACAAGTCAAACATGGATGGGAAAGCAGCCTCTACAATGCAAGTTTTATTTTTTATCTAACCCAGATCAGTCGTACAGGATTACACCAGTCCGGAGACTCTCTGTTGACTGAATGGTTACACCTTTGAGAAAATGTCTTGTTGAAAGAATTATGGCCGCAACTGGGTCATACATGTTGACTTAAACACATAGGGCCAACAGTGCTTAAAGGCTCATACAGTAGCAAAGTATTACTTTTTAAATACAGCTCTGCTCTCAGGGTAAAAGTCTGTGACCAATGGCATGCTTCCTTTTCTTCTCTTTGTGTTGTGCCAGCTGACGTCCAGCTCACTTTATGGACGTGTCAGTTTGCACTATACATAGCAGACTATTGCCATGCGCTTTCAGTGCAGATGCTCAACGATAGGCCTTATTCAGGGTCTGAAGTAGGCAAGGTGACTTTTTTGAATTCTTCTTAGAGATCAGCGTAGTCCAGATGGAATGCATGTAATTAACCTTTTGAAGAGATTACACCTGTGTCTGGAAAGTGGAGACCACCCAATCCAGCACAGCCTAGACCTTAGCCAATCCATCAACAGGTTCAACCTTCCACTGATCGACCGATGCAATGCCGCGCTGCACGATTGAAGACTGCCCCATTTGGCAAGGGGGTCCTTGATTGGCAGTTTCTCCTTCTATAGTACCCTCAAAGCTCTTCAGAGATGTTCTGATGCTCTTTTAAGCTGGTACGGATGACATGTATGTTGCTTAAATAACAAAATGTCCCCAACCTAGTGCCCACAGGATATGAAAGATTCTTGAATGTGGCTATGGTAGTCCTGAAACAAGCAAAAGGTCCTACCTTGAAACGGTTATGATCCTTTAGGGTTGAGACTGTAATTTCATCTTTGGCTCCAAACGTCAGTAGGTTTAGAGGTCAAATACTTACACTAAGAAAGATAGAAATAATGTACAAGTGGACAGCCCTAACCATGGGTGGCCAGCTTGGATATCGGGTGAGATGAAAATAAGAAGACATCTTGCATGATTTTCACACAGATTGCTTGAAATAAGGAAGAGCATCAGTAAAGGAGACAGTAGAAGAGACGCAAGGGAAAAGGCTTCATTAGATGTAGGGGAGTTTAACAGTAAGACACAACACATTCTGGCAAAAATGGAATTAAGCTTTGCTATAAAACAAATGTGAGGACTTAGAAAATCGATAGCACCATGCTATTATTAGAATAAAACTGCTTTCTGAAGGGACTGAATGTGGAAATGCTATACAAAGTGTACATGATCTGTGTTGGACTTGCCTGTCTCTGCATGATCACCCCCAAACATTTGCTTTCACCCCTCCTGTTTTCTGAACCAGTTTTTGTTGGCTTTAGGACTCTGCCCATTTTGCCACTGCTAACCCGGGCTAAAGTGCTTGTGCTCCCTCCTTAAACATAATGAAATTTGCTTACACCCAATTGGCTCATTAAATATACGTTTAAGCCCCTAGTAAACTGGTTATACAGGTAACCAGGCCTGTAAATTAAATGTTACTATTGGTCTTGCAGCACTGTGCCACCAACTTCAGTAGCCTTTCAAAACATGTCCAGAGCCTGAATTGCAGCCTGTGTATGCATTTCTAAACTGCCATTTTGACCTAGCAAAGTAAACCTTTTCCCAGACCTCAACCATCCTTGTTAATACATAAAGGCAACCCCAGGGTAGGCCTTAAACAGTCCATAGGGAAGGGTGCGTTGTATGTAAAAAGTTGGACAGGTACTTACAAGTTTTACATATCCTGGTAGTGAAAAACTTCCAAATTAATTTTCACTATTGCAAGGCCTACCTCTCCCATATGATAACAATGGGTTTTCTTATTACATTTAATAAATGATAACTTTTGATTGGGAGCAGGAAGAAACGTTACATTTTGTGTCTGAAGATTGGTAATTTAAATCCCTCTTA
The DNA here is from genome assembly GCF_964263255.1 of Lissotriton vulgaris. Lineage (NCBI taxonomy): Eukaryota > Metazoa > Chordata > Amphibia > Caudata > Salamandridae > Lissotriton > Lissotriton vulgaris. Next base: position 738,867 of record NW_028245922.1, read on the forward strand.
AATTGTTAAATCTGATTTTAAGCCACCATTCTGAAAATGCAGATTTTAGAAAGTTGACATTTTCTTGTCCTAACCATTCGGTACCAGCAGCCTGTTCCTGGGTCACTAGACTAGGTGTAGTTGGCAGTTGGCCTTTGTGTATTACTCCCAGACAGCATCACAATACAGGGTCTGAGTGTTGGCAGGATGGGCCATCTCTTGCAGGATGGGTGGTGGAGCTGTCACCTACACACTTGCACTTCCAAGATACTGGCCCAGCTCACACACAAAGGAGTTCACACTAGCCTATTGTGCCCCCAGACAGACTGGGACCAGACCAGAGAGACAGGAAATTTCAGACACCTCTGTAGGGGGATACTCCAGAAGTTTCTCCCACTTCAAAGTGGGCACCACGTATAAAAAGGGGACTCTCAGACCCACTCTACAGTACACTCCTGGACCTGTGGATGCTGCAGATGGACACCCTGTTGCCCTGCTGCTTGAGGCCTGCCCTCATTGCTGGGAACGAAGGCTAGAGCTCCACACTTTATTCCAAGCTGAAGTGACCCCAAAGGTCATCTCACTGACCTCATGGAGCTACTGGGACATAGCAAGCTCCAGAGGCCACTCTTCAACTGCCCAGCAGACTATCTGCACTGGACCTGCCTGAGCCCTGATGGCATCTTCTGAAGTGAGGTCTTAATCTCCAAGAGTTACCACAAGGCCCTGGGCCCTTGGTGTGGCACCAGGTGAGCTCCTTCTTAAAGAAAAGGAGACATCCTGGGTTTGGGCTCCTCGCAACCGCGACCCGGCTCATTCACACCAAGATCTTGCACCTTTTCCGAATGTCAATGCAAAGCTCCGGTGAACAAAACTCTTTACGCTACAGTGACTGACAGTAACGACCTGCACTACAGTATTGACAGCCTGCGATGACTGCCAGTGTGAATCTTCAGCAATGACTGTCAGCGATGTCCGACCGGATCTTCGCATTACATCGATAACCGTCTGCAAAGCCCCTATATCTGGCCTGCAGTCCATCGTGGTCGGCCTGAACTTGTGACTTTCACCTGGTCTCGTATGACCAGATATCCATGAGTGGCACTTAGTGCTTTTAGGAACTATACTTATTATAAATCTTTAAAATTGCATATCTCTGGTTATACTGATTGGATTTTTATTGTTTTGGAGTCAAATAATTTATAAAATGTTACTCTTTTTCCTAGATTGGTGTTGGATTTTTCTTGAGTTGTGTTTTGAATTTATTGCTGTTTGTGCGCTGCATAAGTATTTTACACAGTGTCTCTAATTTAAGCCTGGCTCCTTTTGTGCCAAGATACCAGAGGGTTTAGAACAGGTTAATTTAGCAATTATTGTGGGTTCACCCTGACAAGGATTGTGGCAGTTGGTTGAGAAGGCTTTCACCTTTCTCAGCCAAGCACCCAATTTCTCACAATATGCATATATTCATTCTTAAAACATGGGCACTTTAGGAAATCTTAACTTACAGAATTCTTAGGGGTTGATTTAAGTAGGGCGGAACTGCTAACAAACCAAGAGATATCCTGATAAAATTGCAGGCATTTCATACAAAGAAAAAAAAACTTTCAGCTTTGTACAATTCCATTATTGTCCACATTTTCAAGTACACTTCCCGTGCAACATGCAAGAACAGTGGCGACGAGTCACAACAGCACTTATGAGTACAGGTATTGGTACTACAGGAAGACTCTTCTCTGTCCTCTTCCATCTCTCCGTCAAGCACTTGTAGAACATCCAACTCCCTATTATTAAAAGTACAATCAGGGCACAGTCCTGTCGATTTGTACTAATTGTATATGAATATTCACTGAATATTTCCATTCTATCTCCGTTGAATATGTTTTGAGCACCAATTCATAAAGGTATGTGAAAGTACGTAACAAAGTATTACAGCAGTGCTACTTTTCCTTCTCCAAATTGCTTTTGGCAATAGGTCCTATGGTACCACATCTCTGCATTACATAAATATCCCCATACAAAAATGTCGACCTGCAGCTCATCTCACTAGCGACTCCTGGCTCCCAAACATGTTAGGAGTGAAGTTAAAATAGTAAATTAACTCTGTCTTAATTTATGTGGAAAGGGATTTCGAATTGATTTGGGAATTAAATATAGGCAGGTGTATTGGAATTATGCAGCTACAGAGCACCAGATGATATGACTGAGAACACTAAATTATGTGGCAAGAAAAGACAAATTATTATGCAATGTAATTTAGCATATTCTGTGGTGCTATTGTTTCACTTTTTCATTTTACCACACATTAATACTGTCTTAGTAAATGTTTCACCTTTTTAACTCCAGTTTAGCACCTGAATACAGAGTAAGCATCTGAGAGGTGGCCAGTGAAACTTGGCATCTGCCCCCTCGCACTCTGGGGAAAGCGGAACAGGTCACTGGTAGCAAGCACGGTCTCTCAGTGATGAGAAAACTTATGCGGATAGCGGCTTTCCGACAGGATGGGACTTTACACTAGCTCAAGATCCCCACCACCCAAAACAGGGGCAGGACAACCAGTGCTTAATTTGTAAAAAAAAAAGTCGGTGCCAGGGCGCTTCCCCGGAGGCCACTGCAGCCTGCACCGCACATTGCAGCTGCCAATGACTGTGACAACACAACTACTAGCCGTTTCACTCCTACACGTGTGACATTTCAGACTATTCCAGGCCACACAAAACTATAATAATGGTGTGAGTGACCGGTATTATTCTTTCTTCACATACATTGGCTTATTGAACACTGCTGTTGTGCTAATCTCAAAATTAGACTGACAGCACCACCATGTGGTGGGCTGTCACTAGAGCTGGTGCTGACAATTAGGTGCTGGTGATGAGCACTGGAAAGCACCAGCTCAAATTAAGCACTGAGAACAGCCCACCAACACAGCACTAATGATCGTGTCGCCATCAGTTGTCCAAGCACCAGGACACCTCCACACTGGAGATGAATGCTTGAGGTTCTCAAGAGGAAGGGGAATGCTGCTGCACTTGAGTCGAGGCTGTGGTGCCAGAGGGAATGTTGGCTCACACTCGCGCTTCAGTTCAGCGAAGCTCTACAGCTGCTGGGGTTTGTCTAGCACGGCTGGTGGGGTGGAAGCCCTTTGATATCTGAGGAACCCGTTCCTTCATGTAGACAAGCAGGAGAGAACCGAGCAGGGAACCGAGGTCCCAATGGGGCAAGCAGGCGGCAAACCAGGGATTCAAGGGCAATGTTGACTGCCACAGCGGATGGCACAGCGACTGCCCCATCAGCTCTATGGAGTGCTGCCTGTGGTTATTCCTGTCGCTACTCTTCTCCAAGACACAGATCAGTAGATTTGCAGAGCTATGCACTCAGGATACCTCCAGTACTCCCTCCTCAGGTGGTTCAAGCAGGCTTCTTCAGTCAAGGGTTTCCATCACTTCCACCAGGACTCAAACTACCTGGGGGGCTGGCACACGTGTGCAGAGAAGAAAAGACAAAGACATGGAGAGACATGCTGCAAGGTGCACCTAGGCCATGGGTGCAGGGGCTTTTCCATCCCAGCTGACCTGCATCAGATCCAGCCCTGTAGCTGATCTGGTTTCACTGAACACTTAAGGCCCACAGCAATGTCTGTGCACCTGCAAGAGAAGACAGAGCATTATGAACATTCAGCAAAGAGTTGAAGGATTTTACCGAGGGACCAGGGAAGGGGTAGTCACATACTAACTCCGTGGATTAGTGAACTAGTCCTCGGAGTAGCTGCATGTGCTTCAGTATCAATATCAATATCAGTTCGATGGAACGTGCTCAAACAGCTACTTAAAAGCCAATGTTCTTCTGGAGCCTGAAGTTGGCTTTCCTCATGATAGCATGGGGCCTGAACACACCATGCAAACAGCTCCTGACTAAAACGCACCTGACCGATGCTGTCACAAATCGTGTGCCGTGAAGGCTTGTTCAACATATGGCCTGAGTGCCCGCGCTCTAAATTAAAATGTCCTATGGGGTCAAAAGCACCTGAAGCAGAGTTCCTTGCGTGTCAAGATAACTGGTGATTAATGCACCTGCTGGAGAGAGATTGAATTGTGTCTGGTCACAGTTTAGACTCATCATAAGGTATGAGCCTGCTGCAAAACATGTTTAGTAGGCCAATTACAGGATTGTATTATATGTGGCTAGCTCAGTGGGTTACTGATGTTGTCACAGGGATCCTTTTGTTACTTGCTGCTCATAAGTTACAATCCTAATATAGCTCAGTGACCCATTAAGTGTCATCAAGGAGCTGCATCAAACTACAAAACATAGGTGAGAAACAAATGTTGTTCACCAGTCTTTCATTATCTGAAGGTTGCTAAAAAAAAAGGGCGTGTTTGGGTAGAAATAAACTGCTATGGGCAGTGCAGGTAAGACCGGTGGGGTTGGGTGGGGGATTTCGACAGACAACCAGTACGGGAAATTAAATTAATAATTATTTTTCCATCGTCTGTCAAAATACCTCCCCACCCCTCCGCATCCCCCCCCCACCCCCACCAAACTCCCTCCTCCCCCCACCGGCATACCTCTCTTACCTGCATGTGCAGCGGTTGGAAATACATTCTTTCTATTTAAAACCAACTCAACCACTGAGGTACTTTTAAAATTTTGACTTGTGCTTCTCCAGTTCTCTTAAAAAATGCCTACCATTATGGATGATGTGTGCCGCCAACACCTTGTAATTCTCTTTTTTTTTTTCTTGTCCTCATATTCGCCCTTGGTGACCATATAGTAACGAACAGTTAGAGGAGATGACTGGGACACTGACCCAGAGTAACTGGGGGGGATTTTAATGGTTCCTGCCGGAGTATCCCGCAGTGCCAAGCATCCACAACTCAATCATCGTCAGGTGCTACCAACTGGACTAGCATACTGCTCAATACAACCCAAATCGTAACCGACGTCGCCCTTGTAGGGTATGTATAACAAAATAGGATCGAGTAAAACGACCCAGCAAGTAGCTGAATCATAGGACATGGGGGAAAAAAAAAAAAAAACATGGTCTTCTGGTCTATGATTACCAGTTCAAAAGTAGCCAAAATCTTCTCTTATGTTGGTTACCTTCTATAGCCATGTCTAGTTTGGACATCTGTAACATGGCTGCACGCCAATCAGTAAAGAGAGGAGGAGTCTTATCTTTCCACCGTCTGCATATTTCTCTTCTAGCCAACAAAAAGCTATAGAAGACCAACTTTTTACATATGCCGTCAAGCTCTGGTATAATACCAAAGAAAACTAACATGGGACTAGGGCTGACTTGCGAACCTATTGCTGACGAGAGGGAAGCACAAATTTCATTCCAAAATAATGATATAAACGGACACTCAAAAAACATATGAACATCTGATGCTGCTACCAAGCCACATCTAGGGCATGCCACCTGATCATTATTGGGGAACTTTGATAGACGCAATGGAGAGTAATACACTCTGTGCAGTGTGAACAAGTGATTACGGCGGAGCCAAGAAGGTTTCACAGTCTCTCCCAGAATCTTAAATGATTTTAGCCACAGACCCTCCACATCGGTGTTGGTGATATATGTTTTCCAGAGCGAGAGGGGTAGCAGGAAACCTTCAGTTTAACCTTCTTGAAATACTTAGGGTCGCCAAATTTTAACAAAAAGTTCGTCGGCCCGATTCTTTCCCCCTTAAGAAGTGCTGAAAATAATTTCCCGCACCCAGCATTGTTAGGGGCCTTTAAGAGCATCCTGATATGAGAAAGTTGAAAGGCCCATCCATAGAACTGCAGATCTGGTGCTGCAAGGCCCCCTTTTTCTCGACAACGTCTTATCTTCTTCCAAGATAATCTAGGCGTATGACTATTCCATATGAATCTATTTATTTCGGTTTGGAGTTTGGCAATCAAAGATGGGTCAAAAAAAAGAGGGATAGTATTAAACAAAAACATAATCTTGGGTAAAATAGTCATTTTACCAAGTTAGACCTGCCTATCAGGGAAATAGGGAGAGCAGACCATAATCTCATTGATCTTCGAGCCTCCTTAGCCACTTGAGCAAAATTTAAGGGGGCAATCTTATTGATGTCAGTATAGATGTTTAACCCGAGATACCAGAGGGTAGAACTAGGCTGTACCCCTACAACCGGTACGGGATGATTCCAGACCATAATGTCGGTTTTGGATGCGTTCACTTCATATCCGGATATTGCACCGAATTCTTCCGCAATAGATATAACGGTAGGAAATGACGAGCACAACTCGGATGAAAAAATAAGAACATCATCCGCATACAATGCAACCTTCTTCTCCCATCCTTCGAAAATAAAAGGTTTTATATTAATGTTATCACGAATTAGTTGAACAAAAGGTTCAATATATAAATCGAACAAAAGTGGTGAGAGAGGACACCCTTGACGGGTTCCTCGAGTGATGTTAAATGGCTCAGTAAGATCACCGTTAACCAATAATGAGGCAGAAGGGTTTTTGTATAATAGTTTGACAGCTCGCCTAAAATTATCACCTAGATTAATCTTTTTCAGCACTTCCTCTAAATATATCCAGTTTGCCCTATCAAAATCTTTTGTAGCATCAAGAGTAAAAACTGCTAAGGGAAGAGATGCTAATGTGGTCATGTCCAGTGGTTCCCAAACTTTTGACTCCTGAGGACCCCCACTGAATCATTACTGGAAGCCGGGGACCCCCAAGCAATTTGCATAATTTAAATTTATTTTTAAAAACATCTTTTGTAGCAGAGGCAATTTCAGGAGGGAGACAGCCTGAATTGGGTCTATTGGCATGGACATGTATGCATACAGCAGTGTATTATTTAGTTGTACAAGGCTCCTTCTCTCAACCATAGCAGCACCTCTAAATTCTCATTCCAGAGCCTCGGAGTGGTGACCCTTAATTACAGAAACAGGTTGAATGATTGTGAATTATTATCATGTTTACCTATTCACAGTTTAAGAAGGTCTAAAATATTATACAATTATGAAGCTTTTGATAATAAAGACATGCCCCAAGGAGCAACAGATATTGTGAAAATTCTAACAAGATAGTGCACAAAAGCGATGAGTCCAGTGTACAGAGCAAATTCAAGGTCTATATTAGGAGTTCATCATGGGAGTGCAAGAGATGGCAGGAAGGTATCGGCACAGGAGGCATATTGTTTCAGCGAGATCATGGAACAATGCTACGCCAATTACCATAAACCCCTGTTAGACATTATCTTTAGTCACGGACAGCAGAACACCATTTTACCACCAAGGGGTGAGCAATGCAGTTAAGGCATATTTCAGAGAGGCCTCGCGTGGCACCTAACATGACCCTCTCCTGTTAGGATGCCCACTGCCCCGTCCCCTGCCAACAACAAACTGCAAAGGCTACACAGAATAAGAGCTTGATATGTCTGAATATGAAAGCTTGACAGCACACATAATTCACCCAAGATCTTGTAGAAAGTGAGCAATCAGACAGCAACGCGAACATCCTACTGCTGATCCTGTCTGCATCTATTTTTACCTGCCTGCCAGGTAATGGTAACCTATACACATGTACCTTTCAAATAATTCACTTCTGTTGGTGGAAGCTTGCACTGCATTTGTGCGCGCGCAGAGGAAGCTTGCTCTGCTGCTGCCTGTGATTTTTTTATCTAAAAACAACAATTGATGGACAGAATGCAGAACAATGTCATACATTCACCCCAGTACAGAGATCTGGGCCTAAATCAATGTGATTTATTATCTGTTCTGTGTGGGGATGAAAGGAGTGTTTGGGGAGCTTGTGGTGTCCACAATCCTAACTGCTGTTTGCTTTGTCAGTGCTTCTCAAACATGACATAAATGAGGGAAGAGGCAGAGCTTCCTCGCATGAGGTTGGCATTTGTAAATCTCTGCAAACCCTTTCACTGGGATCCGCTGGAATAACATTTAATTTTTAAAGATGGTCTTTAGACATATGCTGCTAATGCGCACCAAATATGTATTTCAATTCACTTACTAAACGTACCCGGTGTGAGATCTGAACAATTCACAAGAAGGGTTTTCTCTGCCCTATTATTGGTAATGTGTAAATGTATATATGCTGCCAAACAGGATAGATTTAGACTAGAAGCATACATTCCAAAATGTTTCGAAGAAGAAAATTGAAGATTTCACAGAAATAATCAGGAGAGTGTATCACCCTGTTGACTTCTATTCAAGCAGAGGCAATTACAGGAGGGGGACAGTCAAAAGAAAGCCATTTATGGCTTCGAAAATCAGGAGTCTCCCATCGGATTCGGGTCCATTGTATGTAGCAGCACACTGTGGACGATTATCCTGGAACCCGGGAGTTCCGCAGCTGACTTCAGGACTATGGCACACGATCAGAATATAGTCTTGTGATCACACCGGTTTGACTGGACAGCCAATGTTGGTATGATCCTGGGGGCCCATGGGCGCTGTTTAGTTTGTTCCTAGGGACATGGTGAAATGCAGAGGATGTTTTTCTGCTTCAGGATGCAATATATCCGTTGTGGGAGTGATTTACTTCCTGTGCATTGCCACTGGAATTGTTTGCCTTTGCAGTGCCCCTCCTATTGCCCTTGCCCCGCAGCTTTCCAGAACCCCCTGGCATGCATTACTATGGTGGGGCACTTGGGTGCCATCGCGGAGTTTAATACTGGGACCGTTATGCACAGCGCATAATTACAGGCCTCAGACTCACGCAGCATTCCATGTTATTGCGTTGTGCCAAACGATGCAATTTCCCCCTCTAGATATTAGCAGGCCTAGTAGTGATTCGGATTTTTGTGGTGTTATAAAACCCTAGCATTGTGGGAAGTTAACTTGTTCCTGTCACTCTAGCTGTCTAGCAATGTTTCGGAAGGTTCTGGCCCAAATGTTAGCGTCTTGGAGGTGATTTATGTGCTATTTCACTAGTGCAAAATCAGAGAGCAGGCGCCGCAATCTTTTTTAAACGGTTCCCTGCCATTTGGTATCTGTTTAAAGATGATTACTCGACTGACCCAGGTCTGATGGCTTGCAGACTAATGCATCCCAGGCAATCCGGAGGTCAGAGGTTCGAATCCCAGCTTGTCACTTTGTTACAGGTAATGTCGCCTCTCGACAGCACTTGATGGTAAGTGCCAGCTCATATAAGCAACTATGCTACATGAGGCTGACATGAAAAGGAAAGATGTTTTTAAAACATACGCACGCTGTTACTGTAAATGCATAGGTACACTTGTAAAACAATCACATGCAGCAGAGAAGAGCCCTCCCTCCCCCGCCCCTGCGCCAACATTCCCAGCATGAGTGTTTAGATTTTCACTATGACGGCAGGCACCCGAGTCCTGCGGACCCCCTGGGAATGTCTCACGGACCCCTGGGGGTCCGCGGACCACAGTTTGGGAAACGCTGGTCATGTCTATTGCACCGATAAGATCGTAAGTCAATTCGTAAAGTTGCCATCCCTTTACGAATCCCTTCTGGTCCACATGCAGAATGTTATTTGCAACTCCACCCAATCTATTTGCAAGCACAGATGCAAAGATTTTATAATCTGTGCTGAGAATTGAGATTGGCCTATATGACCCACAACTAGTTGCAGGTTTACCCGGTTTTAAAATCAAAGTTATGGAGGCCCTATCCCAAGATGCGGGAGGTAAGGCACCATCTAATAGGATACTGTTAAACAGGTCTGTTAAGTAAGAAAGAGTTGTTGGACAGATTACTTTATATATTTTGGAGGGCAGCCCATCGGGTCCTGCAGCCTTGCCTTTTTTACTTTTAGAAATGGCAGAGCTTACTTCCTCCTGTGTAATAGGGCTATCTAAGGCATTCCTTTGTTCTAAATTTAAGGTCGGAAGAGCGATCCCAGATAACCAGTCCCTTGCTTGGCTCGGTTGTACCCTCTTATCCTCTTGATATATTTCAGTGAAGAAGCTTCTAAAAACTCCACTGATTTCCTCATCTGTAGAATATAATACTCCATCCTTGCAGATGGAACTAACATTGTTTCGGACCCTATCTGTCTTAGACTTCCAGGCCAGGAGCTTCCCGGCACCTTCCCCATATTCGAAATGGGCCAAATTGCTAGCCTCCCATCTCTCTAAGACCCGAGCACTCAGAATTGAGGAGAGATCTCCTTTTAAGACCGTTAATCTGTCTTGCAGCTCCACTAATGGGGACCCTGATGATACCGGGTTTGAGTCAATCTCTTCTTGAAGTCCTGCTATCTCTAATTCAAGAGAGGCTACTGCATCCCTGTAGGTCTTGTTTTTATATGCCAATATATTGGTTAAATGACCCCTTAAGGTAGCTTTAAAAGCGTCCCAGGTAGTCCCAGGTAAGGCAGACCCCTGATTAATCTCCCAGAAGGACTTAATTTCCTGATTTAATGCTTCTATGATATTGGGAGAAACGAGAATTGATCTGTCAAAAGACCAATTTCTTAGAGAGGGCCTAGAAGCTACCTCAAGCTCAAGAAGGATGGCTGTGTGGTCAGAGAGATGAAAAGGTAAATGAGAGATTGATTTTACCTGTTTAACCAAAGTATGGCTAATCAAAATGAAGTCTATCCGAGACTGGTGATGAAATTTATAGTTCTTAAATGTGACCCCCCCTTTGAGACCCATGAAGTGTCCTCCAGATGTCAATATAATTCAATGCTTTCAATGCTTTCATATTATTTAACAGAAACGTCCTAGTTTTAGATAGAATTTTAGCCCTGTTGGAGGATGACTTATCCAATACTGGATCCAAAGCTATGTTGTAATCGCCTGCTAGGATAACGGGCTCTGGGAATAGATATAGTTGCAAAAAAAGTGTGGTCAAAACTGATGGATCGTCCTGGTTTGGGCCATAGTATCCTACTATCGTAAATGGTGAACCCAGGATAATATCTGAAGCTATTGCCCATCGACCATAAGGGTCTACCTGTTTAGAGATTAGCCTTGCCCTGATAGATTTTTTAAAAAGAATGGCCACCCCCCTGATATGCGAGGTTTGTGATGTAATAACCCCAAAATCTATCCATTTGTTCTTACACAACAAGTTTTGCATTTCGTTTTCTGCCAAATGTGTCTCCTGGAGCACTAGTACTTGCGCAGTAGAATCTCGTAAATATTGCATGATGTTGTTTCTTCTTGGCGTAGTCCGAAGACCATTAGTGTTCCAGGATAAAATGCGTAAGTTATGCATTATACTGGAAGAAAATTACCAGAACCGAGGGCCAATACTGCCAAGCAATGGTAGATGAGCTATGTAGATTCATGTCTTTCCCCTCCAAGAAATGCTTTAAAGGACGTTTAAGAGGACAATTTTATTTCCCCCCCCCACCCCTAGTCCCCCTCCCCCCCCAAACCCCCCGCCCACGGGAAACCCCCACTCTATCTATCTGGACTCCCAGAGAGACAGCACACCGCTATGGACCCCTGCCACCACCAACCAGGAACCAAAATTTGGAGGAAAGACCTAAGTGAAATAGAGTGAGAATATGAGCCCTAAGTGAATGTAAATCTTATTACCCACTTTATCAGAAATGTGTTAACGGATACTAAAGTGTTCCATCTGTGTTTTTTTTTTTCCTTCCCTTTTTTCTTTCTTCTCCTCCTGCCCAACATCATTTCACTGTATACTATGTACTTAGCAGACTCCAACCTCCTTCCCATACTTAGGAGGAATTCGTCTGCGGCCTGCACTGATCTTATGTTGTGCATAGTATTCTTATACATAACTCTTAGTGCCGCTCGGAAGACCAGCTGAGCAACGGACCCCTGACTCCTGAAGGCTTCCAACCTCTTACCGAGCTCCCACTGTCTATCGAGCGTAATCCTAGAAAGGTCTGATCTAATCTGGAAGTTGAACCCCTTAGCATTTACCACCTTCTGTTTCAGCGCGATATTCAGAATGGTTTCTTTAAGAGAGTAGGTAAGAAAATTGACCAAAACTTTTCTGGGTTTTGTTCTCTGAGGGTTCTTTCGAAAAGGCTCTCTATGAATGCGCTGGATATCCATAGCTATTTCTTGTTCAGACATGTCTAGTCTTAGCGCTTCCTTTAACAAGGAGACCACAAATTGTTTAATATCTGAACCCTCTTTCTCCTCCGGTATATTCAAAATTCGTAAAGTGGTCCCTCAAGTGGTGCTGTTCGGTAATAGCCCCTCCTCCCCCCTGCGGGGTTGGAAGGAAGGGGATATTGTTCCTGAAGTACGGAAGGCTTCTAAAGAGGTGGAAGGACTCCCTACGGAGGATATGGAGGTTACGGCAAGCACGAACGTCCCCACTCCTGATCCCTCTCCAGACCTCAATCTAGAAGGTCCAGAAGGGCTAAATGAAATCAGTACTTTCGCCACTGCCAAACCCAACGAAGACAGCAATTTTGTGAACTACAATAACAGTGATAAGGGCAAGGAAGTTAATGACGGCAACCTCGACCAACTGTTCTCCTCTACGTTAGGGGAAGCTGGTCAAGGGGACATAGTGGGCTGTCATATCCCCATTAATTTGGAGCAGTCTGTGCCTTCTTTGGTTCTGTTCAACCCTTTAGCTCCCCCATTACCTCTCGCTCCTCCGAGTATAGCATCGGGTCTGAGTTTGCAGTCGGTTCTTCAAGAAGCAGGCTCAACAGCTTCTACTAAGGGTCGGGAAGATTCCAGCTTTGCCTACGACACCACTCAAGCCTTGAATACTGATCTGGTTTCCACATTGCAGGCTTCTTTTCAGGCAATGTTTGCAACCTTGGCGGCAGACATCAAAAAGGGCTTTGAGACCTCTGCATCAAATCAAGCTGATATTCGATGTTATTGTCAATCCCTGGACAGTAAGCTAGGTGCTCTTACTACCAGGACAGAAACTCTTGAAGATTCCGTCACAGAAGTGAACATTAATCTAAGTGCCACAAAAGCGGAACTAATGAACCTTAGACAAGAAAATCAGAGCTTGTCCGATAGGATGGAGACTTTGGAAAGCCATGCACGGAGGAACACCTTGTAATTCTCATAGCCTTGTGTAACATTTCCTATATGTTTACTTCCACATGCATGATTCATTGTCTCTGTGTAATATGTGTGTGATGTAAAGTGCTCTGATACCTTGCATTGTCATGAGTAGCGCTGTATAAGAAATGAAATACCTGTGAGAAAAGGCTACAAAGTAAGTAGGTACTCTGTTGGAAGGTGGTAGTGAGGGAACCCATGGAGAAGGAGGTCACGGAGGCCCTGACAAAGATTGTCGCACCGGGAGACACCAGTGCCGAAGCCGGCCCTGGTACTTAAAATAAAATAACATACATTCTAAAAAGCATCAGTGGAAGTGTGCTGTCCAGACATCAAACATGTTTATTCTAAGACCGTGACCGCCTGCAGGAGGCGGGGGTGGGGGTGGTGCGGGGGTAGGCAACAAGTGGAATTCTAGGATGCTCAGACTTCCTGTCTGGTACTGATGCTGGAATGCCTATGTGACGCACTTCCGCTTCCGCAGGGAGACCCACATTCTGCTCCATTGTGGAGGAGTCCCGTCGGTAGTCAATGGCACCCCGCGTCTCCCCCCAGCATACCACAGGGGGTTTACAGCCATGGCCACTGAAATTATGCTGCACACTGCACAGGAGGACCAAAATATGCGCATGGTTGACTAAATTATGTGGCAAGAAAAGGTCAATTATGCAGCATAATGTGAGTATTCCTTAATTCTTTTGCCATTGTTACTGATGGAACCACTGTCTGGCCAAAGATTTCACCTCATGAATACCTCTTTACCAACCAAATATAACAATAACAACTGTAACATTAAGGGCCAGATGTATCAACATACCCTTTTGCGATTTCTAAATAGCGATTTTTAAGGAATCGCTATTTAGAAGTTGCAAAATGATATGTATGTAGAAATTCGCTAATTTTTAGCGATTTCTTAAAATTCCTTAATTGCGATTAGCAAATTGCTAATCACAATTAAGGAATCATTTTCATTCATTTCTATGGGCCAGGAGGCCGATAGGAATGAATGTGAAATTATTCTCAATTTGCGATTCGCAATTAACATTAACATTAACATTAACATCTCATCTGACGGTTTCACCAGTCTTACTGCTCAACTCAATCCCTACCATGTCACGGTGTTTGAAGTAAGAAAAGAAATGAAGCAGTGAGGAAGGGTTGGGATTGTTTTACGTGGTAATGGGGTCGGGGTTGAATTAGAAACCAGGCCTAGTCGTTTCATTGTCAACAACAATAATTATGAGACCTTTCTCTCTCCAAAGAGTTTAAATCTTGCCAGACTATTTTATCTTTGTACCATTTTTACAGAAATGCATGTTCATTTCTTTCTTATTGGAAGTTATTGTTACTTACTTATTTTTCTGGTTTTTGTCCATCTTGTTTCTCTGCTGTATTTTTGCATAGAATGGTTTCAGAGGTACTGAAAGTCTGACATTCTATTTATTTCTTTAGAGGAAATCACATCTCTGGAGTGCTTCTTGTAGAGTCCTGGAGGAGGCGCTGTTTGGTAACTAATGTACACCACCTTGATTTTGGTTTCTAAATTCGTGTCATTGACAGAGTATTGCTCCATATTATAATTCCATTTCTTTCGCTTCAAGACTCTCATGAGGCGTCATGGGTTGGCACTCTATGGCTCTGGTGTAATGGCCAGAGCTGCCGACTTTGGAGTTGGTGAACCAGGTTCAAGTCTCAGCGTTGGCTTAACATCACTTAATCTCCCCGTTCATAACAAATATGAATGTGTCTTCCTCGTGTAATGTAACTGGTGCGCATGTAAGTGCTCCAATACCTTTGGTTGAGTTTGCACTATATAAAACTGTAAAAAAAAAAAAATGGAAGGGCCGATGCACAGAACTAATCTGAGACTAAATCCTAAACTCACTACTTTTGGTATTCACAGAAGGCATTTCGTAGTAGTAAAGTTAGGACTTCTAACTTTACTACTACTATATGCCTTCTGTAAATACCAAAAGTAGTAAGTTTAGGATTTGGTCTCAGGTTAGTAGAAGTAAAGTTAGTGGGCCTGATTCACAGAACTAACTTAAGACAAAATCCTAAACTTACTACCATTTCGGTATTCACAGAAGGCACTTACTCATTTTGGTTTTCACAGAAGTTAGGAGTCCTAACTTTGGGACTCCTAAATGCCTTCTTTGAATACCAAAAGTCTTAAAGTTAGTATTTTTCTCAGTTTAGGAGTAGTAAAGTTAGGACTCCTAACTTTAGGACTCCTAAATGCCTTCTGTGAATACCGAAAGTCTTAAAATTAAGATTTTTCTCAGTTTAGGAGTAGTAAAGTTAGGAGTCCTAATTTTACTACTCCTAAACTGAGAAAAATCCTAACTTTAAGATTTTCGGTATTCACAGAAGGCATTTAGGAGTCCTAAAGTTAGGACTCCTAACTTCTGTGAATACCGAAATGAGTAAGTTCAAGTTTCAAGTTTCAAGTTTAAGTTTATTATGTTTTTGGCTCTCAAAAGAGGGCCACATAAAACAATCACATAGTTATACACCACTATTTACGATAAAAATCACAATTAAAAACCGAATAGAAGATCACATCTTTAACACTGGCCGAACAATTATCCAACAATATCTCTAGGTATCATTAATAAATATCTAAAAATCCCTTAAAAAAGTAAAAAATTTTGAAGCAGAACATTTCATTAGGTGGACAGTAAAGTGCATGGAAAAAGGTTTTTACATTAAGAATTCCCAATTGTAAACAAATAGACTTTAACCATTTAGAACGTAATGGACGTAATGCAGGACAAATAAACAAAACATGATTTCGGTCCTGCACTGCCTTATTACAGAGGTTACATACTGGAGATGAGTAAGTGTATTCTGTGAATATCAAAATGGTAGTAAGTTTAGGATTTTGCCTTGTTATTTCTTTGAATCGGGCCCAGTAGTCCTAACTTTACTAGTACTTTACTACTACTAAAGGCTGTGTGCTTCTTGCTGGAGAAGACATGGCGGCTGCGACGATGAACGCAACCTCCAGGTAAGTTTTCTTTTCTTTTTTATTATTTATTATTTTTAATTTCCTCCCCCTATGCTCTCCGACCCCCTCACCAACTCCCCAACCCCACACATTCGGTAGAAGCCGCAACTGGTGCCTCATGTGAGGAACCAGTACTGCTCTTGTCTTAGGTTGCTACACCCAGGTGTATTATGGCTAGAGTGACCAGACATCCCAGATTTCCCCGGACAGTACCCGTTTTCAGGAGACTGTCCCAGTGTCCCAACACTTTTGTTAATTTTATATACATGTCCCAAGCGGAATTGAAAGGTATCGCCCCTTTCACAGATGCCTCTGCCAGGCAGCACAGGAGGAGGCTGCAGTCTGCTCCTGGCATTGCTACGAGTATGTAGCCATGTAAATGTGTGTGTGTGTATATATATGTGCTGTCGTTATTTTTCACCCGGGACCGGGAGGGAGTGAGCTTGTATGTTTCCAGCGCGAAGCTCTGACGCGCCTTGACCTGCACCCGCTGCGAGAGTGCCTCCGTAATTTGGAGCAGTGAGCTTGGATATATATATATATATATATATATATATAGATAGATATATATATATATATATTACCGACTGGCGGTCGCCAGTAGGTAGTTATAGTTAGCACCTAGTTTACATAGGAAAAGCGTTTTTTATTTTGCAAATATCTTTTGCGTCGTTTGATGAACCTTTGCAAAATTTTCAAAACTAATGGGGCAATCAGGTCAGATTTTGTGTTGAAAATGTCAGGGTGATCCGTCAAGCGGGGGCTGAGATAAAGGGAGAGATCCCAAAACACCCGAACTGCTGAAGGGAATTACTCCAAATTTGGCAAAAAGGTAGCTCATGGTTCATAGAGTACCCTTTTTGTTAAATGCTGTAAGTCCATGCAGTAGTTCCAGAGAAATTTAAAGATGTCTCAGATATACTACTGTGGCCGCTAAGGATCAACGAACCCTCCCACTCCCGTGCCTGAGATCTAATTCAAGTCAAGTCAAGTCAAGAGATTTATATAGCGCGCTACATACCCATAGGGTCTCAAGGCGCTTGAGGAAGGGAGGGAATTACTTGTCGAATATCCAAGTTTTAAGTTGCTTTCTGAATGCTAGGTGGTTCAAACCAGGAAGCGTTGGCAGCCGTCTTGTGACTCAGTTGTACCGAGTCACAAGAAAACACGTAAAAAAACAAGAAAAGGGGGCAGGGTAGAAAAATGCTGACCCCATAGAACTGTTCAGGGGGACCCAAAGGGGCCCCAGGGCCCAAAAAAACATTTTTAAAAAAATCAGCGTGACTTGCAGTGGATCTGTGAATCCTGCCGAAAAAAAACAAAGCGCTGGCTCCCCTGCTTCATTTCCTTAAGGCCCCCGGGTGGGCCAGGTCCCTGGGGCAATGGGAAATACAGATGCGGGACCCGCACGGGCCACAGCATCCGCAGGGACCGCCACCTCCCCGGGCTATGTATGTGAAATGCGGAGGGGCACGTGGCTACCCAGCAGCCCTGGGGACCGCCATCTCCATGGGGTTATGTAGATAATAATCCATGGGGGGCTCCTGCCCCCCAAGCAGCCTCGGGTCACCACCAACTCCCTCGGGCTTACGTTTAAAACAATGTGTGGGGGGCTCCAGCCCCCCCACACAGCGGCAGAAACCCCCACCTCCCTGGGGCTACTTTCCGAATGGGAAGGGGGCCTCGCAGCCCCCCTTCTGGAGTCGTAAATGGCACTAGGGACCATCAACCCCCAAGGCCGGCTCCAGCAATCTCCTGGGGCTGCCTATTCCCGGGGGACTGCAGTTTGCAATGGGATGGCGGGAGCAGTACTCCCGCCATCCCATAGCAAACATTGTGCTCGCTTTGAACATGGGGGAGCACTTTGCTCTTGCTTGTTCAAAGCGAACACACTTTGCTTTTTACCCCCAGGGAGCTGCATTGTAGTTGGGCCGGAAATTTGTTTCAGGAGTGGGGCCTCCCTGTAAAAAAAAGCTTTAAAAAAATGGCCTGGCCCCAGGGGATGGGGGTCCCCTGGACCAAAAATGGCCTGGGAGGGGGGAGGGGGAGCACTCAGCCCCCCTCCCTTGAAATTACAAATGTTAAAAAAAACTGAAGCCAGCAATTTGCTGGAGGCCCGCTCCCTTTCTCCACTACTCTGCAAACGCACCTCCTGGCATACTCTTGAGTGGGGGATAAAGTCCCCTTCACTCCTGAGGGTCTTAGGGGCCATCTAGCCCACCTATTATCTCTAGTAAACCTGATACAGTGGGATTGTTGAGAGGTGGTCACATGCAATGCCCCTTTCCCCACCACTCTGCAAACGCGCCTCTGGCGCACTACTATTTGGGGGATGAAGTCCCTTTGCCTCTTGAGGGTCCCTGGGGATCAACTAGCCCTCCTGTTACTTCCAGTAAGACCCACACAGCTGGATTGCTGAGAGGTGGTCAGAGGTCATGCCCCTGGTAAAATAAGCCCCTGCAAAACCAGCCCCCAGTAACAAAACCGGCCCCCACGCTGGCACGCCTGGTGCCCGCTAAAGCCAGTCTGGCCCTGTTTACAAAGGCTGTAGCCACCATTGGAAAGACTAACAGTTTTTCAACAGAAATAGCAGGAGAGGGAAATAAATTTAAAAAGCTAAGGTTTATTGTAGATCTCTCAGTAAGATCCAAGATTGAGTACTGCAGGAACCCCCCTCATGTTTCCTGCAGATTAGAATTGTGCTATCAGGTTACCCCCAGCTGATAAGCCTTAGTTGCAGCCCACTTCCTGCCACTGTGCCTTGCTCAGCTGGATATGCAGAGATGAGCACAGAAGCTTTGTTTTACATAAAATGCTGCTATGAATGATGCTTGCTGACACAGCATGTTAGTTCAATGAGTGCTAAAGAGCGCCCGATTGAGGGCTTTGCAGCTTCTGTGACCTGTACTTGCAATGGACATGGTGGTATAGCAAAGCCATGACAAGAAGTGTCGCGAAACCACTAGGCCCTCATCGCGGGTGGCCTGGTAATCCTCCTGGTAACTCTGCCTCTTCCCCCTCAGGCCCCCCCCAGAGCTATCAATACCAGGGGAACCAGTAATTCGGTAGGGGAGGGAGAGGGGGACGAGTTACCAGGGATTAAAAGTGGGACCCTCTGGGTCCCTTTATAAATGAGGAAATAACAGTGAAATTGGTAATTCTGGGTCTGATTTCCTCAGTATTAAGAGGGTTCTTATAATGAGATCCTAAGAGGTCAACAAAGGTGGTAAAGGAAATAGGCATCTACACATGTAGAGCTGGGAAACAACAGTTACAACGCAACTGTTACAACGGACTACTTTTACAACGCAACTACTACAACGCAGGATCCTTTACAGCGCATGCCTTTACAACGCATGACATTACATAGCAGATGCTATTACAATGCATGCCATTACAATGTAAGTATAGGTAAGTTTATCTTTTTTAAAACATTTATTTAATTTGGGTTATGGGGTACAGGGGTATTTTTAGGGTTCAGGGCTAGGTTTGGGTTATGGGGTACAGGGGTATTTTCAGGGTTCAGGGCTAGGTATGGGTTATGGGGTACAGGGGTATATTTAGGGTTCAGGGCTAGGTTTGGGTTAAGGGGTACAGGGGTATTTTTAGGGTCCAGGGCTAGGTTTGGGTTATGGGGTACAGGGGTATTTTTAGGGTTCAGGGCTAGGTTTGGGTTTTGGGGTACAGGGGTATTTTTAGGGTTCAGGGCTAGGTTTGGGTTATGGGGTACAGGGGTATTTTTAGGGTTCAGGGCTAGGTTTGGGTTAAGGGGTACAGGGGTATTTTTAGGGTTCAGGGCTAGGTTTGAGTTATGGGGTACAGGGGTATTTTTAGGGTTCAGGGCTAGGTTTGGGTTATGGGGTACAGGGGTATTTTTAGGGTTCAGGGCTAGGTTTGGGTTTTGGGGCACAGGGGTATTTTTAGGGTTTAGGGCTAGGTTTGGGTTTTGGGGTACAGGGGTACGTTTAGGGTTCAGGGCTAGGTTTGGGTTTTGGGGTACAGGGGTAGCTTTAGGGATTAGGGATAGGTTTTGGGTATTGGGGTACAGGGGTATTTTAAGGGTTCAGTTTTTTTAAAAACTACTTCAAATAAATTAAATTAATTAAATTAAATTACTTAAATTAAATTAATTAAATATGTATTAATTAATTTTTTTTAAAAAAAGATATACTTACCTATACTTACGTTGTAATGGCATGCGTTGTAATAGCATCTGCTATGTAATGACATGCGTTGTAAAGGCATGCGTTGTAAAGGATCCTGCGTTGTAAAAATCGCGCTGTAATGGTTTGCGATGTAAAAGTATGCGTTTTAACGTCATACATCGGTAGAGCTTAGAAGGACTATGGGCTAGATGTACAAAGCATTTTTGCTGTCGTAAACGGCCCAATTTGTGGAATCACACCATTTGTGATCACAAAAATGCTTAATATAATGTAAAAAACACTAAATTGTGATTCAGTAACTTGTTACTGAGTCATATTTGTAAGATGTGTGTTCAGGGCGTTCTTTCCAAATAGCGAATATGAATGGTATGTACTAATGTTTTACCACCGAAATGTGGTCACAAAACATTCACAATTTACCACCAATTAAACATGGTGGTAACCCATTCGCAAATGTGAAGGGGTCCCCTGGGAGCCCTTGCCCTCCATGAATGTTTGAAAAAAATATTTTTCAAGAGCTGGAAGTGTAAAAATGAAAAGTTTGGGGATTCTTTTGAAAGGTATCCGGTTTTCCTTTAAGGAAGACAGGATGCGTTTAAAAAGCAATAAAACGACGTGGCCTGATGACCCCAGCAGGCCGCCATCCCTGTGATGGCTGGAAATCCTATTGGGTCACAGATTGCGACCACCTCATTAATATTCATAAGAGGGGTCTATTTGCAACCCACTTGGAACTGCTCATTTTGAAATCAGGGCCGGATTCCACCTCAGCACATTAGTAATTGTGATTAATAAATAGTGATTTGCAAAAAATCTCGATTCCATAATCGCTATTACTAATGTTCGTACATCTAGGTCCAAGTGTCATCTCGCCAGAGACGGCACAAGAGCCTTTCAATCTTCTTTGAACCGCTCGCAGTGATGTCCCGAGAGGAGACGGCACTGTTTGTGTGGTTTAGGAATTGGGTAAGGAGGTCTGATAAGGATTTTAGAGTTCCTGGTCAAATGTGCTATGGGGTCCCTGTTCAGAACAGTTTTGAATTTATGATCCAGTTTCAGCTCTTTCGTGCCCTTTTTGGCAGATAACTGACAGTGCACAGGCACACGTGTCCAAATTCTAAAGGTGTTTATATCGAATATTCAGGGATAGTGGTGTGTTTTTTCAATATTGTATCACATCAGCTCAATAACATAACTGCATACAATCTCTGGAATACCCTCCCTTTTCTCATATGCGAGGTCCTGCTATGATCTAAAATAAACTTTTTTATGGATGTTGCATGAAACATAAACACGTTTCCCTGCAGAATGTCTAGAATAGACTCACACACATTACCCACATTAAAAATAAATTAAGGGGCTAATAGAATTTAAAACAATGTGTTTAAGAATTATTCAAGGTCATCAGGGCAAGACTCTCTGCAGAACAGAGCTGGCTCAAATCAGGACCCCCTGAAACACGGGGGCCCTGGGCCAGAGCCCAAATTGCCCATGACTTAAAGCGCCTCCAAAGAGGTGGCAAGCTATTAAACAGAGGTAAGGATGAAGCTGAGTCTTTTGGGAAGAGACACAACATCCTGTAGGTCAGGCCACCACTCTCTAAAAGGGCCCTAAGCAAATAGGCAATATTTGGGATTCTGCTACCAAATGCCCTACAAGTGACTAAGTAAAGTCACAACGGCTTAGAGAGAGCAAAATACATTTCTGGTGAGTATTCAGTGGTAACTCTTAGGCCACTAAGGCCTCGACTGCAGGACTATAGCTCTGGTGGGTCCAGTTCTCAAGGTATCATTTGAAGTACTGTGACCATCAATACTGTGTCAAGTTCTGGAGGCACATCAGAAGTTTGGTGACTGGTTTTAGAGGCCTTCTCTGGAGTAGAAGGATCTGTTTCCCAGGCCACATTTAATGTAGAGGGTCTTCAAAGACACCAGGGATAGAAATAGTGGGAATGGGAGTGGTTGTAAGAATTAAACAAGGGCAGAGCAGACCCTGGACAGAGGAGGGCATGGGGGTTCAGGGGGTCTTATTTCACATCAATTTCCACAACTATAAATTTTTAAATATGGAGTCCATCAACACACCAGGAAAAGATATTACTTTATAGATGCATCATGGAATTAATAACATATGTAAATGTCATTTTTACCATGCCTCCAAGAAGTTCAGTGTTACACCATTTCAAATTCAGGTTTCCCGACAATTTTTTACGGCACATGTACAATAGTATAATCTTTTGCATTGTGTCTCCCCAAATGTTTGCCTTAACTATTTTTTGACAGTTTCAACATGATGGCATTGGTATACACCTGAGTGGCATACTTAACTTACCTGTGAGCCTCAAGTATATGGTACAAAGTGTACTCAGGGTCTGCAAGTTAAATGCCACCAGTGGACTGCAGTGCTTATTGTGCGATGCACTACAGGGTAGTGCAAACATGGGCTCAGACCTACCAGTGAAGCATGATTCTTGTAGAACAGATCGTTCATGGGCGGGACTCAGACTTGGCACGCCCATGTTTGTCCATTGGGCTAATCTGCTTTTGTCGGCCTAATCTACCTTGAGAATGAAACATCACTTGTAGCCAAAACATGATTTTGAAGTGGACAAGCTTTGAAGTTGATTCCTGGGGCATTGGGTGATGATATTCTGCCCTGGGCATGGGGGGCTGCTCAGGCCAGTGCCCACAGTCTTTGCCCAGAACACTATTTTCATACACCCCTCATGTCTCTTTACAGTACCAGACTAGTATAAACCTCACAAGAGCCTTCTCTCTCCGCTGATTCTGCCATACCTGTTCCCTTGACTGCGGTGTCACTAGATAGCAGGGAGGGAAATTGGGAAGACTGTTCATCCCTTCATGCATGTCACTAATTAGATGACAAAACATGTGACTATTTCTAACACCCCACGGTGGCTCATTCGGGGTTATTATTGCTGCCCATGAGGGTCAAATTGATCTGCATCCATCAAAATGATTGTTACCCGATGCTCGATCAGGGTGATCTCTTGGAACGTGAATCCCATATCAGATAAAGTGCACCCACAAGTACGTCCCTAGCATTGTGATACTGCCTAACACTGACAGCACGTCTAGATTTGATATCCTTGTGCAGAGTATTCGATTAGCATTTAACAATGTGAACTAAACTAACCTTGTCTGATATAAATTATAAATAAGCGCTAACGAACAGTAATGCCATGGAATTTTAAAAGCTAAAAGCTTCACTCTGAAGCCTAATCTAGTATGCATTGAGCATCCGATGTTTTCAAAGTGGAGTACAGTGTTTCTAGTGTTATCTAGTTATTGTCTGCTCTACCCTCATTTTCACATATTATGGTTCAATTCCACAAATTATATATTTCTAACGAATCCTAAAACTGACCCTTTACTTTACGCAATATAGTCAAATTTTCTCATTGTACATTGCTTTGGTATACCAAACAACCACCTGATCGTTTCAAATACAACAGTCCATCACACGTTTATGCTGGAAGGGAACTTCACATATCTCTTTATTGTTTTTTAGTCAGTTGTTATGACAGGTATGGCCAGCGTGGAATCACTGACACAACAAAAATATTGTGTAACAAAAATATTGTGTCAACAATATCTTTTACACAAATATTGTCTCCCTATACTACTAATTGTAAGTGAAAAAATATTTAACCCCTTGCGTGCGCATGACGGAACCACGGTGTCATGAGCCACGGGCGACGTGTGCTCATGACGGTGTGGTTCCGTCATTCGGCTGCCGCTCCGCCCACGAGGCATTAATTCCCTGCCTGTGCAGGCGAATTAATGAGTAGGCGGGCCTTGACGGAACCACGCCGTCATGAGCACACGCCGCCCGTGACTCATGACCGCGTGGTTCCGTCTCGAGCACAGCAGCGCCGCGCTCAGCACAGCTCCCCTTCCCCCCCTTACCCCTGCGCCACGGCGAAATTCGTGCCGCAGCGAAGGGGTTAAAATAAAATATTATTTCACACTAATATTGTTCAAAAACAGACAAAAATATTGTTTTATATATATAAAACAGTTGTATATGTATATATATATATAGTTTAAAATATGAAATCTTATATATT
This sequence comes from Lissotriton vulgaris, assembly GCF_964263255.1. Taxonomy (NCBI): domain Eukaryota; kingdom Metazoa; phylum Chordata; class Amphibia; order Caudata; family Salamandridae; genus Lissotriton; species Lissotriton vulgaris. The sequence goes on from NW_028245922.1 coordinate 763,088, forward strand.
TTAATATATAACATGAATATAATGTAAATTAAATTACTATATATAAATTCATACTTACCAGAAAGCTGCAACAGTAAGGAAAGCGTAGACTTTCAGATGAGTTAAATTTACTAATCCCACTACAAACAGTTTACCAATATGGAAAGTATTGGACCTAGGAGGGGTAAGATTTACTTCTCCACCTACAGTCTGTGCACCAGTAGGGAATGTGTTTGACATCAGAGGGGTATCGTTTACCCCTCCACTCCAGTCTGTGCAACAGTAGGGAAAGCGTTGGCCTTCGGAGGGGTGAAATTTAATATTCGCACTCCAGTCTGTCAACAGTAGTGAAAGTGTTGACCTTCTGAGAGGTAATTTGTGCTCCCCTCAGTGTTGACTGTAGTGTAAACTCTACAGTCACCACTGTGTCAACACTACAGTCAACACTGAGGGGAGCGCAAATTGTGGACTGCATGTACCATGATTTAAAGGAGAAAACTTTTCTGGGATATGATGCAATGTCCGGCCACACCCTTTTCCCAGCCCAAACTGATTTTCATGACCTCTTCTACCATTTATCACACGTTCCTAATGTTTCTTTTTGTAAAAATTGCATTCCGGGCCATTGATTACACTTCATCCAGCCCAAGCCGGAGAGTACAGCCTAGCCGGAGAGTATGGCCCAAATGCAGAGAGTATGGCCCAAGCCGGAGATTCCGACTGCTGACATAAAGATACGACTCATAACTGAAAAAAAGGAGCGCTCACCTCGTCCAGCCTTCCGAAATCTGGGAATCCTACGTTTTTTACAGCATGAGAATCTAAGTGTTCTGCCAGGATTGTGCCAATGAAAAAGAGCATTCATTTGACTGGGGCCCCTATGATGAAGAGCCTTACAAACTAAGCACAAGGCCTTTAAAGAAATGTGCCTCCTGACAGGAAGCCAATGAAGGGAACCAATCCCATCTTTAACCCCTTCCATGCTCATGACGGAACGGTTCCGTCATGAACGTCGGTTGGCCTGTGCTTATGACGGTGCCGTTCCGTCATAGTTCCATTGGTTCTTTAGAAACTTCAGCACCGCAGCGGAATTCGCGCAGCGCTGAAGGGGTTAAAGGAGTGCCGCTTGGAAATGTTCAGAATGACGAGAGCTGCCACATTCTTTACAACCTGAAGTTTATTCATGAAGGAATTATTGATGTTAAGGTAAAGTGCATTGCAGTAGTCCAGATGTGAGGTGACAAGAGCAATAGTGACTGTCTGGTGCAATTCAAATGGAATATAAGGACAGATCTTTTTCAGGGTCCTGATGATGTAAAAGCACGTGCTGATAATGCGACTGACCTGTGCATCAAAACTCAGAGTATTATCAGAAATGACCCGAGGTTTTTAGCTGACTTGGCAGGGGTAGGGAGAGGTCCGCGGGCATCTGCCCACCAGGTGTTTGACCAAATGGAGTTTTGAGCGCCAAACACAAGCACTTCCATCTTGTCTGCTTCAATCTTCAGGATATTGTCCTTCATTCAGCAGATGATGCTGGGCATGCACTGGTTGAACCTCCCCGCCACCAAAGGCAGGCTAAAAATGGATACAATAATGTGAGTATTGTCTGCATATGGCCGCACTTGGAACCCAAATGAATGCACCAGATCACCCAGAGGGGCCACAAAAAGATTAAAGAGGGTTGGGCTCAAGGATGAGCCCAGAGGCATCCCACAGGGAAGGCCTAAAGCCTTTGCCTCGAAGCCGCAGCAACGCACCCTGTTCAATAAAAAATAGAGGGAAAGCTGAAAGGTGCTCGCACTAACCCCAGCTTGCTGCAAACATTGAACCATCTTTGCAGGCGAGACAGTATCAAATGTTGCTGACAGGTCAAGTATTACCAAGATAGCTGCCCGCCCTGATGGACCTGGCCACGGATACTGTCTGCAACCACAATAAGGGCAGTCTCTGTACAATGGTCGGCACAACATCCATTTTGGGAAGGAACAAAGATTCCCTGGGTATCAATGGATTTCACCAGCTCCTGATTGATACATTTTTCTAGCATCTTAACAGGAGCCGGCCAGGAGTTGGCTTCTTCAAGTTTCTGTGTTTTTCAACAACTATGATTTCATCACTCACGTTTTGATAATCCCAGTCCTCTGGGATTCTGACTTTTTGGGCAAATTTAGGATCTTAATTCTTTTCTTCTTTCATTTATTTCTATTTAATACTTATACATGTCATCCGCAGCTCGCTATCATGTGGCATCCTCTGCCCAGTGATTATGTTGGCAATTTTCTCTTTGTCAATCAGTAAATCAATCATGATTTATAAAGCGCGGCAAATCACAAGTGAGGGTCTCAAGGTGCTGGAGTTGCTAGCTGCTTTGGGGTGATCTGCTCATTTGAACAGCCAGGTCTAGAGTTCTTTCCTGAATTACCGGAGTGATGCGGTGTTTCCAAGGTACAAGGGAAGGTCATTTCAGAATTTTGCCGTGAGGTGAGAGAAGAAGCGTCCTCTGCTGTTGGCTCGGCAGATCCGGGGGTGTTTGCGAGGAAGACGGAGGCGGACCACAGGTGTCTGGTCAGTTGGTGGAAGGTCATTTGTTTGTTGATGTAATCTGGTCCTTCGTTGTGCAGGGCTTTGTATGCCTGGGTCAACATCTAGAACTGGCATCTCTTCTGGATCGGGAGCCAGTGTCGCTTTTTTGAACATTTTTGGTATCCTTTGAAGAAGCCCTTTGATTTTGCATACCTTTTCCTATGATTTATTGTGAACTTTGTATTCTCCTCAAGTATGTTGCCTTGGTCTACTCCAGAGCATTTTGATTTTCATTTTCAAGTGCTCATAGGCTCATTTCCCCGCTCATTATGTGTTTCAGTTTGTTTTTGTCATCACGCCTTCGTAGAATGTTGCTGGCATTTTCTGTTATATCACAATTTCTGATATCAAGTTCATACCAGCTTCATGATGTCTGGGATTTTTGAAGTATTTTTTCACTTCTCTCATTTTGTCCTCCAGATCACTGCGTTTGTGATTTCACGTGCTTATATTTGGTTTCTGAAGCCTCTATTGCTTTCTACTATTGCTTCATCTGAATCTCATTGTTAGGGAGTAGATTCACGATGTCTATCGATTTCTTGTTTCTTGTTCTTATCTCTCAGATCTCATCTTTTTCTGCAATCTGTTTGCTGTTCTTCTTATCAAAATGTATTGATGGTTCTTTTGCTTTCATATACTTATTCAAGTTCTGTCAGCAGCGATACATGTTCTTGAGACTATAGTTTTGATGGTTTGCTGATAGTGAGAGCCAAGAATCTAGCTTTGCGTTGCACTCTTAGGTTTGATATCTAGAATGTTAAGAGAATCGAGGCAAGTTCGGCGAGTCCAATTTTCATTACAAATCTCAAGTCACGTAACTACTTTGGAGCCGTAGCTCGCTTTTTGCTTTCCTGCTTTTACATTTAGTGGAGTGACTTGCAATACTGCAGAACTCCGCGTCTTTGTCACATTTTGAGCAGTAACTATTTAAGAAGGATCCTTTCCATCTAAACAGACAAGCTTTTTAACTTCTGTCAATGTTCCCATTAAGTCTCTGCACAGATTGCAATTGTATGTCTCATCAGGGTATTTCCAGTAGGTCATAGTTTGGATGACAGCAGCCTTCTCACCGCTAGGTTTATCAGCAACATCACAGATGTCTGGTGGTTTTTCAAGTATTTGTTGAATCTTTAATTGAGGAAGCTATAAATGACTTTTATTTTGCTGTAGTTAACAGTGCTGTTGCAGCAGGAAGTAAAGTTCATGAAATTGGTGAGGAGGTAACGATTTGTGGGAGAGACAGGACCTCCTGTCACCATCTTAATGGGGTTTTTGTGATCTAGGAACTTCCCCATTTCAAAGTGTGTTCATTAGATTTGCCATTTGCAGACCATGATAGAAACCATGATAGAAACCTTGGCCTGCCTCTAATGACTTCTCCCAAATAAGATGAGTCATATATAGATAGTTACCAGCTGGGCCACTTGGAGGTAACGGCCACTATAACTGAGAAGAGATTGAGAGAGTCACAGTTACTCCCGCCCAGCAGCTTCCACAGTTTGCATGCGCTTCATTGCATTCCTTCAATTTGACATTCAGATCGCTGCGCAGCAATCACCTCGCACCCACCGAATGCCAGTGTGATGCTTTGTTTTAATTAAAGGAGTCCACAAATTATGTATTTCATACCTAAGGTAGAAAGGCGACCCTTGTTGTTGGCGAAGGATTAGCACACAGCGATCTATTCGTTGTAGTTCACCTGCAGCCCTGCACATCGAGGGGCAACCCAGACCTGCTGAACGTCACTTGCCCCTTGAAGAAGATGAACATTGACTGCTACGGGTTAGCATTGCAGAGTCTTATTCATTATAGGAAGTAAGCAGACACATCGCTCCACCAGCTAGGAATGGCCAAGCACCTCCACCTACAGAATCAAGTAAAGCTATCCATCTGTCAATCGTTCCCATGTTCGCCCCAGCTGAGGTTTCCTGCAATCGGTTAAATGAACTCACAGCCTCCACTCCTGATTGTGCCCTTCCAACAATTGCTTAACATTTCGGATTTGCAACAATACTCTCCTGCCCCCCGTAGACTTTGGTTTCCTGGAAGCTGCTCAAAGGGTCTTGTGAAGAACTCACCTGATTACTGGCCATCATTATTTATGGTTGGAATTGCACTATTATTTGATCATCTTCGAACCTCCGACTTTCAGTCTTCATGAATGAAAATATTCTTGGCAAATGCTTTAGCTTTTGTTTGCCTTCCACCAGCTCAATACTTTCACCCCTGGCAGCACAATATTAATGCCCTCTGTCAACACTCTTACAATCATAACCCACTGAAAACTAACAAATTAGAGCTGTAGTCCTATTCCATGACACGTAGGTGAAGTATTCAATTGACCTGCCTGCTCTAAACACTTGTTTTTGCAAAATAAGCGCTTCTGACCCCCAGGACACTCATATCAAAGCATCAAGAGCGTGTAGAAAGGCAGCTGGGAAAGACAGCGGCTTGACTGACAGTGGATGGCTAGCTTTATCCCAAAATCCAACTACAAATGTTCTAACTGCAGCAACTTCAGCATACTCTGGCATCAGACTTATCCTCCAGTTGATTATCGTTAAGGCATTTTTAGTGTGTTCATTCCAGTGACAGGTCCTGTTGCAAAGTCATGCTTGTGCCCTGGGCACCCCCATTTGCTTTGCTGACACGTACTGGTGGTAACTGACTAGGGGCTGGGGTACCCCTAGGATTGGCATGACCTCCCCTATAAGGCCCTAGTACATAATAGACCATAGGTATCAAAACTTCCTTTAAGTGCCGAATATATAATAGGGCAAGATAGTTTGGAGACCAGCAGCTTTTCTGCACTTGCATGTGTGCACTGCTGAGGCCTGAGGCCAGTTTACAAGCAGCCCTGTGTTGCAGGACTGCTTTTAAAATGCAAAGTGTGCCCAAACTCGACTTTGGTGTTTGGGGCCCTTAAAATTAATGTACTACAATGTTTTGACATATTAGGTACACCTGGGTCTCTCCTAGGTAACCCAGTGGTGGGAGGTCAAGTATTCTTAAGGAGAACCTTATAAAATATGTTTTATATGCCCTCGGTTTAGTGAAATTGCACATTTCACTCTCCACATTCTAGTGAAGTGCTTCCCAAAATCGACGTTTCTGCTAGGAGCACTGCGGAAAGAGGATCTGCAACATTTAGACATATTCAGAACCCTTAAAGTCTCCCCTAGGTGTTCCAGGGGTGGGGGTTCTGTAGATATAGGCTAGGTCCGTAAAAAATATGTTTTATAGGCCCTGGTGTCAGAGAAATTGGCAAGTTTTCTTTCTTTTTTTTTTATTGCACAAACTCTATTGAGACAACAAAGAGGTGACTGGGCTGTTCCTAAAAGGAATAGAAGGAGAAAAGGAAGGGACCCGGCGTGAAGGGTAGGCGCAGCAGGCTTCGGCACAGGCAGTCAGAACCCAAACACATTGGCTTCTCACCTGATGCCAGATCCGTCGTGTACTGTTGACACCCCTTAACCCTAACCCTTAGGTAGGAACAGTGTCAGACAGGTAGTACAACTAATGTGCCTTGTTTAAACTGATACTTATTACTAGATCATGTTTAGTAGATTGTAGTTTCCCTATAGGTCCTGAAGAATCGCAGTCAACGAACTAGATGCGAGAAACATGTCGACCACACCTTTTGCACCTTTAGCCCTGGATCACTCTGGGAAACCATAGTTCCCACGAGTACCGGCTATCCTTAATTTTACCTGTGGCAGAGGACCACCAGAATAAAATTGTTTCCGGTACCTTGAGCCACATTTTACCCTCACCCACACTTTCTACTCTTTCCTGGCCCCTCACCCGCACTTCACCATAAGGCAGTTGGATAAAAGATCTCCGATAAAGAGCCCCTCTTTGAGGTGAGCCCGTTGGGCATTGCACCGCCTGCCCAACGAGGAGCATTGCCGATGATGAAGCATGACACTCGCAAGGGTGTGTGAGGCCAATATATCCAACAAATTGGATACCCAGGGGTGGTCCTCCAATTGAGCACCAGCCCCTCCCTAGTGACCGTTCCCTCCCTTCCTTTTCTCCTTCTATTCCTTTTAGGAACAGCCCAGTCACCTCTTTGTTGTCTCCGTTCTTGGGGCTATGACTGTGGCCGGACCTTCCATTCTCCTTTCTGTGAATGGTAATATCAGCCCTACTGGATCGCAACTGATCCCATCCTTTCCCCTACTTGTTGTTACACAAACTCTATTGACACACCTTCAGGCCTACAACCTCTTGGGCCGGCCGCATCATAAGCATATTAGGTATATCTAGATCTTATATTACACAGCCCGTCGGCCGACAACCCGGGGGTCCGGCAGCGTTTACCAAGTGATGATTGATCAATAATCAGTTGTAAATCCCAGTATTGCCGGTTGCATTTTTCGTGTGCATTTTCTAGCTTTTCACCCTCTGTATTTCCCATTATTCCCCCGCTGTATTTCCCATTACTCCCCCGCTGTTTATCACATCAGTCTAGCAGCAATGCCTGAAGGCTCGTGTCAAAACAAACTGATGTCAGCCCATCAGTACAGTCAACATCCCGCCCCCCTCCCACCCCTTGCCTCCTATCTATGCCTAAGGTAGTGTCTCAACCTGGCTGTGTGAGTAGTATGTTCCCAATAGTGTCATCCCGCTAATCCGCCCCTCACTCAGTTCGTTCCCCCCCATTGTTCTCTCTAATGGTAGCACTCCCACATCCACTCCCGTCCCGCCACTCCGTCTAGTGAACACAGTATAATGTCGATTTTGACCCCTGCCTCCTATCGCTGGGAATCATTATCTGTGGTGCTTACGTTCACATTTTGCTGTCCCTGCAAGTAAGTCTGGTATAGGGCCCAGAAGTTTTTTGTGCGGCTTTTTGGGGGTAGTAATTCGCTGTACGTCTCCGTCTGTGTGCTACAGTACAGCATATCCCTTGCCCATCTAGTCTTGGTTGGTAAAGGACCTCTCATCCAACACCGGGCTACTACTCTCCTAGCCATTAGCATCCACATGTCCATGAGCCTGCGGATCGCAACCGGGAGCCCCCTGGAGTTGCCAATGAGTGCTATGCCCGGGTCCATGTCCAATTCCACCTCCAGTATTTTGCTCATTTCCGCAAATATTGCGCGCCAGAATGCCAGTATGCCCGGGCAGACCCACGCTAAATGCAGGAAGTCGGCGTCCGCCGCATGGCAGCGTTCGCAGTTCGTCTCTGGCCGTAGACCATATCTGTGGAGCCTCTCCGGGGTGTAGTACACCCTTTGCAGAAACTTGTAGTGTATGAGCCGATGCTTTCCATTAAGGGAGATACGCTTCGTATTCTCACAGCAATAGCGCCATGTCGCATCATCTAGCGTGACGTCTAGGTCTCTTTGCCAGGCTAATCTGGCTTTCATGAGTTGGTGCTCACCATGTGACCTGGCTACTCTGTAAATGTTTGTTAGGAGCTTCTTAGGCTCCTTGCGTTTAATTACATATGACAATTCAGGGACATCCGGAGGCTCCGCCATGTCTGGGCCCAGAATCTCCATGAGGGCACTCCGGGTTCTATGAAAGTGAAAGCGTTGGAGCAGCGGAGGTTCACTTCCATCTCCTCGTATTTGTTCCCAGGTTTTGACTACGCCGTCGTGAAATAGGTCACCCGCTTTACTTAATCCCAGTTTCGCTAGTTCCTTTATGACCGCCCTTTCAGCCATGGGTGGGAGCCAAAGCATCCATTCCATCGGCATCTCTGGCGAGTATAGTGTCGCCCCTCCCTGGCGAAGCAGGAGAGAGTGCCAAGCGTGGTTGGTGGAGGAGATGGAATCCAATATTCCCGTTCGACGATCCTGCGGCTTGCAGATCGTTGCCGGGAGTGGCAGTGGATGTGAAAATAGGTGCTCCATTCGGACATGCGGAATCTGTCTGTCGCCATGGATCCAGGTATGGAGGTGGGATGCCTGGGCCGCCCTGTAGTACAGTTCAAGGTCCGGAGCTGCTAAGCCACCCATGCTGTACGGCAGGGTGAGCGTTGTCCATTTGACTCTCGGCTGTTTCCCCGCCCACGCCAGGTTTATCATGAGGCTCGTCAGGCATTGAAAGAAGGCCCTGGAGAGCACTATTGGCAGAGCGTTGAAAAGGAACAAGAACCTCGGTAGTATTACCATCTTCATGATGGCTATACGGCCCATTAGTGTAAGAGGCAGTTTACTCCAGATCTCTACATCGTCCTCCAGCCTACTAACCGCTCTCCCGTAGTTCTGGCTGATGAGCAGGTCCGGATCTGTGTGGATCTGAATCCCCAGGTACCTGATCGGGTCTTCAGTCCACTTTATAGGGAACTCGGTCTCCACCTGTTTGGTCACCGGAGTCAGGGGCAGCACCACTGATTTTGCCCAATTAACCTTGAGTCCTGATAGCGCTCCAAATCATACCACCTCTCTTAGAAGTGTGGTAGCAGGGTCATGTGCGTATAAAAGTGTATCATCCGCATACATGGATACCACTATTTTGTACGTGGGGAAGCGTATACCTTCATGGCTATGATATTCTCTTAGCGCACAAGCCAGAGGCTCTGCTGCTAGTGCGTATAGCAAGGGGGATAATGGGCATCCCTGACGGGTACCCCTGCCTATATAAAGGGGGTGGGAGATCGCGTTGCCCACACGCACCCTCGCCGAAGGTCCGTCTTAAAGAGCGCCCACCATTTGTATGAAGGGTTCGCCAAGTCCCATACGTCGTAGCACCTGAAGGAGGAACGGCCATTCCACGGAGTCGAACGCCTTCTCCATATCTAGGAAAAGCACCACCGCCGGTACATCCTGCTTGCCATGTTGGATGGTTCCTAGCACTGTCCTGATATTGTATGTCAGATTTCTGGATGGTATGAACTAAGCATGGGCGGAAAATCCGTTTCGCTCGCGGATTTTGCGGATTTTCGGTAAATTCGCAATCCGCGAGATTCGCGAATCTCCCGCAAAATCCGCAAATTCGCGAGCAGCGGATTTTGCTCGCACTGTTCGCGTGAGTTCGCGGCTTCCCAGTACAACTTCGCGCCCCGCGAATAAGTGCAAAATTGCAGAAATACGATTTTAGCAAAACTGAAACTACTTACCAGGTTCAAAAGTTCAGGCTCATCATTAGTAGCCATTTCCTGTAGTGCTTCCTGAGGGGCCCCTCCAGAGTTCAGTTGCCAGTTGCAACTATTATGTGACCCTGCTCTGAACCTCAGAATAGTTACACATATGCCACAAAGGTCCTGAATTACAGCTAAGGGAGACAAGCAGGAGCCAGGCTGGAGGTTCAAATCCATTAATCAGCCCCTAATTCATTATTGTCAGTTGGGGCAGGGCAGGTGTTGTAACTAATTTTGCAACAATGAAAGCACTTAGCAAGTTCAAAAGATCACTAATCAGGAAGCACTAAGGAAGCAGGTGCCAGCTAAAAAAATATTCTGTGACACATTAATCAGCCCCAAATTAATTCAGGTCACTTGAGGCAGGGAAGGTGTGCTTGTTGCCACAATAATGTACACTGACTGGACAACCAGAGGGTGCTGTGATGAAACAGAGGGTGGCATGGGTGGGCCAGAGGGTGGCATGAGTAGTCAGAGAGTGGCAGTGGTGACAGAGAGTGGCAGTGATGAAGAAGAGTGTCCCAAACAGGCTGGACATGTAAAAACAACAAGTTCGCGAAACTTGCGACCCGACAGGTAAGTTCGCAATTTGCGACATTGTACAAAACCCTCGCGAACTCGCAGAAACCCGCGCAAACACAAAAAAAAAAAAATCCCCAAATTCGCGAGAATTCGTGGATTTTGCGGATTGCGAGTTCGCAAATCCGCAAAATTCGCGAACGCGAGATTCGCAAAATTCGCCCATGCTTAGTATGAACCCCGCTTGTTCTGGGGCCACTAAGTCTGGGGCCAGCAACGCCAGTCTAGTTGCTAGGACTTTAGCGTCCAATTTGGTGTCAACGTTTAGCAACGATAGTGGGCGGTATGAACCACAGTCGTCATGTGGCTTACCTGGTTTTAGAATAGTGACAATCATAGCCTCCCTCATAGAGCTAGGCATGCTGCCCTGGACACAGATGTCTTCCAGAAGTGTATGTATGTGCGGCAGTAGTTGTTCTTGAAAGGTTTTATAAAAGTCGACTGAGAGTCCGTCTATACTTGGCGCGCTGCCTGATCTCATAGTGGCCAGTGCATCTCTGATTTCATCTAACTGTATAGGGCACATGAGGAATTCCCTTTCGGAATTTGTGAGAAATGGGAGCTTTATGTGTTCCAGATAGTCTAGTACTTCAATCGACATGTCGCCACCCTTGGAGGAGTACAGCTCCGAATAGTAGTCTCTGAAGACCGCAGCAATTTCCGCCTCATCCGTCACTCTGTCTCCGTCTGCATTTCTCAGCTCTGAGACTAGCGCCTTTCCCCTTCGGCCCTTAAGGATATTAGCCAAAACTGAGCCTGGTCGCTCCCCCTCGCTGTAAGTTCGGGCAGTGGCATTTTTGCCCAGGTCCTGGACCTCCCTGTCTGCTGCCTCGTGGTATTCCACCAGAATGCGCTTAATTTCCTCCTCAACTGCTTCGTCTGGTCTAGATCGTCTTTGTTCCTCAAGTACTTGCAGCTGATGTTCCAGCTCAGCTAGTTTGGTCCTTGTGGCCTTCAGGACACTAGAGTGCTTAGACATCGCAGTGCCCCGAATATAGACCTTAAACGCTTTCCAGATCGTCTGGAAGTCCTCTACTGAGTCTTAAAAAATAAGAGAGTTTCCCAGGGGCCAGAAAGGACCGGGTCAAAACAGTGTAAACAAAAAGGATTCCTTTCTGTGCTATTATGCTTTTAATTAGTGACCAAAAGGCCTACTTATAAATCGCGAATTCCTCGCACCTCAGAATTATGGCACTCTTCATTAATACTAGGTACCACATATGATTTACCATCAATTTTTCAATTTTTATTTGCTTTAAAATAATTTATTTTGTCATTTAAAAACATGAGCAAGCATACAACAAATGTTATCCTGATCACGTGCTCCGGTACATATCAAAATATCTATCTAACAATTCTTACGGTTACTATCTCAGAGTCACTGATCTTAATTTTAAAATTGAACATAAATTCATATCATACATTTGATAGAAAAACGTAAATATTACAGTCAATTAAAACACAATATATAAAATCCTTGGTCGACGCGTTTCGGTGCTTAATGTTGATGTAACACCTTCTTCAGGACAGTTGAGTTAAAATCAATATGGTCTTCTTTTTTGGTTAGGTGTCTGTTGGTCACTCTTTTCACTTGTGGCCAGCACAACTTGTTTTGATCTAGAGCTGATTTAATGAACGTTCTTATGGATATTTGATATAAGAGCTCCCCGCGGAAAATCGGGTCTAGGAGGGATTAAGGCGGGAAGCGCCATGTGAATGGGGCAAACCTTTTCGCAGGGGTTTCTATGGCTATCAGTACGGGGGAGTGGTCCGAGAGTGTGCGCGGAAGCACCTTGCATTGCTTGATAGTTCGATTGATCCCTGCAGTGGCAAACCAGTAGTCAATTCTCGTGTGTATTTCGTGAAATGCAGAATAGTGTGTGAAGCCGCCCCGCCCAGCGGTTCTACTCCTCCACACGTCATCCATATCTAACATTATTAACTTTGCTGTGAGCGATTGTGCAGCTGCAGAGGGTCTTCGGGGGGGCCCAATGACCTATCTATGTCCGGGTTAAGCGTTAAATTAAAGTCTCCACCCCATAGTACATGTGGGTTGCCGTGTCTACCTATCTGACTGGCCAGTGTCTCAAAGAATTCAGGGGAATCGTAGTTGGGGCCATAGGTGTTAACAACTAGTAAATCCATCCCCTGACCCTTACAGGACGCTATAACATACCTGCCCTCAGTGTCTGCACCCAGCATCTGTATTTGGATGTTTGTTTTTGGGTTTACCCATGTGATAACTCCCCTCGCATGTGTGGTGAACCCGGCTGCTGCTATACGCCCTTGTAGGCCTCTGGTGTGAAGCATTCTACCTAATTACTACATACTCGTGAGCGGTAAGTGTGTTTCCTGCAAAAGTGCTATATCGATATTATGGCGTTTGAGGTAGCTTAACACCTTTCTGAGTTTTCTGTAGTCGTTCAGCCCCCTGACATTCCATGTGAGGGCACTTTGTGAGGGTGGCCGTGCGTCCGTCTGTGCACTTGTTACATCAGCCATGAGGACGTGTCGTGAATTCTGAGAGTGTGGTCAGGTGTGCGAAGGTTAGCTGTGTCATGAACATGCAGTAGGCCATAGCAAGCACTTTGTGCCCCCTGAGGAAAGGTACACTGTGAGTAAACATCTAAACAATAACTTTCCCCTTGTCCCCTGAATCCCCCTCCCCTCACCCACAGCAGACCAACCCCAACATGGCCTAGCATGAGAGAAAAGTCCCCCCTCCTCCCTTCCCCATGTCCCAAAGAATCCCAAGTGGGGTTCAGTTGTGCGAACAGCACGAGGGCAGAGGTTGCCGAGATCAGTTCAGGGTGCAATTGCATAGTCTCTTGGCCCCGTCACTCCTTCAGTGTCTTAGCTCTCGCGCACCAGATCGCGCGCCATCTTCCACCGCCCAGGGGATACCCAACAACATCCAGGCGGCATCTCCCCACCCCCGCCCTCCACTGGTTCAATGTAGTCTGGCCGCTCGTAACCATAGGTCTCAAGCAGTCACCGAGGCCAACCAGATCAGAATATATTTACAGTAAGGCCAATGATAGTATAACTTGGAATGATCTCACCAGGGCTCCGCGAGGTCGCCGCCCTGCCGCAGGTAGTAGGCCCCATCCGAATCTCAGCAAGCCAAGGGGCCCCAATCCAGCATCATACTGCCACTTCTCAAGGGCTCACTCCCTCCGAAATGCAGGAGTCAGTGAAGAAGTAGCAGCAGCTCCAGCGTTCTACTCCTGGTCTTCCAAGCCGATGGCAAGGTCTTGTTCTCCGTCCTGGCCTCCAGGACTGTTCCTTTGGTACTTAGACCACGTTTCCAATGCTTTCTGCAGTTCCTTTGGGTCAGTGAAGAAATGAGAATGCCCCTGTCGATTGATGCGCAGCTTTGCTGGGTACAACATGGCGTAATCCAACCCTAGATCGCGTATCTGCTGTTTGTTTGGGGCAAAGTGACGGCGTTCCTCCTGTACCCTCGCCGTGAAGTCTGGGTACAATGAGATCGATGACTCCTCGTACTGCAGTTTCCATTTTTCTCTGGCCAGTCGCAGAGCAGTGTCCCTGTCCCTGTAGTTCAGGAGCTTAGCGATAATTGGTCTCGGGGGGGGGGGCACCAGGACGCGGCCGTGGGCCCAGCGAGCGATGCGCCCTTTCCACTATAAACATGGGCGAAACTACATCGTCTCCTAGCACCGTGATGAGCAATTTTTCCACGAACAGTTCCATTTTCCCCACTTGCGTTGTTTCCGATACTCCCGTAATTCGTATATTTGAGCGCCGAGAGCGAGCCACTAAATCTTCCGATTTATCCTGTATGACCTGGAGAAGCTTCCCCATCTGTTTGCGATCTTTATCCAGGTCCATTTGGGCCTCTTCCACTTCAGTCAGGCGCCTTTTGGACATATCCAGTCTCTCCGCGTGTTTGTCCACTCTCTCTGACATTCGGTCCATGCGATAAGTAAGAGCGTCTATTTTCGTACCTATCGCGGTCATGCTGTCCTGAAGGCTCTTCTCCATGGTGACTAGGAGCCCCTTGATGTCCGCGTAAAACGAGCTCTCCGGGCCTTTGCTCTGCTGCGTGGGCGAGGATTCCTGTGTTTCCGGAGGCCGCGCTCTGCACTGTTCAAACGCCAGCTTGGACTGCGTCTTATCTCCTTTGCCCATGTTGTCCCCTTCAGTAATCACCGAGTGGGTTTTCTCCGTGGGCTTTCCAGTTGCTTTGGCCAGCTCTGGTCGAGCGCTGCGTGTCTCTCAATCGTCCAAAGCTCAAGGGTTGCAGTTATGGCTCAGCCTCCCCAAATGTCAGGATCAGGCCCAGGGAGTGTACAACACACTACCGTGCTCCTTGCCACGTGCGTGTCCAGCGCCGGCTCACCCGGGCCGCACCAGGCCCCTGTCCGTGATTCAGGCGCAACACCGCGCTCTCTTGCACTGTGAAGTCCAAGAGCCGCAGAGTTGGACTATGTGGAGCTCGCCATTCGTTCGCCCTTTGGGTCTGTCGCCGCGTCCGTCCAGGTAGTCAGCGCCCTCGGTGCAGTATCCCCCAAGTGTAATGGCGTTACCGGTCGCTTCTCCCCGAAAGTTGGTACAGCACATCAGGGGCAATCTGTCGTCTGTAGTCCCCACCAAACACGTTGGGGGGGGTAGGGTCAGTAGCCGCTGCTGTGTTTCGCTCCCAGTACTCGGTCCAATCATGAGGTCCGAGCCCTCCGCGTCTTAGGCCGTTCCGCAGGCCGCACGTCGGGTGACGCACTCCGAGGTGGGTTCTAGACAAGCGCGCGGCTTAGCGGCCTAGTCCCCCGCGATGTCTGCTCGTGTTTGTTCTCCGCTGTGGAGGCTCGGATTCTCCCCGCGGCTTCGCAGCTGCAGTCAGGCTCCCCCGGGGGCAGGGCAACAGCGTCGCTTTCCTCGGGGCTCAGCTAAATAAGGATTAATTCAGGATAGTTAGGAGTGACGGCGCGGAGCTCTCACTTCAAGCGTCCGCCATCATTGCCGGCAAGCTCCATCCCCCAGAAATTCCCCAGTTCATTTTACTCATTCCAGATCCCCGACTACATAGGCTAACATCACAAGAAGTTATTAAATATTAACTAATGTCAAGGATGTCATAAAAATACAATTCAAGGACTTCCTAGAACTGTATTGATAAATCCAACAATATGCTACCCTCAAATGTACAGACAAGAAGTTATAAGACTTTCTTGTCTGTAAGCCAAAAATCAGCTTTCCAGTGGTCAGCCCTGATTTGTCAGAGTTAAGTGGATTAGCCAATCTGCTATGATGAGGTGATAAGTAGCCCTAGGGTTAGAGAGCCATTCTGGGGGGGTAGGGTTCTGCTACATAGAAATGCCAGAGCATGGGTAGCAGTCGTAAACAATCATCTTCAATAGAAGGAGGCGACAGGCAGGAGAAACCAGTTTCCTTTACACCCCTACTCTTTGAACCCAACCAGACCGCAGGATTAAGGAAGGAATGTGCTGAGGCCAGTGGGTGGGCGCGGAAATATGGAGATTATCCATCCTGGATGTTGGTTTAGACAACTCTTACCTCTCTGCTGGGACTTCAGCCACACAGAATTTCTGAGAAATAGTGCTTTCTGGGAGTCCATTGTGTCAGACTAGGAGTGCCCTCCTGTGGGAACTCAGAGAACACTGAATATGTATATGAGAGGGGCAGAAAACTAAGAAGAGAAGAAGGATTGCCAAGCTGGGAACTTGATTTGCACCATCAGGCCCTGAACTCTGAAACGACTGCACCTGCTGCATTATTTGGAACTACAGCTCTTGATGTATCTTGCTTCTGGAGGAATAAGGACTGGACGCTGAATAGAACACTTTACATTGCGGATTTCACACTGCAATGCATTCACAACGCAGTTGTTGCAACGACAGCGTTGTTACAATGCAGTGCCATTACAACGCAAGTCGTTATAACGACTTGCGCTAGATGGCGCGCTGGAATTAGGAATAGTATGATTTACTATTCCAACTCCAGTGTGTGCAACACTAGGGAAGGCGTTGGAATAGTAAATCATACTTTTACTTAGTCTAGAGTGTCATCTAGCCCAAGTTGTTGTAACGACTTGCATAGTATTGGCACTGTCTTGTAACAACGCAGTCGTTGTTACGACTGCATTGTGATTGCATTGCGGTGTAAAATCCACGAGGTAAAAATTTTTTCCCGTGGACGCCAAGCTGGAAACTTGATTTGCACCATCGGGCCCTGCATTCTGACTGATGCGCCGGCTGCATTATCTGGAACTACAGCCCTTGATGTACTTTGCTTCTGGAGGAATAAAGAGTGGACGCCAAGCTGGAAACTTGATTTGCACCATCAGGCCCTGCACTCTGACTGATGCGCCTGCTGCATTATCTGGAACTACAGCCTTCGGATGTACCTTGTTTCTAGAGGAATAGCTGCAGTCTAACAATGTTCACCTGCATCAACTCCACCAAGAGTCCCCTGCCTGCAGTGCATTTAGTGGACTTTTAAGGGTGTTGTCAAGGTACATTGTGGGAATTGTGGCCCAAACCTTTTAAGCACCATCTTAGAGATTCCAGACCCTTGGATAGTGTTTTGGACACTTTGGACCTTCAAGAGGAACTTCATAAAGAAGTTCCACAAGTTTGGGAAAGTTTGGTGAACTTTTGTAAAAAAATCCAGAGGGTGACTAGACTTTCACAGAAAGGCAATCCGGCGAACTCTCACCGAATCCGGCCTGCTGCAGGAGGCTGCACGAATTCTGGTGAGAAATCCCTTAGAAACGTTTCTAAGTGTGAAGGTAAAATCTTGACCAAGGCCTCCCGCTTAGTGTATCCAGCCAGGGCTCCATCGCGGTCAGCCTCAAACTTTGACTTTGTCCTGGTCAGAGGCGACCAAATGTCCAGAATTGGCACTATTGGTTTCTAAGCACTAAACAAACTAGTGAATCTTTTTAGTTTTGGTGTCATTTTAAAGATATAAATATTTTCTATTTTTATAAATTGGTGTT
This sequence comes from Lissotriton vulgaris, assembly GCF_964263255.1. Taxonomy (NCBI): domain Eukaryota; kingdom Metazoa; phylum Chordata; class Amphibia; order Caudata; family Salamandridae; genus Lissotriton; species Lissotriton vulgaris. The sequence goes on from NW_028245922.1 coordinate 780,304, forward strand.
GGATTTTTATCGTGTCTTGTGTCTTAATTATTTACTGAATTAACCCCTTCGATGCTCATGATGAGCTCAGCTTGTCATGAGGCACGGTTGAGCTGTGCTGATGACGAGCTGAGCGCGTAATGAACAATGGTAAATCTGGGAATGCAGCACCGGGGGAGAATACCTCGAGCAGCCAAGGTGTTAATATTTCTAAATGCTTTACATACCTGTCTTTGATGTTAATCCTACCTGCTCGCAGCCAAGCTACCAAGGGTTGAGCTTGGGAATAACTTTTTGAGACCTACTATGATCCCTAGACTGTGTTAGTGGCCTTATTACCAGTGGCAGACGCATATTCGCCACTACTAATAACCCACTTCCCAGCAGGTCCTCAGAAGAGTCCTGTATTTCTATTTTTTGTCAATACCTCATGGATCTGTCTGTGGGTATTTCTGTGCCCACTGCCTTCTTTTATGCAACACCATTTCTCAGACTCCCTCTCCATTATCAAACCCGGATTCCCCCTCACCCGTGGTCACCATAGTAGGCACAGGGAGGACAAGTGAAAGTTGATAGATTTGATTTGATTTTATATTTTTGTAGAGCGCTCGAATGACCTGAGGCGTCTTGGTGCTGCTTCAAATACAAGGGTAATACAGGATGCTAAAAGATGCTGGTACTAGTTATTGTTGGGACTGTCTTTCAGTGTTAAGGGAAGCGAGTTCCACAGTGTAGCTGTTCCTTCAATGAAGCTCGCCCCCAATTCCCCCCCCCCACCCCCCCCCCCCCCCCCCCCACCCCCGTGAGCTCTTTTTCTTCTGGGACTACCAAAAACGTAGCTGTGGCTGGTCTTAGATTTCTTGAAGGAGTATACTAAGTGAAGTGATCTCTCAAGTAGTCTGGGCCCACATTATGTTGCGCCTTAAAGGCTTGGCATACTGATTTACATTTGATTCTTATATTAATTGGGAGCCTTTTGTAGTTTGACCAGGCCCTGGGCAAAGGATTGAATGAATTATCGCCGTCGCAGGGAAGTGCAATGGACCCAGGGTTATCTAAAGTCATCAAAGCGGCAGGGCAAGCCTGAACTGGTCTTGGTTTGATGAATGCACGCACATCCAGTCCCGCCGGGTGCCACCCAACGGCCTGCTGGATCTCTCACTGGAGGTCCAGGCCACGCTGAGTCCCTCATATGCTTGTCTTGGGCCCTACAGTTAATTGAGGGCTTGCATATGGAGCCTAGTCGCAGGGGCGCAAACCCATTGGTTGGTTGAAGGTCTGACCCAGGGCCCAGTTAGAGCTTTGCACCCCAGCAAACCTGGGGAACCTTTCTGAGGCCTGCAGAACTCGAGGCTTTGCCCTTTGTGACATGGTGGGCCAGCAAATGGATCTCCAATCCAGAGGCTCCAACACCCGGAACCGGGCACCGGTCAAAACTTTTTATCCCGGCAAATCAGGTGAGCCCTTCTGGGGCCTGCAACACCCCATCCTGGTCCCTTTGTGACACAGTGGGCCTGAAAATGGATCTCCGGTCCAGAATCCTCAACTCCCGGAACCGGGGACCGGTCGAAGCTTTATACTCCAAAGCAGGTGAACCCTTTCGGGGCCTGCAAAACCCCATCCTGGTCCCTTTATGACACAGTGGCTGGCAAATCGAGACAACGCCCGGAAATCCACACTCCAGTGCCTGATGGAGCTATTACCATTGGCTTGGTCAGAGCCTTTCACTCTGTCAGAAGCAGAGACTGGCCATCCAGTCGCTTGTATGTCGTGGTTATGTCCATTGCACCATCCAGGGAGAACCACCAGTTGAAAAACAGGTTACCCATACCCCCTCCCTGCTAATCCAGAGGAAGACCCCTAGCCTTTCTTGTAAGCCATGCACACTGAGTAACAATGGGGAGAGGCTGAGCAAGTGCATCCCTGCCCGGCTGAGCATGAATCTTCACCCGCACCCTCACCTGGACTTCATGGCAGCTCCGAATTCTGAACAATTGGTCATCCTGGATATCACATGCTTTTTGTGTATTTGTTAATTTACTCACTTTTTAGACAAAACACCACCAGTAATGTTGGCGTGACAAATTTAACACCCCCTGGACATGATGAATGTTGTACAATAGGTGTAATTTCGTAGATCCCTAATCTAAATGCTACAATGTTTGAAGTGGAAGAGGTGGAAGAGGTGTGGCCCAGCGGCCAGGGTGCCTGACTCCAAAGCACCGGGGATCCCCGGCTCCGGCGGCAGGTTAGCCCAGCACCATGGGACTCTGGTCAATAGCTTGCATAATCTTCCCGATGGCCCCCAGCGCCGGGACACCTCTCCGGAGTTAGCTGTGCTCTTTACAAATGCTGGTATTTCATTTTTGGTATTTTCACATGTGTACAGATATTGTATCTATTGAAAGTATCTAAAATAAAGGCTCACATTCATAACAAACACACGGGTGGCCAAAAAGCTGAGATTCCAATGAAATAATTTGTCACACTCTGTGGGATGAGAGTAGCGTGGGTGCTCTAAAGTAGTGATCTGTGCAACTAGCCAGCTCAGTAAAATTAAATAAACTTACAATAAAAAAAATCATTTCTTTCAGAGCAAATGTGATCAAATTTGGTGATAAAATGTAAATGCTTTGCAACTGCATTTCTGTCGTAAAACATTCATACATACCACTGTGATTCGGTATTTGGAAAGGACACCCTAAACATGCCCCTTCCAAATACGAATCGCTAACCAAAATTGCGATCGAGTAACAAGTTACAGAATCGCTATTTGGATTTGGTAGATGCCAAAAAGCCTTTTTGCATTAGCAAAATATTTTTCCAAAGTAGTAAAGTTATACTTTTGGTCTAAGTTTACTTATGTGAATACCATAAAATTTAGTTAGACTTTTTTTGTATTTATCTTTGTGAACCAGGCCCAATGTTTAAATTTCTGTACACCCTTGCTTTCCCATTTACATTAAAAACTGGCCAAATCTCCACTATCTTCCAAAAACCTAACCGTGGCCTAAACCAAGTCTCCATCCACCTGTCAGTACCAGATTTCCCCTGTTTAGGGCAGGTTATGGAGAAATGTGGAGCTATTCATTTGATTGAGAAGGTACCACTGCTTCACGGACATCATTTAGGGGGCACCAGGGGTAGCAGCTGTGACCCCTGGCTTGCCCCCGTGACCCCTGGCACTGCCTGTGCAACCCCTAAGCTCAGAGTTTGCAAAATCAGGGAGTGGATCCCAGGGGCTCTTCCTAATGGGCACTGGTTAGAGCCCCACTTTCTTGGCTTTCTGTTAAATGTTTTTTACACAAATAGTCAATAATATTATTCACTATTAGTGTAATAAAAATGGAAGACAAGTAGCTGGAATATGACCCTATCTGGCAGATAAGGTAAGCAAAAAAGGATTTTAAATGTCTGTGGTATGCATGCTTAGAGGTGAGAGGGTGTTTGTGTGAAAGTCTGTGTATGTGAAAGGATGTGCATGTGTGTGTATGTGTAAGAATGTGTGTGTGAGACACGGTAAAAGTCAAATGACGTGTGATGTCACTTCGGCTACGGCATCTTGGTGAATTGATACCCGTGCCCTTCTTATTGTGGACCAGTCTGACTGAGAAGTGGCTTGGAACATAATGGTCATTGTGTACAACTCTTCACAGTCCTATGGTATACGAAAATCAGTTTTAATATGTTTTGTCAATGTCATTTTATCGTGAACCCACAATATGCGCTTTATATATGTTCATATCTGTATATTTGCAGTTCAAGATACCCTGGAAAATTTTAAAAACGCAATAAAGATATATATTGTTTTTAAATGGAGGACCAGTCTGACTTCCATCTGGGGTTGAAGCTGAAAGAGGCACCCTGAAAATACCAGAAGATAATCATGTTTTGGGAGAACAATTTAATTCAAGTTGTGTCTCCTCCATTATAAAGCCCAACCCTACACTGGAATGAACCCGCCTTTTCGACCAAACTCCTCACCTCTTCAGGCAAAGTACAACATCGAGGGAATCTCCTGCCTTTGCTTCGGCTTTTTACTGCTTTCTCCGTCATTCCCCCTGTTTTTCTGAGTGCTTTTTCCTGATTTTGCCTATTTTTTTTACTGCTTTCTCTGTGCTTTCCCCCCATTTTTGTGAGTGGTTTGTCCTGCTTTTACCTTGTTTTTCTCCTTTCCCTCCCCTATTTTTCTGAGTGCTTTCTCCTGCTTTTGTCTAATTTGTTGCTGATTTCTCCACGAAGCAGCTAGCAACTTAAGCGCCTCGGGGCCCCCAAGGGTGATTTGCAGCGCTTTATAAATCTCGATTGATTGACAGATGAAAGTGACTCGCTTCAAAACTTCAAATGCACATGAACGCTTCTTCTATGGCACAGCCACTTCTCCTACAAAACTCTAAAACCCTGAGATCAGGGCGAACCCGAGGCTTCTAACTCTCAGAAAGCGCCTAAAAAGCACCTCTTCCGCCACTACCTGACCTAAGACTCGTCCTCTTACCTTTGTACTTCTTTTTTGGGGGCATATTCACAAGAATGGCGGTAAAATGATCGCCATTTAGCGGCAGGAAACTGCCGCTAAAGCGGCGATGATGGGCTTGATAATACGCTTTTGAGAATTCCAGAGAATTCCAATAGAAGCCCAGGTTTACACCAGAACATGGGCTTCTATTGGAATTCTCTGGAATTCTCCAGGGCCTATTATCAAGCCCATTATCGGCGCTTTAGCGGCAGTTTCCTGCCGCTAAACGGCGATCATTTTAACGCCGTTCTTGTAAATATGCCCCTTAGTCTTAGTCCTTCCAGTTTCCCTGAGTCCCCAACTTTTTTACTGTCTGTGTAATGAAATTTTGTTTTCCTATAAGTTCTACCTAAAGCATCCAACTACATTCTGTATTGCAAGTGTGCTGTATACATTTGTTAAATGAATTAGTAAATAAATTAAAGTTATATATAAAAGAGGCAAAAGGCTGAGGTGATTGATGGTACTACTTATAATTGGAATTAAGGCGGTTTGATACCTTTTAATTCATTCTTACACCATCGTCCGACTCCAGGACTTGATAAATCTTTTTATTAAAAGAGGCGTCGTGGTTGAATGTACTGCGAACACAGTGGAATATGAAATGTCAAATATGACAAAATAAATTTGTTTTTCTATGCCAAAAACATGTTAAACAGTTCAATGTCAATTTAAAAATTGGATGTAGTTCAGAAAGAGTGGCAAGGCGCAGATAGATGTCTTATTTTGTAACGAAGTCCAGCAGTACAATAAATAAAGACATTATTCTAACTGTCACCATATCAGCCAAAGAGGGGGCGTTTCCAGGGAACATCATCCGAGAGGGAAGCGCTGAAAACCCAGGTATGAATGTATTTGGTTATGCAGCAGCTGTAATTCTGCTCAGTGACTTGCCTTTCACCCACACTGACGGTTACAGCAGACTAGCAAAGACGCTTTCTTATTACAGCTGAGTACTGACCTCACAATTAAACTGTGATAGATTAAAGAGATGAATCTTAGGATTGACTTCCACATGCGATATTCATAGAAGCATCCCCCCATCAGAGCAGGAGCCGTTTGTGATTTGTCAGTAGATAGGGTAGCCTGCTTTCAAATAATAGCGCCAAGACACCATTTCGTGTAACGTGTGCTAGATTAGCACCATCCGTCAGTCAAGGGGATTTTATTTTACATTGTATTCGAGGGGTTTACGAAGAGCTCACTTTGCTTTCAGCTCCCTCAGGGTGTCTCTCCTCTGCAGAGGGCACAGCAGGGGGGCTCGGGCCACCTCTGGGCGTCACCAGCAGGTAGGGCTGTAAAGCTTCCAGTGGATGCGAGGGCCACAAGATGATGCAATGTATGGACAATGCAAAGGGGCTTATCTATGGGATTTTGCAGTAGGGCAGCACAGGAAGGCACCGTGCTGCGCTGCCCTACGCCAAAGTGAAAGGGCAGCAGTGCACCTTATTTAAGCAGTACGGTGCATTCCTGTCCTTTCCGCCTGCGCTGGCGCGGTTTCGGCAGCCTAGTGCCAACGCAGCCACCCTTGCAGCCTGGTGCACGGGTGCCTCCATTGCAGGCAGTATGGTTTCTGTGCAGGAAGCGGCACCTTCCTGCACAAAAACAATCCTTACGCTGTGTTCCTCTTCCTGCAGCTCAAAGAGAAGAGGAAAAAACGAGGAGAAATAAACATGTTTCTCCTCGGGAGGCGTACCGATTTGACACCTCTCCAGGTTTACATCACTTTGTAAATCTGGGCCAGCGTCAAAATCCATGGGTGTTGCGTGGGAAACCCCACGGCAACGGCCGTGAGACGCCTCCGGGTACAGAGTAAGGCCACAAAGCAATTTGCGCCGAATCACCTCACTCATGAGTTATGAGTCCACTCAGAGCCACGCAGGGGGGCTTTGCGTGGCTTCATACATCGAAATGAGAGGCCTGCGTCACAGGTACTATAAAGTGTCTTTCACTGCTCCTTATATGAGCTCTGAGTTAAAATTCCCGCATGGCTTGCACAGCCTTTCATCCTTCTGAAGTAGATAAATTGAGGACCACAACTTTGCGTTTCAGAGTTAGCTTTCATTCTTTACTGTGACACTAAGTGCTGTGGCTTGTGCTTCCCATATGATCAGTATTGTTTCAGAGACTGACCTCAGAGGATATCCCAAGAACAGCCTGGGGGCCGGAGCGCCAGCTCTGGCCAAGGACCCCAGAGCTGGCTCTCTCATTGGCTGGCATCTCTAAATATTTGCAGCATTTTTGCTTCATCTGGTTTCCGGCCTAGCATGGTTTGAATTAGCTGAGCTTCCTGTGACTGGCCTGCATCAGGAGTCGGTGAGTCAGCACACGACCTGGTGTGGTGGTGCACCACCGAGGCATCAACGTCACAGCACATGGAAAGCAGAGAACTGGCTGGAGAAACAAACTGATGCGCCGCGTGGTTGGTGACATGCCTCAAGGCTGTGGTTCAGCTCTACCTTCTCCCAAAATGCTAGCCTTTCTAAATCTGTATATGTGTTCGCTGCTCACAAGCACTTCAAAGCCAAAGCCAGCATTTTATCTCCTTGGGTGTTTTGCCCATTTCTTGGTTCAGCGACAGGATGACCACTAGGGCACCGAGCTTTAGGTGGGCGGGGACGGTGACCACTCCACAGAGGGGCACGTCACCTCCCTGAATTCTGGCACCTTCCCCTGCCTAGCACTATCTTTAGTGGGTGTTTCCTCATTTGCATGTGGGCAAGGCCCCATGCAAATGAGGGGATCAGTCTGCCTCTGTGCACGGGCAATATGATTACGGATGTGGGCGCAGAGGCAAACAGGCCCTTTGGAGGCGACTGACAGCGCACCACAAAAAGGTGGCAAAGTGGCCATGTACCTCCTTAAGCCAGGAGTACCACGAATCCCTCAGATATATCCCTGGAGACGGGTGCAGTCACTCACTGCACCTGCCTGCTAGGGAATCACTCCCCCTCTTTAAAATACAGGTGCCTGCTGCCCGCACTGTGAAATACCGAGCAGCTTGTAAACAGCCTCTCTGTATTTCACTGAATGCCCTGCCCATAGGGCAGGCGTGGCTTTGCGGTTTCCTTAACCCCTTGCATGCTTGTGACGGAACCGTTCCGTCACAAGCCTCAGGTGAGCTGTGCTTGTGACGGAACGGTTTCGTCACGGCCCGCTCGCCGCGCTTGCGCGGCGCGAATTCCGCACCTGCGCTGACGATTTAATGGGCGGGCGGGTTCGTGAGGGAACCGTTCCGTCACAAGCACAGCTCACCCGCAAGCCGTGACGGAGCGGTTCCGTCACAAGCACGGAACCGCCGCGCGGCCACCCCACCCCCTTAGCGCTGCGTCGGAATAGCCGCCGCAGCAAAGGGGTTAAGGGCAAAGCATTCATTGTAATAGACTGCATTGTCCCTGTTTGAACCCGGCGCACCTCTTTAAAGATACCCTGTGGCACAAGCAAGGACAGCGCATCTTTCTGTAATATGGGCCCATGTCTACGAAGATAGGGCTCATTCCTTTCTCTCACCCAGTGCTGAGGAACTTTTGGCTGTCATGTGTCAACGCACACACCCTAGCACCATAGGGCAAGAGTGTGTGTGTTCCCCAAAGCACAGGTTTGGAAAAAATACCTTTTAAGACTTTTCCACTCTCTATGTGGGCTGTACCATGCAGAATTCGAAAAATAAGGATTACTGAAAACATTTCTCCTCATTACACCCGCCTCGAGGAAGTGTACGTTTTTGGCACAGATCTCTGTCTATGAATGTTAGGAGACAGGGTTTTGCGTCAAAACCCATGTTGTTGTATGGGAACTCCCATGTGCTACCCATTGAACGCCACCTTAATTCTATGTAAATGCAATTTCTGGTTTGCATTGGATAGTAAATCTCACCTCAAGACTTTCTGCCAGGTTTGCCTCAATTCAGTGACTCAAATCCAGCAGAAAGCGTTAGTAAATCTGGGTCTAAGTGTCTATCCTCCTCTCCTTCCTGTAGTAGCTAGCATCGGAGAAGGTCATGTGTTAAACTGTTTGAATGTCATATATTTAGCAAAAATTAATTTGAGACCTCCCTTGATTTATTCCGCGATGGGACCTATGTGTTGGAAACGAAAAGGGGTGTTTAGACAAAATATTGTGTTTGAAATACTAGGAGACATAAATATCAGAAATTAAAAATCATAACACACAAATATCGTTGACAAGAATATCGTTTTTTGAGGTAAGTGATATAGTTTTAAAGAATATCGATGTTTTTAGTATCGTTTGTAAAAATATTTTTTTTAAATAATTTTGATGTGATCTAGTTGATATATTAATTTTATTATTGTTTATATAAAGGGTATTAATTTGTTTATAATATAGAACGTAATTTAAGTGATTTACAATTTTGTATGCAAATATTGATAGTAAATTATAGCGTCAATGACAGCTGGGTCTGTAGTGGAATAGAGTGGGAAGTTAATTGTGTAATAATTAATTATGAATTATTTGATACATTTAATTTAATTAAATGATTTATATTTAATATTTAAACTATGTAATACTGATTCATTTTCATGATATGCTATTTGCGGGCTGTTACGTTTGAAGAGGTATAGGATCGGAAGTTAATTAAGTAATTAGTTAACAATTAATTATTAATTTTAAAATATTTATCTAATTGATTTCTAAGTATGTAATTTATGAAATATTTATTTAACTTATATTTTAGGTGTGGGCTACTGGATTTGTAGATGTCTAGGGTGATAAGTTAATTAAGTGATAATTAATTAGCAATGTATTAATGATTGGTAATTGTTTATTTAATTGATTTTAAATTATGGAAAATATGGAATACTAATTTATTTAACTTATTATTTACTTGCAGGATGCTCCGTTTGTAGGGTCTAGAGTGAGAAGTTAACTATGTATTAATTGATTGATTAATTGTTGATTGTAAATTAATCATTTAATTGTCTTTTAATTATGTAAATTATGTATTACTGATTTTTTTCACCTATATTTTAGTTAAGGGTTGCTAGATTGTTAGGGGTATAGGCTGTAAAGTTAATTAAGTAATAACGGATTAACTGTTTATTCTTTTTAAATTAATTATTTCATTGGATTTTAGATAAATAAATTATTGAATACTTATTTATTTTACTTACATTTTAGATGCAGGCTGCTAGGTTTGTAGGGGTCTAGGGTCTGGAGGTAATTAGGTAATAATTAATTAACAATACATTATTAATTAATTATTCAAATGATTTTAAATATGTTAATTATTGAACACTTAGGGGCACATTAGGATGGCGCCCATCACAAAAATGGACCGCCCGCCATAAGGGCGGGGGTCCCGTGGGGGACATTAGAATGCGCCCGCCACAGTGGCGGGCGCATCCAGCATTCCTGTCATTGTGGCGGGCGGTGCAGTCAGCACCGCCCGCCAGAATGCCAGGAAGGCATGCTGTGCACTTCAATGCACAACATGGCAGGCACTGGGCGGTGCCTGCCATGTTGTGCATGGAACTGCCCCCCATGTGCACCCCCCACCCCCCAAAATCCCTGGGGGTACGCTACTGGCCCCCAATGCTGAAAACCGCCTGCCTTTCAGTGTCAGCGTTGCCGCCAAGGAAAGGCAAATCCCCGCCCTCATAGTAATATGGATGGCGGTGTCTACCAGACACTGCCAACATATAAACTTCTTTTCCGCCTGGTAGGCAATCAGGCGGATTGCCTACCGGCGGGAAGACCGTCCGCCGGGGTCCCCCCCGCCATGGTATTGTGGCGGGGGGAAATTAGAGGCGGCCGGTGGTTTTTGGCGGGCGGATCGCCACCGCCATACGGGCGGTGGCAATCCTCCCATTATCATAATGGGCCCCCTATTCTTTAGTTATATTTTAGGTTGTGGGCTGCTGGATAGGGTGGGAAGTTAATTAATTATTAATTGAATAACAATTCATTATTCATTAATAATCAACTATTTTCTTGAATAGATATGAAAATTAATTAGTTGTTTCTTTTGTAATACATACATACTTTTCATGTTAATTACTAAAGTTTAAATTAAGAGTTTAAACTGTTCTCTACATTCATAGATTACTCCTACATGTAACGTGTATGAAGTGAAGTATTTGCCCTACTCTTGCTTAGACTGCAGTACGAATAGTAACATTTACTTCTTCGCAGTTCAACACTTGCCCTACTATTGTGCTGTTTGGAGTGGGAATAGTACATTTTACCCACTTATGTAAATCGCAATTCAATGCTTTTCCTGCTGTTGCACAGACTGGAGTGGGAGTAGTAAATGTTACCCTTCAGGAGTCCATCATTTTCCCTACTGTTGGGCTGTTTGGAGTCGGAAAGGTAAATTCAAGCTCTCCAAAATCCAACGATTTCCCTCCTGTTGCGCTGTTCGGAGTTGGAATATTACATTTCACCCCTCCATAATTCAATGCTTTTCCTACCGTAGCACAGCACACATTTGACCCCTCCGATGTCCATCACAATTCAATGTTTTTCCTACTGTTGGACTGTTTGGGGTGGGAATAGTAACTTTTACTCCTCCAAAATACAACTCTCTCCCTACTGTTGCCCTGTTAGGAGTGTGAATAGTATACTTAATTTCTCAGAAGTCCAACACTTTGTCTACTGTGCTACAGATTTGAGTGGGATAGTAAATTTTAAGCCCTCCAAAGCCCAACACTTTCCCTACTGTTGTACAGACTGGAGTGGAAATACTAAATTTAACCCCTCCGAAGTCAAAAACGTTCCCAACTATTGCGCCATTTGGAGTGGGAGTAGAAAATTTCAACTCTTCGAACTCTGACACTTTCCCTCCTGTTGTTTAGACTGGAGTGGGTAATGTAAATTTAATTCCTCAGAAGTCCAACACTTTCTCTACTGTTTCACTGACTGAAGTAGGAATAGTAAGTCTACACTTCCCGAAGTCCAACACTTTCCCTACTATTGTTGTGACTGGAGTAGGTACCGTAAATCTAACCCCTCCGAAGTTCAACACTTTCCCTACAGTAGCATACACTAGAGTGGGAATAATATATTTAATATTCGTAGACTCCAATAGTTTTCATAATATTAGTTAAATAGATTTTATAGCGTTATTTGTTTGCTTTTCTGTATTTTCTATTTATTTTTATGTATAAATGTATTACAATATTTCTAGTATTTTCTAGTATATATATATATACACGTCGGATTGGAATTAATTGCTTGTATGCTGGAAATTACTGCGAATAAAACTTTGGGAAACGAAGAACTTTGTGAGTGCGTACTCATTTCCTATTTTTCAAGGAGGTGTGTTGAATATATATATATATATATATATATATATATATATATATATATATATATATATATATATATATATACCCACACACAAAGAACTGCCCATTTGAGGAGCCTCGGAGGAAGGTTGAATGTCTTTAATGCAGGGAATAACAGCGCAGTGCAGCAAACAGAGTCTCTCTTCAAATAAAACCCAACGCGTTTCGAACTGGAAAGTTCTTGTTCACGGGCTTAGGCAGTGGAAATGGCAATTGTTGAATTGGAACGCCCTGATAAGTGTACCTGGCTCCGCCTCCTTAATGAGTGCTGCTCGGCATGTTGGAGCCTGTAGTTCCGCTTCGTGAAACCCCAGTTGGTATTGCCATCAAACACTGTAATAGTCCTTCATAAAACCTATGTAGGTAGAGATGACTTCGTTAGTAACTGTGCTGTTTATTTCATCCAAACTGCAACGCATACTGACGCCTCACAGCGCTCGACACTTCAAGGCGCTGAATCTGCTCAGGGTTAGCAGCGGGCTCCTCGCGACCGGACACAGCCGCTTTTACATCCACACACAAAGAACTGCCCATTTGAGTAGCCTCGGAGGAAGGTTGAATGTCTTTAATGCAGGGAATAACAGCGCAGTGCAGAAAACAGAGTCTCTCTTCAAATAAAACCCAACGCGTTTCGAACTGGAAAGTTCTTGCTCCAGCATGCCGAGCAGCACTCATTAAGGAGGCGGAGCCAGGTACACTTATCAGGGCGTTCCAATTCAACAATTGCCATTTGCACTGCCTAAGCCCGTGAACAAGAACTTTCCAGTTCGAAACGCGTTGGGTTTTATTTGAAGAGAGACTCTGTTTGCTGCACTGCGCTGTTATTGCCTGCATTAAAGACATTCAACCTTCCTCCGAGGCTCCTCAAATGGGCAGTTCTTTGTGTGTGGATATATATATATATATATATATATATATATATATATATATATATATATATATATATATAGATATAGCAGCTCAAAAAGCACCAGAACGCCGCACTCCCAGGCGGGTGCTTCCGTTGCGAGGGTGCACTCGCAAGTCCAATTCTGCTACACCTCCCAATAGCGAAAATCTCCCGCAGGAAGAAAGGAAGCACTCTCGGAGGTACGTTTTTAACAAATTTATTTATCAAAGCAAACTGACGCGTTTCGGTCGGAACCTTTCTCTAAGTTTACCGGACCGGCAGAGGCGTCAACATTTAAAGCACCAGGGTCATAGAAATCAACATAGGACATGCCTACGGGGAAGGAAAAGAAGCATGAGTGCCATATTGGAGTGTCTGAATATCAGTAGTCAATGACTGTACTTAAATATCATGATTACGCCCTGGATGGGCAATGCAGTCAGACAAAACATAATTAATATTATGAAACACGAGTTTCCTGCGCTCCTCCTAAACTAGTAAATATGGTTAAAGTACAAATGTACAATAGAACTAAAAATTCACGTACATTTTCCCATATCCCCACAAAAAATCAAAGTATAAATACCAATAAAGCCATCAAGCCCTGGATGGGCCAATTAGCTAATGATTCAACCAATGAACCAAGGAGGACCCTAACCCCTATGCATCTAGTACCCAAATACGGAGACTCTATGCATTCTAATCAAAGTAAATAAAGTAAATCAAAACAAAAACAAAATCAACAACCACAAAACCTAACAGCATAATCAATAGCATATGTAGCAATAAAAATATATATATAGCAAGAAAAGTATATAAAGCAAGAAAAATATATATCTATCCAAGTAGAGCTCCTAAATAATGTGTAGCAAAAGCAAATTGAGTCACTAGTAGAAACAGAGCGGAGCAACAATCCAAGTCATCACCTCAATGTACCTGAAGGGATACCAGGACGGATACACATACAGCTTTAAATTCATAATTGACATCTGGTCCCTTTAAAATACATATCTACAGGTGAACTAATGGAATCTACCCCCCCAGATGAGATGACAGTTCTTCATGAATATTCATACCCAAAGGCATTTTCGTTTGCAGGTCAATTATGTATCTAGACTCGAGTCGACGGAGTCGGACAAGCCTGGCCCCTCCTCTCGGGTTCTGTGGTACATGATCAAGGCCAAAAAAGCTTAACTGATCCCTGTTACGCTTATGTGCTTGGTCGAAGTGGCGCGCCACCGGGTACGCCTCGTCGAAGTTGGCAATACCACGCATGTGCTCTAAAACTCGCATCTTCAGTGGATTGACTGTACTGCCGATATATCGTAGCCCGCAAGGGCATGTGAGGCAGTAGACGCAATAAGGGGTAGAACAAGTTATAAATGTATTGATCCTACGTTGTATCCCAGTGTTAGGGATAGTGTAAGATCGTACTCTTTTACTAAACTTGCACGCCTTACACTTCCCACAAGGGGAAAAACCACAGATTTCTCCAAAGGCGTTGGTCTTAGGGGGCTCAGTAGAATGGCTCTGCACCAGATCATTCTTAATAGAACGTGCCTTACGATACGTGATCTGGGGATTGGCTGGTAAATCATCTTTGAGTAGGTAATCTGTCTGTAAAATATGCCAACTTTTCTTGAAGGTTTTATTCAAGAAAGCGGCATCCTGGGAGAAGGTGGTTATAAGCCTAAATTTACCCCCACTCTTAGTGGATGTTTTCTTGCTTTTGCTTTTAAACAGATCTTCTCTGTGTGTGGAGTTGGCTCTTTTGTAAGCATCATTGAGGAGTTCCCCCCCATACCCTCTCGTCTTGAAGTGTTCTATGCATTGGCTGGCTGCTATTTGGAATTCCTCGTCATCCGTGCAGTTACGCTTTATCCTGAGTAATTCCCCATAGGGGATACTCTTGACAAGACTGACAGGGTGACTGCTGGTGGCTCTCAGGACACTGTTGCCCGCTGTGGGTTTGCGGAAGAGTTTACTCTTGAGTGTTCCTCCCTCTACATAGATCGTTACATCGAGGTAATTTACAGTGGTTTGGCTCACCTCCCCTGAGAATTCCATGTTCACACTATTCTCATTTAGTATCCCCATGTACTGTTTAGCACTCTCAATAGTACCGTTCCAGACGATGAATAAATCATCAATGAAACGATACCAACTAATCAAGTTGCGGGTTCATGATGCATTGTCTGCCCCCCAGGCCACCTGCTCCTCCCACCAGCCTACGAACAAGTTCGCATAGCTGGGGGCGAAGCAGGTGCCCATCGCAGTCCCTGACAACTGACGAAACAGTTCTGTCTGGAAAAGAAAAATTTTATTGGTTAGGCAGAATTGGACAAATTCCATCAACATTTGACTATGCCTCATAAATTTCAAAGGTCTCTGGTCTAAATAGTACTTTATGGCCAACAGACCATCACCATGATCAATAGCGGTGTAGAGGCTAGTGATGTCCAACACCATCAGGGTATAGCCTTCCTTCCCCTCAATCTTACTCAGTTTTTCTAGAAAATCTGTAGTGTCACGGATATGTGACTTCAAAGTCAGAACAAAAGGTAACAAAAAATGATCCACAAACATAGACAAATGTTCTGTGAGGCTCCCCTGCGACGCTACAATAGGTCTCCCTGGGGTGTAGTGGAGTTCTTATGCACCTTAGGGAGATGATAAAATGTGGGGATGATGGGATTAAGGCGTCTCAGGAACATATATTCATCCATCTCAAGAAGGCCTTCATTATGCCATTTAGTGATAAGCAAATGATAGTCATTGACACTTTTCTGGTATTCTCTCTCTGTGATTGTTAGGTACGTAGATTTGCAGCCCAGTTGTCTAGCTGCCTCCTTGTTATAGTTCTCCTTAGTTTGTAGCACAATATTCCCGCCTTTATCCGCAGGTTTATACACTGTGTTTTTGTCTTTACATAGGGATTTAAGGGCCAGGTTCTGTGCATTAAAGAAGTTACCATCCTGATCTTTTTTTATGAAATGTTGTTTCTTGCGAAATGCCGTCAAATCCTTTATGACGGCATCGGAAAACACATGAATGGCGTCATATACCAATTGTGGATTAAAGGTGGAAACAGGTTTAAACGGGGTGGTTTCTCCTTCTTGTACCACTCCTGTAATTGAAACTTGTTGTGACCCACTCAAAGCAGTGTGGTTCTCCGTCTCACTCCCATCATGCAGGTCCTCCAGTACCATAATCGCACCAAGGTCTCTGATGGTGAGGGTATCGGTCTCCAAAGGTCTCCTTTGTTTTCTTTTTTGTGTCGTGGATTGCACCTTCGTCTTAAAGAACTTGTGTAATTTGAGCTTGCGGGTGAATTTATAGAGGTCAATCCGGGTCTGTGCAAATTCCATATGTCTACGCGGGCAGAAGTTCAAACCTAACTTCAAGACTGATTCCTCGGTCTCGGACAAAGTTTTGTTGTTTAGGTTTACAATGGTGTGACTCTCTTCCTCCGTCACTTCCGTTTGTTGAACCCCCTCCTGCTCCGTGTTACCGGCGGTGAGGTTGATCTTTTTGCGCCCCCTCTGCCCCCGCCTTGTTTTCCTCCTTCTCCTCTTTCCGGGGGTTTGCCCGCCCCCCCGCCTCGCCGGGACTGGCGGATCAGCTTGTACTCCTCGCGAAAAGGGGTACGGACACGTCCTGATCGTAGACGTCCTGCAGTGTCCTCTTCTGAGGATTCATTCTCTGCAGCTGAGGACTCCGAGGTGAAAGGTACCTCAGGATGTGGTGCAGGGGCAGTTGACGTCTTCTTCAGTAGCTCCTTGCGGGGTGCATCATACTTTTTCGCAAATGTCAAAA
Organism: Lissotriton vulgaris; assembly: GCF_964263255.1. NCBI lineage: Eukaryota > Metazoa > Chordata > Amphibia > Caudata > Salamandridae > Lissotriton > Lissotriton vulgaris. The sequence continues at coordinate 796,811 of NW_028245922.1, forward strand.
CCCGGCCTAAAGCATAATCCTCTTCGTCTCTATCGAATTTGCTTTCCTTCCGCAGCTTAATTTTTTCTTCATACGCTTTTAGTCGTATTTTCATCTGTTCCTTAAGTTCTGTAACTTTGTCTTGATCCTCTTCCTTGGATAGTTCATTCTCCAATACTTTAATTTCTTCAAGCGCCTTTTCTCTATCGCTCCATGCGAACTTGACAAGCAGTCTTAAGCTTCCCTTGCAGGCTTCCGCCGTATGTTCTGCCCACGCATCTAGAAGCAATGGGTCCGGGGACTCGTAAGCAGGGACTGTATAAATCCTAAGGCCCCGCGGGATCCTGTTCACATCAATATAACTTTGCAGTGATGTGCCCTCCCACCATTTTCTTATTTCTCGCTCGCACAGCCGTTCGAGCGTTTTGCATTTGGTGGTCACGTTGTCACTGCTCGGACTGCCGCTTACATTTTGTGTGGAATTGCGCTTATCCTTTTTATCTTTGCCTTTAAACATATTGCTTGCCGCCTCATGCCGCTCCGACTCACAAAACATATATTTATATATGGGTTTGTGTTTATATAAAGTGCAACATAATTAGTAAAAGTATTTGTTTTCCATTATATCATTTTTATATATATTTTACATTACTATAAACACATATATACACACACACATACATACATATATATATATATATATATATATATATATATATATATATATATATATATATATATATATATATATATACTAGAAAATACTATAAATATTGTAATACATTTATACATAAAATATTCAACACACCTCCTTGAAATAGGAAATGAGTACGCACTCACAAAGTTCTTTGTTTCCCAAAATTTTATTCACAGTAATTTCCAGCATACAAGCAATTAATTCCAATCCGACGAGTTTCGCTACAAACGTGTAGCTTGCTCACACGTTTGTAGCGAAACGCGTCGGATTGGAATTAATTGCTTGTATGCTGGAAATTACTGCGAATAAAACTTTGAGAAACGAAGAACTTTGTGAGTGCGTACTCATTTCCTATTTCAAGGAGGTGTGTTGAATAAATAAAAGCGTGGCTCTGCTGAGGAGTACGGCACCGGAGATGAGAGCGCCAGGGGTCTGCAATTGAGAACCGAATCGGTGGATATATATATATATATATATATATATATATATATATATATATATATATATATATATGAAAACATCAAGGTTGCCCAAGTGGGGAGCCACACCCCATCGAATACACACCAATCTCGCAGGTGGGAGAGCCGTCAGCCAGCACAACGCGTTCCTAGTTGCCATACGCGTTTCGAGCAAAGGCTCTTGATCACTGGCATGAGGAAGCAGGAAACAGGTTTGTTAGAATAAGATTTATTTGAATAAGTAGAGTCCCGCCCCAGTGGGCGTGTTCCAGGGCATGCTGGTTATAGTAGTCCAAATTCATTCCCCATGACTCTCACAGTTCTTTTAACCAAGTGGTCTGTGTCCTGCCACTCATAAAATAAAGTTCCTAGTACGGAGGAATGCTGGTTGTGCCTCGCTGCCCAGCTTCACCAATGTCACCACCAGTGAGGCTCCACAGGTCCACAGAGTGCTCATAGTTTCCAGCACTCAGGAAACGCCTCCCGGCGTCAGGGCTCCCCGCGGCAGAGCGAGCCGCTAAACACGAAAACATCAAGGTTGCCCAAGTGGGGAGCCACACCCCATCGAATACACACCAATCTCGCAGGTGGGAGAGCCGTCAGCCAGCACAACGCGTTCCTAGTTGCCATACGCGTTTCGAGCAAAGGCTCTTGATCACTGGCATGAGGAAGCAGGAAACAGGTTTGTTAGAACAAGATTTATTTGAATAATTAGAGTCCCGCCCCAGTGGGCGTGTTCCAGGGCATGCTGGTTATAGTAGTCCAAATTCATTCCCCATGACTCTCACAGTTCTTTTAACCAAGTGGTCTGTGTCCTGCCACTCATAAAATAAAGTTCCTAGTACGGAGGAATGCTGGTTGTGCCTCGCTGCCCACCTTCACCAATGTCACCACGAGTGAGGCTCCACAGGTCCACAGAGTGCTCATAGTTTCCAGCACTCAGGAAACGCCTCCCGGCGTCAGGGCTCCCCGCGGCCGAGCGAGCCGCTAAACACGAAAACATCAAGGTTGCCCAAGTAGGGAGCCACACCCCATCGAATACACACCAATCTCGCAGGTGGGAGAGCCATCAGCCAGCACAACGCGTTCCTAGTTGCCATACGCGTTTCGAGCAAAGGCTCTTGATCACTGGCATGAGGAAGCAGGAAACAGGTTTGTTAGAACAAGATTTATTTGAATAATTAGAGTCCCGCCCCAGTGGGCGTGTTCCAGGGCATGCTGGTTATAGTAGTCCAAATTCATTCCCCATGACTCTCACAGTTCTTTTAACCAAGTGGTCTGTGTCCTGCCACTCATAAAATAAAGTTCTTAGTACGGAGGAATGCTGGTTGTGCCTCGCTGCCCAGCTTTACCAATGTCACCACGAGTGAGGCTCCACAAGTCCACAGAGTGCTCATAGTTTCCAGCACTCAGGAAACGCCTCCCGGCGTCAGGGCTCCCCGCGGCCGAGCGAGCCGCTAAACACGAAAACATCAAGGTTGCCCAAGTAGGGAGCCACACCCCATCGAATACACACCAATCTCGCAGGTGGGAGAGCCATCAGCCAGCACAACGCGTTCCTAGTTGCCATACGCGTTTCGAGCAAAGGCTCTTGATCACTGGCATGAGGAAGCAGGAAACAGGTTTGTTAGAACAAGATTTATTTGAATAATTAGAGTCCCGCCCCAGTGGGCGTGTTCCAGGGCATGCTGGTTATAGTAGTCCAAATTCATTCCCCATGACTCTCACAGTTCTTTTAACCAAGTGGTCTGTGTCCTGCCACTCATAAAATAAAGTTCTTAGTACGGAGGAATGCTGGTTGTGCCTCGCTGCCCAGCTTTACCAATGTCACCACGAGTGAGGCTCCACAAGTCCACAGAGTGCTCATAGTTTCCAGCACTCAGGAAACGCCTCCCGGCGTCAGGGCTCCCCGCGGCCGAGCGAGCCGCTAAACACGAAAACATCAAGGTTGCCCAAGTGGGGAGCCACACCCCATCGAATACACACCAATCTCGCAGGTGGGAGAGCCGTCAGCCAGCACAACGCGTTCCTAGTTGCCATACGCGTTTCGAGCAAAGGCTCTTGATCACTGGCATGAGGAAGCAGGAAACAGGTTTGTTAGAACAAGATTTATTTGAATAATTAGAGTCCTGCCCCAGTGGGCGTGTTCCAGGGCATGCTGGTTATAGTAGTCCAAATTCATTCCCCATGACTCTCACAGTTCTTTTAACCAAGTGGTCTGTGTCCTGCCACTCATAAAATAAAGTTCCTAGTACGGAGGAATGCTGGTTGTGCCTCGCTGCCCAGCTTCACCAATGTCACCACGAGTGAGGCTCCACAGGTCCACAGAGTGCTCATAGTTTCCAGCACTCAGGAAACGCCTCCCGGCGTCAGGGCTCCCCGCGGCCGAGCGAGCCGCTAAACACGAAAAAATCAAGGTTGCCCAAGTAGGGAGCCATACCCCATCGAATACACACCAATTTCGCAGGTGGGAGAGCCGTCAGCCAGCACAACGCGTTCCTAGTTGCCATACGCGTTTCGAGCAAAGGCTCTTGATCGCTGGCATGAGGAAGCAGGAAACAGGTTTGTTAGAACAAGATTTATTTGAATAATTAGAGTCCCGCCCCAGTGGGCGTGTTCCAGGGCATGCTGGTTATAGTAGTCCAAATTCATTCCCCATGACTCTCACAGTTCTTTTAACCAAGTGGTCTGTGTCCTGCCACTCATAAAATAAAGTTCCTAGTACGGAGGAATGCTGGTTGTGCCTCGCTGCCCAGCTTCACCAATGTCACCACGAGTGAGGCTCCACAGGTCCACAGAGTGCTCATAGTTTCCAGCACTCAGGAAACGCCTCCCGGCGTCAGGGCTCCCCGCGGCCGAGCGAGCCGCTAAACACGAAAACATCAAGGTTGCCCAAGTGGGGAGCCACACCCCATCGAATACACACCAATCTCGCAGGTGGGAGAGCCGTCAGCCAGCACAACGCGTTCCTAGTTGCCATAAGCGTTTCGAGCAAAGGCTCTGGATCACTGGCATGAGGAAGCAGGAAAAAGGTTTGTTAGAACAAGATTTATTTGAATAATTAGAGTCCCGCCCCAGTGGGCGTGTTCCAGGGCATGCTGGTTATAGTAGTCCAAATTCATTCCCCATGACTCTCACAGTTCTTTTAACCAAGTGGTCTGTGTCCTGCCACTCATAAAATAAAGTTCCTAGTACGGAGGAATGCTGGTTGTGCCTCGCTGCCCAGCTTCACCAATGTCACCACGAGTGAGGCTCCACAGGTCCACAGAGTGCTCATAGTTTCCAGCACTCAGGAAACGCCTCCCGGCGTCAGGGCTCCCCGCTGCCGAGCGAGCCGCTAAACACGAAAAAATCAAGGTTGCCCAAGTGGGGAGCCATACCCCATCGAATACACACCAATCTCGCAGGTGGGAGAGCCGTCAGCCAGCACAACGCGTTCCTAGTTGCCATACGCGTTTCGAGCAAAGGCTCTTGATCACTGGCATGAGGAAGCAGGAAAAAGGTTTGTTAGAACAAGATTTATTTGAATAATTAGAGTCCCGCCCCAGTGGGCGTGTTCCAGGGCATGCTGGTTATAGTAGTCCAAATTCATTCCCCATGACTCTCACAGTTCTTTTAACCAAGTGGTCTGTGTCCTGCCACTCATAAAATAAAGTTCCTAGTACGGAGGAATGCTGGTTGTGCCTCGCTGCCCAGCTTCACCAATGTCACCACGAGTGAGGCTCCACAGGTCCACAGAGTGCTCATAGTTTCCAGCACTCAGGAAACGCCTCCCGGCGTCAGGGCTCCCCGCGGCCGAGCGAGCCGCTAAACACGAAAACATCAAGGTTGCCCAAGTGGGGAGCCACACCCCATCGAATACACACCAATCTCGCAGGTGGGAGAGCCGTCAGCCAGCACAACACGTTCCTAGTTGCCATACGCGTTTCGAGCAAAGGCTCTTGATCACTGGCATGAGGAAGCAGGAAACAGGTTTGTTAGAACAAGATTTATTTGAATAATTAGAGTCCCGCCCCAGTGGGCGTGTTCCAGGGCATGCTGGTTATAGTAGTCCAAATTCATTCCCCATGACTCTCACAGTTCTTTTAACCAAGTGGTCTGTGTCCTGCCACTCATAAAATAAAGTTCCTAGTACGGAGGAATGCTGGTTGTGCCTCGCTGCCCAGCTTCACCAATGTCACCACGAGTGAGGCTCCACAGGTCCACAGAGTGCTCATAGTTTCCAGCACTCAGGAAACGCCTCCCGGCGTCAGGGCTCCCCGCGGCCGAGCGAGCCGCTAAACACGAAAAAATCAAGGTTGCCCAAGTGGGGAGCCATACCCCATCGAATACACACCAATCTCGCAGGTGTGAGAGCCGTCAGCCAGCACAACGCGTTCCTAGTTGCCATACGCGTTTCGAGCAAAGGCTCTTGATCGCTGGCATGAGGAAGCAGGAAACAGGTTTGTTAGAACAAGATTTATTTGAATAATTAGAGTCCCGCCCCAGTGGGCGTGTTCCAGGGCATGCTGGTTATAGTAGTCCAAATTCATTCCCCATGACTCTCACAGTTCTTTTAACCAAGTGGTCTGTGTCCTGCCACTCATAAAATAAAGTTCTTAGTACGGAGGAATGCTGGTTGTGCCTCGCTGCCCAGCTTTACCAATGTCACCACGAGTGAGGCTCCACAAGTCCACAGAGTGCTCATAGTTTCCAGCACTCAGGAAACGCCTCCCGGCGTCAGGGCTCCCCGCGGCCGAGCGAGCCGCTAAACACGAAAACATCAAGGTTGCCCAAGTAGGGAGCCACACCCCATCGAATACACACCAATCTCGCAGGTGGGAGAGCCATCAGCCAGCACAACGCGTTCCTAGTTGCCATACGCGTTTCGAGCAAAGGCTCTTGATCACTGGCATGAGGAAGCAGGAAACAGGTTTGTTAGAACAAGATTTATTTGAATAATTAGAGTCCCGCCCCAGTGGGCGTGTTCCAGGGCATGCTGGTTATAGTAGTCCAAATTCATTCCCCATGACTCTCACAGTTCTTTTAACCAAGTGGTTTGTGTCCTGCCACTCATAAAATAAAGTTCTTAGTACGGAGGAATGCTGGTTGTGCCTCGCTGCCCAGCTTTACCAATGTCACCACGAGTGAGGCTCCACAAGTCCACAGAGTGCTCATAGTTTCCAGCACTCAGGAAACGCCTCCCGGCGTCAGGGCTCCCCGCGGCCGAGCGAGCCGCTAAACACGAAAACATCAAGGTTGCCCAAGTGGGGAGCCACACCCCATCGAATACACACCAATCTCGCAGGTGGGAGAGCCGTCAGCCAGCACAACGCGTTCCTAGTTGCCATACGCGTTTCGAGCAAAGGCTCTTGATCACTGGCATGAGGAAGCAGGAAACAGGTTTGTTAGAACAAGATTTATTTGAATAATTAGAGTCCCGCCCCAGTGGGCGTGTTCCAGGGCATGCTGGTTATAGTAGTCCAAATTCATTCCCCATGACTCTCACAGTTCTTTTAACCAAGTGGTCTGTGTCCTGCCACTCATAAAATAAAGTTCCTAGTACGGAGGAATGCTGGTTGTGCCTCGCTGCCCAGCTTCACCAATGTCACCACGAGTGAGGCTCCACAGGTCCACAGAGTGCTCATAGTTTCCAGCACTCAGGAAACGCCTCCCGGCGTCAGGGCTCCCCGCGGCCGAGCGAGCCGCTAAACACGAAAAAATCAAGGTTGCCCAAGTAGGGAGCCATACCCCATCGAATACACACCAATTTCGCAGGTGGGAGAGCCGTCAGCCAGCACAACGCGTTCCTAGTTGCCATACGCGTTTCGAGCAAAGGCTCTTGATCGCTGGCATGAGGAAGCAGGAAACAGGTTTGTTAGAACAAGATTTATTTGAATAATTAGAGTCCCGCCCCAGTGGGCGTGTTCCAGGGCATGCTGGTTATAGTAGTCCAAATTCATTCCCCATGACTCTCACAGTTCTTTTAACCAAGTGGTCTGTGTCCTGCCACTCATAAAATAAAGTTCCTAGTACGGAGGAATGCTGGTTGTGCCTCGCTGCCCAGCTTCACCAATGTCACCACGAGTGAGGCTCCACAGGTCCACAGAGTGCTCATAGTTTCCAGCACTCAGGAAACGCCTCCCGGCGTCAGGGCTCCCCGCGGCCGAGCGAGCCGCTAAACACGAAAACATCAAGGTTGCCCAAGTGGGGAGCCACACCCCATCGAATACACACCAATCTCGCAGGTGGGAGAGCCGTCAGCCAGCACAACGCGTTCCTAGTTGCCATACGCGTTTCGAGCAAAGGCTCTTGATCACTGGCATGAGGAAGCAGGAAAAAGGTTTGTTAGAACAAGATTTATTTGAATAATTAGAGTCCCGCCCCAGTGGGCGTGTTCCAGGGCATGCTGGTTATAGTAGTCCAAATTCATTCCCCATGACTCTCACAGTTCTTTTAACCAAGTGGTCTGTGTCCTGCCACTCATAAAATAAAGTTCCTAGTACGGAGGAATGCTGGTTGTGCCTCGCTGCCCAGCTTCACCAATGTCACCACGAGTGAGGCTCCACAGGTCCACAGAGTGCTCATAGTTTCCAGCACTCAGGAAACGCCTCCCGGCGTCAGGGCTCCCCGCGGCCGAGCGAGCCGCTAAACACGAAAAAATCAAGGTTGCCCAAGTGGGGAGCCATACCCCATCGAATACACACCAATCTCGCAGGTGGGAGAGCCGTCAGCCAGCACAACGCGTTCCTAGTTGCCATACGCGTTTCGAGCAAAGGCTCTTGATCACTGGCATGAGGAAGCAGGAAAAAGGTTTGTTAGAACAAGATTTATTTGAATAATTAGAGTCCCGCCCCAGTGGGCGTGTTCCAGGGCATGCTGGTTATAGTAGTCCAAATTCATTCCCCATGACTCTCACAGTTCTTTTAACCAAGTGGTCTGTGTCCTGCCACTCATAAAATAAAGTTCCTAGTACGGAGGAATGCTGGTTGTGCCTCGCTGCCCAGCTTCACCAATGTCACCACGAGTGAGGCTCCACAGGTCCACAGAGTGCTCATAGTTTCCAGCACTCAGGAAACGCCTCCCGGCGTCAGGGCTCCCCGCGGCCGAGCGAGCCGCTAAACACGAAAACATCAAGGTTGCCCAAGTGGGGAGCCACACCCCATAGAATACACACCAATCTCGCAGGTGGGAGAGCCGTCAGCCAGCACAACACGTTCCTAGTTGCCATACGCGTTTCGAGCAAAGGCTCTTGATCACTGGCATGAGGAAGCAGGAAACAGGTTTGTTAGAACAAGATTTATTTGAATAATTAGAGTCCCGCCCCAGTGGGCGTGTTCCAGGGCATGCTGGTTATAGTAGTCCAAATTCATTCCCCATGACTCTCACAGTTCTTTTAACCAAGTGGTCTGTGTCCTGCCACTCATAAAATAAAGTTCCTAGTACGGAGGAATGCTGGTTGTGCCTCGCTGCCCAGCTTCACCAATGTCACCACGAGTGAGGCTCCACAGGTCCACAGAGTGCTCATAGTTTCCAGCACTCAGGAAACGCCTCCCGGCGTCAGGGCTCCCCGCGGCCGAGCGAGCCGCTAAACACGAAAAAATCAAGGTTGCCCAAGTGGGGAGCCATACCCCATCGAATACACACCAATCTCGCAGGTGTGAGAGCCGTCAGCCAGCACAACGCGTTCCTAGTTGCCATACGCGTTTCGAGCAAAGGCTCTTGATCGCTGGCATGAGGAAGCAGGAAACAGGTTTGTTAGAACAAGATTTATTTGAATAATTAGAGTCCCGCCCCAGTGGGCGTGTTCCAGGGCATGCTGGTTATAGTAGTCCAAATTCATTCCCCATGACTCTCACAGTTCTTTTAACCAAGTGGTCTGTGTCCTGCCACTCATAACATAAAGTTCCCAGTACGGAGGAATGCTGGTTGTGCCTCGCTGCCCAGCTTCACCAATGTCACCACGAGTGAGGCTCCACAGGTCCACAGAGTGCTCATAGTTTCCAGCACTCAGGAAACGCCTCCCGGCGTCAGGGCTCCCCGCGGCCGAGCGAGCCGCTAAACACGAAAACATCAAGGTTGCCCAAGTGGGGAGCCACACCCCATCGAATACACACCAATCTCGCAGGTGGGAGAGCCGTCAGCCAGCACAACGCGTTCCTAGTTGCCATACGCGTTTCGAGCAAAGGCTCTTGATCACTGGCATGAGGAAGCAGGAAAAAGGTTTGTTAGAACAAGATTTATTTGAATAATTAGAGTCCCGCCCCAGTGGGCGTGTTCCAGGGCATGCTGGTTATAGTAGTCCAAATTCATTCCCCATGACTCTCACAGTTCTTTTAACCAAGTGGTCTGTGTCCTGCCACTCATAAAATAAAGTTCCTAGTACGGAGGAATGCTGGTTGTGCCTCGCTGCCCAGCTTCACCAATGTCACCACGAGTGAGGCTCCACAGGTCCACAGAGTGCTCATAGTTTCCAGCACTCAGGAAACGCCTCCCGGCGTCAGGGCTCCCCGCGGCCGAGCGAGCCGCTAAACACGAAAACATCAAGGTTGCCCAAGTGGGGAGCCACACCCCATCGAATACACACCAATCTCGCAGGTGGGAGAGCCGTCAGCCAGCACAACGCGTTCCTAGTTGCCATACGCGTTTCGAGCAAAGGCTCTTGATCACTGGCATGAGGAAGCAGGAAACAGGTTTGTTAGAACAAGATTTATTTGAATAATTAGAGTCCCGCCCCAGTGGGCGTGTTCCAGGGCATGCTGGTTATAGCAGTCCAAATTCATTCCCCATGACTCTCACAGTTCTTTTAACCAAGTGGTCTGTGTCCTGCCACTCATAAAATAAAGTTCCTAGTACGGAGGAATGCTGGTTGTGCCTCGCTGCCCAGCTTCACCAATGTCACCACGAGTGAGGCTCCACAGGTCCACAGAGTGCTCATAGTTTCCAGCACTCAGGAAACGCCTCCCGGCGTCAGGGCTCCCCGCGGCCGAGCGAGCCGCTAAACATGAAAAAATCAAGGTTGCCCAAGTGGGGAGCCATACCCCATCGAATACACACCAATCTCGCAGGTGGGAGAGCCGTCAGCCAGCACAACGCGTTCCTAGTTGCCATACGCGTTTCGAGCAAAGGCTCTTGATCGCTGGCATGAGGAAGCAGGAAACAGGTTTGTTAGAACAAGATTTATTTGAATAATTAGAGTCCTGCCCCAGTGGGCGTGTTCAAGGGCATGCTGGTTATAGTAGTCCAAATTTATTCCCCATGACTCTCACAGTTCTTTTAACCAAGTGGTCTGTGTCCTGCCACTCATAACATAAAGTTCCTAGTACGGAGGAATGCTGGTTGTGCCTCGCTGCCCAGCTTCACCAATGTCACCACAAGTGAGGCTCCACAAGTCCACAGAGTGCTCATAGTTTCCAGCACTCAGGAAACGCCTCCCGGCGTCAGGGCTCCCCGCGGCCGAGCGAGCCGCTAAACACGAAAACATCAAGGTTGCCCAAGTGGGGAGCCACACCCCATCGAATACACACCAATCTCGCAGGTGGGAGAGCCATCAGCCAGCACAACGCGTTCCTAGTTGCCATACGCGTTTCGAGCAAAGGCTCTTGATCACTGGCATGAGGAAGCAGGAAAAAGGTTTGTTAGAACAAGATTCATTTGAATAATTAGAGTCCCGCCCCAGTGGGCGTGTTCCAGGGCATGCTGGTTATAGTAGTCCAAATTCATTCCCCATTACTCTCACAGTTCTTTTAACCAAGTGGTCTGTGTCCTGCCACTCATAAAATAAAGTTCCTAGTACAGAGGAATGCTGGTTGTGCCTCGCTGCCCAGCTTCACCAATGTCACCACGAGTGAGGCTCCACAGGTCCACAGAGTGCTCATAGTTTCCAGCACTCAGGAAACGCCTCCCGGCGTCAGGGCTCCCCGCGGCCGAGCGAGCCACTAAACACGAAAACATCTAGGTTGCCCAAGTGGGGAGCCACACCCCATCGAATACACACCAATCTCGCAGGTGGGAGAGCCGTCAGCCAGCACAACGCGTTCCTAGTTGCCATACGCTTGGGCAACCTTGATGTTTTCGTGTTTAGCGGCTCGCTCGGCCGCGGGGAGCCCTGACGCCGGGAGGCGTTTCCTGAGTGCTGGAAACTATGAGCACTCTGTGGACCTGTGGAGCCTCACTCGTGTTGACATTGGTGAAGCTGGGCAGCGAGGCACAACCAGCATTCCTCCGTACTAGGAACTTTATTTTATGAGTGGCAGGACACAGACCATAGCGGCTCGCTCGGCCGCGTGGAGCCCTGACGCCGGGAGGCGTTTCCTGAGTGCTGGAAACTATGAGCACTCTGTGGACCTGTGGAGCCTCACTCGTGGTGACATTTGTGAAGCTGGGCAGCGAGGCACAACCAGCATTCCTCCGAACTAGGAACTTTATTTTATGAGTGGCAGGACACAGACCACTTGGTTAAAAGAACTGTGAGAGTCATGGGGAATGAATTTGGACTACTATAACCAGCATGCCCTGGAACACGCCCACTGGGGCGGGACTCTAATTATTCAAATAAATCTTGTTCTAACAAACCTGTTTCCTGCTTCCTCATGCCAGTGATCAAGAGCCTTTGCTTGAAACGCGTATGGCAACTAGGAACGCGTTGTGCTGGCTGACGGCTCTCCCACCTGCGAGATTGGTGTGTATTCGATGGGGTGTGGCTCCTCACTTGGGCAACCTTGATGTTTTCGTGTTTAGCGGCTCGCTCGGCCGCGGGGAGCCCTGACGCTGGGAGGCGTTTCCTGAGTGCTGGAAACTATGAGCACTCTGTGGACCTGTGGAGCCTCACTCGTGGTGACATTGATCAAGCTGGGCAGCGAGGCACAACCAGCATTCCTCCGTACTAGGAACTTTATTTTATGAGTGGCAGGACACAGACCACTTGGTTAAAAGAACTGTGAGAGTCATGGGGAATGAATTTGGACTACTATAACCAGCATGCCCTGGAACACGCCCACTGGGGCGGGACTCTAATTATTCAAATAAATCTTGTTCTAACAAACCTGTTTCCTGCTTCCTCATGCCAGTGATCAAGAGCCTTTGCTCGAAACGCGTATGGCAACTAGGAACGCGTTGTGCTGGCTGACGGCTCTCCCACCTGCGAGATTGGTGTGTATTCGATGGGGTGTGGCTCCCCACTTGGGCAACCTTGATGTTTTCGTGTTTAGCGGCTCGCTCGGCCGCGGGGAGCCCTGACGCCGGGAGGCGTTTCCTGAGTGCTGGAAACTATGAGCACTCTGTGGACCTGTGGAGCCTCACTCGTGGTGACATTGGTGAAGCTGGGCAGTGAGGCACAACCAGCATTCCTCCGTACTAGGAACTTTATTTTATGAGTGGCAGGACACAGACCACTTGGTTAAAAGAACTGTGAGAGTCATGGGGAATGAATTTGGACTACTATAACCAGCATGCCCTGGAACACGCCCACTGGGGCGGGACTCTAATTATTCAAATAAATCTTGTTCTAACAAACCTGTTTCCTGCTTCCTCATGCCAGTGATCAAGAGCCTTTGCTCGAAACGCGTATGGCAACTAGGAACGCGTTATGCTGGCTGACGGCTCTCCCACCTGCGAGATTGGTGTGTATTCGATGGGGTGTGGCTCCCCACTTGGGCAACCTGAATGTTTTCTTGTTTAGCGGCTCGCTCGGCCGCGGGGAGCCCTGACGCCGGGAGGCGTTTCCTGAGTGCTGGAAACTATGAGCACTCTGTGGACCTGTGGAGCCTCACTCGTGGTGACATTGGTGAAGCTGGGCAGCGAGGCACAACCAGCATTCCTCCGTACTAGGAACTTTATTTTATGAGTGGCAGGACACAGACCACTTGGTTAAAAGAACTGAGAGTCATGGGGAATGAATTCGGACTACTATAACCAGCATGCCCTGGAACACGCCCACTGGGGCGGGACTCTAATTATTCAAATAAATCTTGTTCTAACAAACCTGTTTCCTGCTTCCTCATGCCAGTGATCAAGAGCCTTTGCTCGAAACGCGTATGGCAACTAGGAACGCGTTGTGCTGGCAGACGGCTCTCCCACCTGCGAGATTGGTGTGTATTCGATGGGGTGTGGCTCCCCACCTGGGCAACCTTGATGTTTTCGTGTTTAGCGGCTCGCTCGGCCGCGGGGAGCCCTGACGCCGGGAGGCGTTTCCTGAGTGCTGGAAACTATGAGCACTCTGTGGACCTGTGGAGCCTCACTCGTGGTGACATTGGTGAAGCTGGGCAGCGAGGCACAACCAGCATTCCTCCGTACTAGGAACTTTATTTTATGAGTGGCAGGACACAGACCACTTGGTTAAAAAAACTGTGAGAGTCATGGGGAATGAATTTGGACTACTATAACCAGCATGCCCTGGAACACGCCCACTGGGGCGGGACTCTAATTATTCAAATAAATCTTGTTCTAACAAACCTGTTTCCTGCTTCCTCATGCCAGTGATCAAGAGCCTTTGCTTGAAACGCGTATGGCAACTAGGAACGCGTTGTGCTGGCTGACGGCTCTCCCACCTGCGAGATTGGTGTGTATTCGATGGGGTGTGGCTCCCCACTTGGGCAACCTTGATGTTTTCGTGTTTAGCGGCTCGCTCGGCCGCGGGGAGCCCTGACGCCGGGAGGCGTTTCCTGAGTGCTGGAAACTATGAGCACTCTGTGGACCTGTGGAGCCTCACTCGTGGTGACATTGGTGAAGCTGGGCAGCGAGGCACAACCAGCATTCCTCCGTACTAGGAAGTTTATTTTATGAGTGGCAGGACACAGACCACTTGGTTAAAAGAACTGTGAGAGTCATGGGGAATGAATTTGGACTACTATAACCAGCATGCCCTGGAACACGCCCACTGGGGCGGGACTCTAATTATTCAAATAAATCTTGTTCTAACAAACCTGTTTCCTGCTTCCTCATGCCAGTGATCAAGAGCCTTTGCTCGAAACGCGTATGGCAACTAGGAACGCGTTGTGCTGGCTGACGGCTCTCCCACCTGCGAGATTGGTGTGTATTCGATGGGGTGTGCCTCCCCACTTGGGCAACCTTGATGTTTTCATATATATATATATATATATATATATATATATATATATATATATATATATATATATATATATATATATATATATATATATATATATGTGTGTGAGTGTATGTGTGCGTGTCTGTGTGTTTATATAAGTATATATTTATGTATAGTATTAAATATCAGTGGAATTTATTGAATTTACATTATATTAAATGTGTATAATAAAATATTTAACATTAACTACTTTACACTCTATTTATATTAAAAAAATCGATATTTTTGTATCTTCGTGGACGATATGGATATATTAGTACTTACCATTATAAGTATAGGAACGTGATATTGTGTTAATTATATTTTAGACACAACATTTTTGTCGTTGATATTGTTCACCACGATATTCTGTCAGTGATCTAAAATGGGTCTGTTTTTAAGTACCAAAACAAGATAAAGTGTTCTTATATAAAGTGTTCTGTTATTCATTGGGTCTTGTCCACTCTCAACAAAATTATGGGGGTGATTATGATAGCGGTGAACCAGCCACCGGCAGCCTGCCGGTGGCGGGTTCACCGCCATGGTGCGGCCATTCTCCACCCGCCATCTTTATCTGGCGGGCGGAGAATGGCCGCACGATGGCGGTCGGAAAGCCTATCCACCACGGGTCCCACTCAGGCATCGTTATGATTACCTGTCGAACCAAGCTACCAGCATACCTAGAATGGTGGCGGTGCCTAGCAGGCACCGTCTGCCACATTAGGATGCTGCATTCCGCCAGCCTTTGAATGGCGGTTCCTCCGCCGTTCAAAGGTTGGCGGGGATTGGTTTTGGGGGCCCATTGCTATGCCTGCCACGTAGTGCAGGGAAATGCACCACATACATTTTTTGCCATTGTGGCGGGTACTGCAGCCAGCAGCCCCCACCATAATGGTAAACATGCACAATGAGACTGTCACAGTAGCAGTTGCATTACATGTGCATGTGCGGGACCGTCGCCATATGGCCGGGCGGTCCTGATTCCCGTGACGATGGCGGACTGACTCAAGTCTGTCTGCCATCGTAATCACCCCCAAATTCTTTAATTCATCAAAAATATCATTTATTATAATTTATTTGTAAGTAATGGTGTACCTCTTCACCAGGCAGAATGCCTGTGTTTCTCTGAATTAAAGGAGCACCGCTTCTCTTCAACAGGTCTGTCTTGGGTCTTTTGAGTCCCTTGAATTCGAGCCCTCTACGAGTGTCCTTTCCTACATGTTTTCCATGTCACAGTAATGCATAACACACCATGATTTCTCACTATGTTCAAGAAATGAGGCGATTTACAAAAGATGGTTTCTGACACTAAAGACCCTATGCATAATTTACACAAGTAAAATGTGCATGTATCACAAAAAATATTAGAGTGTGGTTTACAAGTGTGAGGAGCATATGTATATATGCAAAAAAAAGAAGTCTGTTGCCAATGGAAACTAAACCTCGTCTGTGGTAGAAATCAAACCTTTTTCATTTTGCTGGTCATGGGTCTGGACAAGGTCGGTGGTGGAGAATGTGTTTGTTTTTATAAATCACATGTGGAAGGTTTACATCATGCATAATCTATCAACATGACGCATGGTGTGTGAGTTAGTGAAGCTGTACATTATGCCAGGAAGGAGTAGTTCACATTTTCATGATGGTTTGTGGGTTGGCCCCAAACTAAAATCCTCCAAGAAGCTGCGAAGGGTCAAATTTCAGGCCAGATTTCATTCATAGTGAAATGATAGTACCACTGCAAAGACCGGTATTGCAAATTGAGGGTGTGTGCAGAGGTGGAGAAATGTAAAGTGGATAGGAAGAAATTGAGCAGAGTGTGTGCCCAAAAGGGCAAAGTCCTGTGAGAGAGGGAGAAGGTGTCAAGAAGGTATTCACTATTCAGAAGTTCCAACAGATATGACTTTGTGTTACAACAAACATGGGAGACACGCAACTAGTAGAAAGGAATGACAGTGTCACTTACAGTAGGCACAGGGCGTATGCTCCGAGCACAGATTCACTGTCACGGACAAGGAAGCTTCCATCCTTTCCCGCTTTGGCTAACAAGTCCTCCGCTTGAACCCGGCTGATGTCATGATGGTACCATGCGGCGGCCATTGGACTTTGAGACTAGCAAGGATGCAGGCTGGTGTAGTTCACCTGTTAAACCACACCGCTAGGAGCTCCATGTGGCTGGGCACACACACCACCACTTGTCAAGCAAGGAACATGCCTCCAAGCCTGCCTGCAGGTGGCCAAGGGGGTCGTAGAAGGGTCAGAACTGACCTGGACTGAGGTGAAGAACACAATCTAGTGGCCTTCTTTCATGGTGGCAAATCACAGGTCCACATGGAGCACAGTTAGCAGATCAAACCTGCAAGAAAGAGAACAAGATGTAATGGGTAAGAGTTTCTCTGTGTCATAAAATAAGAGAGGCAGTTTGTTTTTCCACATTCTAAACCATACTATATGTCCCACCATATATTAAAGCCCAAAAAGGTCCATATGGTATAGAAGATTTCAATACAAGAAACAAAACTAAGTCAGTGAGACATGGGGGAGGCCCAGAGAGGCCACGCTCTGCACCACTGTAACTAGAGAGAGGCCAGCCTCTTTGCTCCATGTTCCCGTAGTCCAGTCTACTGGTGAGAGCCTGAGTGACGGTCCTTCTGGTTTGGAGTGGGAGCCAACTGATAATCTTGCGGAGCATGCATAGGGTGTGAAAGCAGGCGGACGAGACTGCGGTTACCTGTTTCTGCATAGATAACGTGCTATCTAAGATTATGGAGAGGTTGCATGCATGGTCTGTCGGGGCAGGGATCAGCAGGCCACCAAGTTTAGTTCCATGGCGAGATGTTGTTCTCAAAGATGAGGACTTCCGTCTTGTCTGTGTTGAGCTTGAGACAGTCGTCCTTCATCCAGCGGCCGACGTTCATCATACATCTGCAGAAGTTGGCTCTAGTGGCAGAGGGGTCTTTTGTCAGCTAGAGGATGAGCTGGGTGTCGTCAGCATAGAAGATGATGTGGAGTCCGAGTGATCCAATGGTGTTGGCCAGGGGGGTCATGTATGTGTTGAAGAGGGTGGGGCTGAGGGATGATCCTTGGGGGACACCGCAGATGATCTTCTTGGGTTCTAAGGTGACGGATTCTCTGGATTCTTCCCGGTGAGGTATGAGGCGATCCATTTGAGGGCGCCTCATTGGATTTTAATTTTGTGGAGTCTGTTGATCAAGGTTGGTGGAGACGGGGTCAAAGGTGGCTGACAGGTCCAGGAGGATTAGGGCTGCTGTTTTGCCACAGTCCGGGAGGGCCCTGATGTAGTCAATGGCAATTAGGGCTGTTTCAGTGATGTGGCTGGCTTTAAATCAGGATTGAGAGGGATCCATGAGGTTGTAGCGTTCCAGGTGTTTGGTGAGTTGCCCGTTAATTGCCTTTTTGAGAACCTTTGCCAAAAAGGGGAGCAGGGAGATGGGCTGGTAGTTTTTTGGATCTGCTGGGTCAGCGGGTGCTTTCTTCAGGAGGGGCCTCACTTCAGCGTGTTTCCAGTCCTCAGGGAAAGAAGCTGTGGTGATGGAGGCGTTCAGGACGTTCTTGAGCTCGTCACCAATTGTCGTGCTCCCGAGGTTGAAGATGTGGTGGACTCTCTTCTCACCCTATTTGCTGAGTTTCTCCTCTCTCGGATCACCCTTGTCACACTAGTTGCAGAGTCTGGCCTCTCTAGGATCTCCCTTGTCACATTAGTCGATAAGAAATGGCCCAGAGAGACCAAGCGTTGTTACCAGTATGACATGGGAGAGATCAAGCCTTGTATTCAGTCTCTGAGCATAGTGTGACATGACAGACCAAAAGAAGCCAAGGTCTGCACATGGAGTAACAAGAAAGAGACACAGAGAGGCCGAGCTCTAAGCCCAGTGTGACAGGAGAGGTTAGGCCCAGTACATAGTGTAAGTAACAAGAACTACGCTGAGAGGCCTGGGTCCAGGGGCAAAGCTTCAGGGGGGTGTATGGGATGAAACAACCCCCAAATTAATTGCTCTATCGGTTACGAGGTAGATAGTTGGTTCTGCTGCCCATGATCATGTGTTTATTTTATTCAGACCACAGACAGAGGGGTTGAGCACAAAGCGCACATCCAAATGAAACTGGCACAATTGGGCCAGAACAATGGCCTCTCTCTGCCTGCCACTCACTCCACTGTGCTGCTGGGGATGACCCGTCAGTGACCTAACATCCCTTTGGGCCTTTGTCAGGGTGTGGCGCCACATTCAGGTTGAGCAGCATCGTAACATACGCGGTCTCTGCAGCCACTGATTTTATCTACAATTGGAATTCTACTCAAGCGTGTTCTGGGAGTGCCGTGCTCGTAAGACGGCAGGAGGACCGTCAGGTGGGGGAGGCTGATGCTCTTCAGGCATGGATTTATTATATTTTTGTCTACCACAGGCGCTGGTGTACCTGCCATGTATATGTATTCGACTTGTTCAGAAACTCTGACCTTTTGCCTCATTTTCTTGCCTGGTACTGTGTAGCGCGATTGTATTTTAGCCAAACTGTGCCTGCCACTGTATTTTGTATTTCGCCCCTGTATATTTGTTCCTTTCACCCTCGATGTGTTCTCGCTCCCCTTCGTGTCTCCTCCGTTAGCGCCACCATCCTCTGACTCCTCCCCTTTCGCCGCTCCCCCTCCTAGCTGCTCGTCCCTCCCCTTTAAATGCCGATCGATGTGCGGTCGCACAGCGGACGCACGCAGCGGGTGAGCCACTGGGGCGTTGAAGGCGCACCTAAGGGAAGCCCGTCTGTGTGGCCGTCCACGCCTGGACCGCGCCAAGTGCCAGAACCTGATGCCAATATGACGCGTACACCCTCAACGCACTCAACAACGGTCAAAACCTCACCTGTTTCCAGGCCGCCCCGTGGACCACGCACGGACCTTTCACCTGCTGAAGCTGCAGCTACACCAGCCAGCACACACCAGCACGCCCTGCCCATCCCAACACTGCAGGCCACAACCACCTCAGCTGCATACTGCTCAACACCCACTCAGTCCTCAAGCAACACCTTCAAACTTTGGGACCTGCTCTACTCCACCTCCCTGGACATCGCCTTCGTGACGGAAACATGGATGAACACCTCCTTGGCACTGGACATAGCCACTGCCATCCCCGATGGCTACAAGATCATGTGCAGAGACTGGAACAACAACAAACCAGGTGGAGGAATCGCCATCATCCACAGGGACACTATCAGAGTCTCAACCAGCACGAAGATGCCCTCAACATGGCTGAACACCTACACCTCCAGATCCATGTCAACAACAACACCACCCTCAGAGGAACCCTCATCTTCAGACCCCCGGGCCCCCAACTACAGTTCAGCTAAACCATCAACGACCTCATCAGCACTCACGCCATCGCCTCAACAGACTAAATCCTCCCCGGAGACCTGAACTTCCACCTAGAGAACGCCAACGACAACAACTTCACAACACTGATCGACAACCTCAGACTCAAACAACTCGTCACGACACCCACCCACTCCGCTGGACAAACGCTCGACCCCATCTTCTCCGCCAGCAACCACGTCACCTTCAGCCATACCACCAACCTCCACTGGACCGATAACCACTGCATCCACTTCTCCTTCGAGAAACACACCGCACACAACCAACCGCAACGGATCCCACACCGCAGCTGGAAAAAAATCACCGAAGACCAGCTCATCACCACACTCGCCCCAGACCCTCCTCGTGAGCCCTCCTAGACCGATGCAGCAGCCCACAACTTCAGACTATGGATCGACGACTGCGCCAACACCCTCTCCCCAATGAGGAAACGCTCCAACAGACGCACTGACACAAGAGCCATCTGGTTCAACGACGATCTCTAGAACTCCACGCATACCTGCAGAAAACTTGAGAAGCAATGGCGCAAGGACCAGACACCAGACAACAACGCAGCCCTCATGAACGCCAGACGCAAACACCACCAGCTCATCAGATCCGCCAAAAGAACCTCCTTCAAGGAACGCATAGACAAAAACGCACACAACAGCAAAGAGCTCTTCAACATCTTGAAAGAACTTGCCACCCCCAGCTCCAACGACATACCACCGTCACAAGAACTCTGCGACTCCATGGCTACATTTTTCCACTGCAAGATTAGACATCTACAACAGCTTCGATACCCAAACGCAAACGGCGGACGCTGACACCCCAGAATCAACACCCACCAATTGCACCGACCTTATGCTCTCCTGGAACAACGTCAACAACAAAGAAACCACCAAAATCATGAACGCCATCCACTCCGGCTCACCTTCCGACCCCTGCCCCCACCACATCTTCAACAAGGCAAGCTACATCATCGCACCCCAACTTCGAAAGATCATCAACAGCTCCTTCGAGACCTCCACCTTCCCAGAGAGTTGGAAACACGCCGAAATCAATGCCCTCCTCAAGAAACACAAGGCGGACCCAGAGGACCTCATGAACTTCCAACCCATCTCCCTGCTCCCGTTCCCGGCAAAAGTCATTGGCAAGACCGCCAACAGACAACTGACCCTCTTCCTGGAAGAGAACAACGTCCTGGACTCCTCCCAATCCGGCTAGCGCAGCAACCACAGCACCGAGACCACCCTCATCGCAGCCACTGATGACATCAGGGACATACTGGACATGGGCGATACCGCAGCCCTTATCCTCCTAGACCTGTCGGCCGCTTTCGACACCGTCTGTCACCACTCCCTTTGCACACGCCTCCACGACGCGGGGATCTGAGGAAAAACCCTGAACTGGATCACCTCCTTCCTCACCGGCAGAATCCAGGGAGTCCACCTTCCCCGTACCAATCCGAAGCCAGGACAATCACCTGCGGCGTACCCCAAGGATCATCCTTCAGCCCAACCCTCTTTAACATCTACATGGCTCCGCTTGCCAACATTGTCTGAGCACACCACCTCAACATCGTCTTGTATGCCGACGACACGCAGCTGATCCTCTTCCTCACCAAAGACCCGGCCATCACCAAATCCAACCTCCACGTGGGAATGAAGGCTGTCTCAGAATGGATGAAGACCAGCCCCCTGAAACTGAACTCGGACAAGACGGAGGTCCTCATTTTCGGCTCCAACCCCTCCGCAAGGGACGACTCCTGGTGGCCGACCACGCTGGGAGCTGCCCTGACACCCACAATACATGCACGCAATTTGGGGTTCATCATGGATTCAACACTCGCCATGACCCAGCAAGTCAACGCTGTTTCCTCCTCCTGCTTCAACACCCTCCAAATGTTCCACAAGATCTACAGATGGATCCCCACCGAAACCAGGAGAACAGTCACCCAGGCACTCGTCAGCAGCAGGCCGGACTACGGCAAGGCCCTCTAAGCAAGAACCACGGCTGCACTCCAGAAGAGACTCCAGCGCATACAGAACGCCTCTGCATGCCTCATCCTCGGACTCCCCCGCCACAGCCACATCACCACCCACCTACAAGACCAGCATTGGCTCCCGGTCAACAAGAGAATCTCTGTCAAACTCCTAACCCACGCACACAAAGCACTCCACAACACCGGACCAGCGTACCTCAACGAACGACTGTCCTTCTACACCCCAAACCGCCAGCTGCGTTCCGCCGACCTCACCCTCGCCACCGTCCCACACATCAGCCAAACGACCACTGGCAGCAGATCCTTCTCCCACCTCACCACAAAGACATGGAATACCCTCCCCGGCCATCTACGTAAGACCGAGGACCTGCTGACCTTCAGGAGATGCCTCAAGACATAGCTGTTCAACCAGTAGCTGCCTCCCCCCCTGCCCTCAGCGACTTGAGACCCTCACGGGTGAGTAGCGAGCTCTATAAAAGTTTTGATTGATTGATTGATTATGAGTTTTATAACAAGCAGCTGTCAGAACAGACAGTCGGTTATCAGCAGCACTGTAAGAAAGTCACACAATAAAACTGAATTCTTACATGATTCTGGGAATTTTGAAGTTTAAAATTTGTGCACGTAGTTTTGGGTGACCAACAGCTGGGCATCAGACAGGGCTTTCAGGGCGATGAGTGCCAGGTGCTGAGCTTGGAGTGCTGAGTTGGGGGCCACTGTGTTAGGACATAACTTGGATTAACACCTTGACCACGGTGGTGCTGGAGAATTAATGATTGGGTGGGGTTCGGTCGGCCCCGGGCCGTCCTCCGCACACGCCCACTGTGACGTCGGACGGCTGGGGGCCATCCGACGCATGGATCGGGTTGAAAGCGCCTGCTGCAGAGAGTTCCTCGTGTGTTCCAGCAGGATTCAGGCAACAATAAAAATGTCAACCCTCCACACTGGTGATTACATTTTATGTTCCTGCTGGAGAGAGATCAGAGTTTTGTCTAGCTGCAGTTTTGACTGTAGTGCAGATGGTTAATGTGCCTTCTGCAAAGAATGTGTGCCGTGCAGAGAACTGTATTTATGCGGATAGCTCAGTGAGTTTTTGTTACAGAGATCCTTTTGTTACTTTCTGTTCATAAATGACGACCCTAATGTAGCACAGTAACCTATGAACTGTTATCAAAGAGCTGCACGCACACTGCATGGTATAGGTTATTACGTTATGTTTTTCCCCTGTCTTTGATTATCCTAATGTTGCTAAAAAGGGTTAGTTTACATAGAAATACATTCTTATTAGTATAGCTAACCCCAACCACTGTGGTATGTTTTAAATCCTTTGTGTTACTTTAGACCAACTACTCGCAAAATATGTGGAGTACTTGTATGGATGAAGGGATTCCTACACCTTGTAATCCTCATTGTCTTATTTAACCCCTTCGATGCTCATGACGAGCTCAGCTCGTCATGACCACACTCATTAACATTATGGCCCAGCACAGCAGAGGATCCTCAAGAGCAGCCAAGGTGTTAACGTTTCCTATAGACTGGGTACACAGGTATGATTCATTGTCTCTGCAGGTTTTATGTGTAATGTAAAGTGCTCTGACACCCTACACTGGCTTGAATAGCGCTATAAAACAAATGAAATGCATTTGCGAGAGGGGTTATGGAGAGATGACGGCCAATGTTGGATGGTGGTGGTGAGGAAATCCGTGGAGAAGAGGTCAATGGAGGAAGGGTGTGTCGCAACGGGAGCCACCTGCCCTGAAGCCAGCCCTGGCATTGGAATAGGTTGCATACCCACGTCCTCTAGGATTGGGGTTGTTTATAAGCTGTTGAATGTGCACTCCAATGATGATATGGAAAGATGCTCGAGCCAATGTCAAGAAAGGCTAGGGATCATGGGGTCCGCCTTCCAAAAGATCCAAAAGATCTTTTTAAACACCCAGACTACTCTAATATCTGCTAATCTCCAAGCTCAATTCTACAAGACCTGCTTTGGCCTTTATTATACCCCAAATAGGATCGCGAAATGGAGCAATGGGAAGGGAGTACCCTGCCCACGATGTGCATTTTGTAAGGCAGATATGGTGCATATGTTTGCAACCTGTAGAGAGCTTGGCCGCCTGCTTAGGGAGATCAAGGGATTTCTCAACGAGAAATTACAGCTTCAGGTCGAGCTGGACCCCCCATTAATATTGCTGGGAATCTCTGGGCTGAATGAAAAGGAAGGAGGGGCCTTTTTACTTATAGCAATGGCTGTGTATAGGCTATGCATTGCATCAGCCTGGCTTGACCCGGCACCCCCCTCAACTCAGCAATGGATGGCCAGGCCCGGCAACCTGGAAAAAGCTCTATATAGGCGAAAGGGATACAGGGCGACGAAAAAGGGAATAGAAATATAGAAGCCCGTATCGGGCTGGGTCGAACAATCAAACAGCTAAGGGGGAAAAGAGATTAAGTGGTATACTTTGAGGAAGGGAGTTATACCAAAAGTATTAACTTGTTTGAACAACAAGGGTTTAGGTTTAGTCTCAGGACCCAGCCACCACATTTAAAAACACTATCTGCATTTTGCACTTTGCACCAAGCACTTTATGTTTTTTTCCCTATTGTCAATTTAAATACCTATGCTGCTATGTATCAAACTTCAGGAATTGTAAAGTATAAATGTACAGTTTTTGTACATTATTGCACCTGGCACTTTAAATATCCTAAAGGTACAATGAGAATATATTTAAGGATTATGCACCACCACTGGAACTGAAGTATGCATTGATTTAAATGGGGGTTGGGGTGGGTGGGGGAGAGTTGGGGATGAAATGGGGGTGGGGGGAGAAAGCTGTTTTCTTTGTCACTCTCTCAATAAAGAAAAAAGGAATAGGTGTCAAAAACCAGAGACGATTTAAAAAAGAAGAGAATTGCCCCTTTTAAAGTACAAGTGTCATTTTCTCATTTTAACTTTTGTCTTTTTGTGACTCAGTAACCAGGTGTAGGATGAAACTGAAAACACTCCGGGCCCGATTCACAGAATGAACTTAAGACTCAATCCTAAACTTACTACTGTTTTGGTATTCACAGATTGCACTTACTACTTTTGGTATTCACAGAATGAACTTACTACTTTTGGCATTCACAGAATGCACTTACTACTTTTGGTATTCACAGAATGAACTTACTCATTTCGGTATTCACAGAAGTTAGGACTACTAACTTTAGGACTCCTAAATGCCTTCTGTGAATACCGAAAGTCTTAAAATTACGATTTTTCTCAATTTAGTAGTAGTAAAGTTAGGACTACTAACTTTAGGACTCCTAAATGCCTTCTCTGAATACCGAAAGTCTTAAAATTAGGATTTTTCTCAATTTAGTAGTAGTAAAGTTAGGACTCCTAACTTTACTACTACTAAATTGAGAAAAATCCTAATTTTAAGACTTTCGGTATTCACAGAAGGCATTTAGGAGTCCTAAAGTTAGTAGTCCTAACTTCTGTGAATACCGAAAGTAGTAAATTCATTCTGTGAATGCCAAAAGTAGTAAGTTCATTCTGTGAATACCAAAAGTAGTAAGTGCAATATGTGAATACCAAAACAGTAGTAAGTTTAGGATTGAGCCTTAAGTTCATTCTGTGAATCGGGCCCTATATGTTTATCTCCCAGTCTTTAAAATCGAGATTCACAGAACTAGCTCGCATTTGATGATCTAGCACAGGGGTCTCAACCTTTTTTGTTAGGAGAGCTACTTCTGATCAGTGAAAATCGTCGTGAGCTACTAAAGGCTGAGCAACTCGCCCATTGCTGCCAGACGCCCCCACGCCCAGCCTTATTGATTTTAAGCCTAAGGTCCACAGAGCCAGATACTATAGTTTAGACAAAATACTTTGACTCGAGTGCACTATGACAGGGCTGCCATGAGTCAGTGAGAGCGTGGTCTTTGGGGATGTATGAACATGTGTGAATGGGATATATGTGTTTGAGTGACTGAGAGCCTGTGTCACATATGCTAGTGGCACAGGACATAACTTTAGCCATATGGGCACCTTTAGAAGTAAAACACAATCGTACAACAATTTTTTTAAATGGGAGAAATTTAAAGTGCAGAAAAATGTTCAGCAAAGTTGT
This sequence comes from Lissotriton vulgaris, assembly GCF_964263255.1. NCBI lineage: Eukaryota > Metazoa > Chordata > Amphibia > Caudata > Salamandridae > Lissotriton > Lissotriton vulgaris. Next base: position 822,487 of record NW_028245922.1, read on the forward strand.
TTATAATATGGAAAATGTGTCTGCACTTTAAATTCCTCCCTTTTAAAATATTGGCTGTATTTTTCAGTTATCAATATGCACAGTGACCAGCCACTGGGAGCAAGATGCCTGCTGTATCTAAAGGCGACATTTGGAAATGTGAGAAAATTAAACTGAAGAGTTAACTTTATGTTTACATGGATTCCATAAACGTCATCATTTAAATGTTCTTCCATTTCAATGTGTCACATTTATTAACAACAGGTAACTTGCTCCCAGTAGCCTGTGGACAGGGTGCCATATTTGTAACAGAAAAATACAGCCATTTGTTTAAATGGGAGGAATTTAAAATGAAGAAACAGGATTCATAACACATTAAGACTTAAGTGGCCCAAGTGAAAGTGGAGAAAAACATTAAGACTCCATATAGCCGTATAGCCTGCCACATCGGGCCATACCGGCCATTATAAGGACCAGTCCAGCGTTAAAGGCCCAATCCAAAGGAAAGGGCATATAACAAGGGAGCGGGCCTTTAATGGCTGGGAGAGGTGCCATAGAGGGCTTTAATATTATTAGAACATTCTGCCCCTAGAGGGCAGAATGTTCTAATTTGGGAAACAAAGTCCTCATGGAGCCCACAGGGTTGAAATTCCTCTGGCTCTGTGAGGTCTTTGTTCACAGCAATAGCTGTGAAAGGAAAACATTGGAATGACTATTTTACAGTTATAAGTATGTATGCACTGTGTGTACTGACCACAGGGAGCATGAGGCCTGCTGTTTGTAAATGTGACACTGAAATGGGAGCAAATTATAAGGAAGTGTTTACTTAATCATTAGGTTAACTCTTCATTTACATTTTCTCACATCTAAAAGCATTTGGCAACATCATTTTCTGCTCATGGTCCAACATTGAGTAGACAAGTACTTTTATTTAAGAGTTAAATACATCATTGCCTCAGTTCCTCACCTCTGTGCCCCAGCCCGGGTCATGAATCTCACTGTGCACTGCTCATTATCAGGCCCTGCTATCTGCTGCCTGATGATGAAAATGTAAAATACACAAGGGCTACCCTTCATTTTAACAGGAAACTGTGACTCTGTGCTCATTTGAAAATTAACTCGAGGCTGTGAGCTACTCTGAAGGTGTCTGGGAGCTACTGGTACATCAGGTGCACTGGTTGGAGACACCCGACTTAAAAAAATCAGAATGGATATTTTGGAGACAAGAGTCGAAATGATGAGTGGAGACATTACTAAATCAGAGAAAGCGACGCTCTATGAAGCAGCAAAGCTCCTATCTGACAAAGGTAACATTTACCCACATCTTGCTTTGGATTACAAACTGGCACTGCTTGTACCAGTTACTGTTGCCAGCAATGATCGTAGTTTTAACCAACTAAAACTGGTAAAGAATAACCTTAGATCCACAGTGACAGCTGAGCGCTTAAATCATTTGATACTCATCACCTGTGAAGCAGATATCGCGGATGAGCTGAACGTGGACAGCCAACTTCAAAGTGGAGCCTTTTCAAGGATCGACACGTTTCGGTTTAAGGCCCCACTTCATTTTGCTTCTCGACACAAGCAATGCTTTAGTGTTCATACAGGTTCCAGGTGTTGTGATTTTGGTCCTCTTCTCTTTTGTGAATGGGGGTTTATCTGGCCTAAAGATTTAACGTGGCAAAGATAAACTGGTTAGGCTTCATTAGTAACTTTAATCTCTCGCGCTCGAACTCCAACACTAACATGAGCATTTCACCTTACAGGTTCACGTCATCTTCCGGTGCACTATTCTTTATCTTAAGCTTGTTCTGCACACACCATACTATGTGATTGGTTCCGGATGCATTGACACATTAACTGTTTGTTGATGAGTAAAAATCCTCCATGTACATATGCAAATAAACCACGATATTCATATTTGTTTGTTTACAGATATGTCCCTGAGGAAGGGACCCTTGAGTCCCGAAATGCATAGGGCTTATTCACAAATGTTTGTCATCAATGGGAAAACACCTATATGTTTAAAAGAAAGATTATGAATTGATGTTTTTTGGAAATAGTTTTGGGGAAATTGTTTGTGATGCAAGAAATTTTGCGTGATACAAGATTCCATCGAGATATAAGGATTGTACATTATTTGTTCATTAACAAATGAAAATTTGCATTTTCTAATGTTGTGAAAAGAATACAGACATTAGTGAACTACTTATCATTTGAAGCTTTGTGTTTAATATTGATGTAAAATTGTCAAAAAGCAATTGTTGCTATCAGGAACAGTGCTACCCACACACAGGTATTCTTTCCTGTTTGAACTGAAGATAAACTGATCCACAGAATTCTTCCAAAGGACACATAAACTGATATAGAATCAGAAACATTGTAGCTGAATTCTAATAAATAGTGTACAAAGGGTCTGATAGTTCCAGATATGTGGAAAATAATCAATAAAATTCAATTTTCAGGTAAAAGCTGTTTGTTTCCAGTTATAAGTGTTCTATCGTGCCTTTTAGGCACATGCTAAAAAACTTTAGTTATAGTTACTACTGTTTGCAAATGCATAGTAGACACTTTCAGTTCTATGCTAACCCATATTGTGGCTTATGACTATATTATTGTTGCCAAAAATGCCCTTGCTTTACTATATAACTTAAAACAAATGCCCCTAAGCTTCTCTGTTATTCAGTGACTTCAGTCCATGGCTACTCTTTTCAGTTGAGTCCACCATGTTGCTGGTAAGGATATCTCAGACTCATAACCCCTACCGTTTTTGACCAAGCTACACCCCTGCCTGGGTCAGCACATGGTGTACCAGGGTAGGCAATGTAGGTCAAACTCTGCACATGCATTGACTAGGAAGAGACCCGGAGAGGCCAGGCTATGCACCCAGTGTGACATGAGAGACCCAAATCTGAGGCCACGTCCTTCACCCAGCCCAACAGAGAGAGACTGACAGAGGCCAGACTATGCAGCCACGTTAATAAACATGGTGGCATGCCCATTCGCCCAGTCCGACAGAAACGGACAGAGGTCAGGCTCAGCAGCCAGGTTAATATGGTATGTTAGGTCAGTTTTTTAGGTCTCGTAGCGATAGACAGCGCGTAAGCGCTGTCTCGCCAGAGATCTTTTGTTACTGACTCTGCTTCCCAGGAGACAGCACCTGGCCGCGTGCATCTCCCAAAAGGCGATCGCAGCAGGCCACGCGCGCGCGAACGCGCTCGCCGTGGCTGTCTCCTGGGAAGCATACATACACAGGCACACCTCCCCCTGCACGCATGCGCACACAGCACTACACACATACACAAGCGCACATACAAGCACGGGGAGACGTCCCCCCCACCCCTCCGCCGTCGCACACACACACGCACACATACAGGCATCCCCCCTTCCCCTGGTGTTGTGGGCTCCCTTGTGAAATAAAGACTAGGGATTCCCTGTGACGATAGTGAACATGATGTGGAGGGTGAGACAGAATATCAGAGCTACCCCAGATGGCCGTATCTCTGTGCATTAATTTTTTTGTCCACATAGTGAACGATTATGGTATTGCAGACACGGCTTGGACATAGAGTGCTCCGGTGATAATTGTGTGGCATGGTCACAGAAATGCAGTACAGTACAGTCACATAGCTCCCCCCGGCTCCCACAGTGCCCCGCGCGCTGCCGCAGCTCACCCCGGCTGTCTCCCATCCCGGGGGGGGGGGCGGGGTCGCTCGCTGGTGCTGGGTGCCCCCCTCCCCGGTGTGAGCCGCTCCTTGCGGGCTGCCGCCGGGTCCTCCGCACTCCTTTCCAGCTACTATCTCCCAGGGCTCCGTCAGCCGGGGCCCGCAGCTGCCACCGCGATCCCAGCCTGCACCGCGCGCGGCCGGAGGGAGGACCTCCAGCGATCCCATCGACCAGCGCGCAGCGGGGACTCCGCCTATCACTTCCTGCTTTCCTCTATCATTAGCATACATAGCAGCCGGCATGAACATAGAAAACGGAGCGGGGCTCTGCGTGGCTTGCGGAGGCAGCCGCCATCTTTGAAAAGGCTGGTTAGAATAATTCTGAACGGGAGCACGTGATACAGGGGGTCCTAGGGCGTTCTCTCGAGGGCCTACAAGTGCGTTCAATACTGTGTTCATAGTGGCCAAGGTTTCAGAATGCTATGCTTTACATTTTCATAATTTCAGTGTAATTATGAGTGACATTTCAACGATTATATCTATGAGTACCACTTTCTCCTGAGCAAAATCAAGCAAAATATAAACCTCAGATTACATCCATTTAAGCAAGGAACAACTCTAAGAAGATCTCAACACTGCTGCAAAATACCTGAAATGGAAGGGCACTAACTGGAGACAGACTGCCTGACTGAAGTTCTCAGCAGAGGGCAGGCTGCACATAGCTGCCAAATTGTCAGTTTGCTTATGCATAGCTGCCAAGTTTTTGGTTTGTGTATGTATGTGTGACATTCCCATATTTGCATTGTGTTTATGTGTGACATTTCAATACCTCACGTGTGACACTTGGAGTGACACTTTTTTGTGAGCTGTGTGAATAATAACAGCTATGAGCCCGTGCCTGAGGTGCATCATCAGAGCTTTGTGAATAATAACTGCGTCAGCCCCGTGGTGAGGTGCATAATAACTGCGTCAGCCCCATGGTGAGGTGCATCATTACAGCTGCGTGAATAATAACAGCTGTGAGCCCGTGCATGAGGTGCATCATCAGAGCTTTGTGAATAATAACTGCGTCAGCCCCGTGGTGAGGTGCATAATAACTGCGTCAGCCCCGTGGTGAGGTGCATCATTACAGCTGCGTGAATAATAACAGCTGTGAGCCCGTGCATGAGGTGCATCATCAGAGCTTTGTGAATAATAACTGCGTCAGCCCCGTGGTGAGGTGCATAATAACTGCGTCAGCCCCGTGGTGAGGTGCATCATTACAGCTGCGTGAACAATAACAGCTGTAAGCCCGTGCATGAGGTGCATCATCAGAGCTTTGAGAATAATAACTGCGTCAGCCCCGTGCGTGAGGTGCATCATTAGAGCTGCGTGAATAATAACAGCTGTGAGCAACAGCACTCTTGCACACACTCAAACTGCTCACCAATTCAAAGTATGCTAAAGGATTTATGCAACGCATTGTCATACACAATGCCAAAAACTCAAATTTTAATGCTGCGAGACCTATTGCATTGCAAATGCTTGTTATACTTAGTACAGCCCATGATTCATACCCGTAGGTGTATCTTGGCGCTTCGCTAACACAGGGACCAGCATCAAACTAAAACAACCGTGTCTTCAAGAAGTGAAGCCTGGACAAGTGTGGTTGCAGTGCAGAAGTTGATTTGAAGCTGAAGGGGCGGTAAAGGAAACATATCTTCTGCCAAATCTAGAAGTGCGAATGCGGGGGATGGTCAGAAAGGCTTTGTTGCTAGAGCTGAGGTTTCTAGCCAGGCAATAGTGACACAGTTTCTTCATTAGGTAAGTGGAGCCCCTGCCCTTCAGAGTCTTGTGTGTGAGACAGCAAAGCCTGAAAACCACTCACTTCCTGACTGGCAGCCAATGTAAGGTTCTTAGCATAGGAGGCGAGGGAGAGCCTGCCAGGAGGTTACAAACCAGGCAAGCAGCAGAATCTTGAACCACCTGAAGTTTTGATAACAGAGTGTGCTGGAACTGGCACTTTCTGGTTGGCTGAGGCGAGGCCCCAGCCAATCAGAACATACCACTCCAGTCGGGTGGGGGGGTATTACACACACTGTATAACCTCCGCTCACCCTTGGGTAGCTTGCCACTGAGCAGTCAGGTTTACCACAGTGGCAACGTGTAAAGCATTGGCACAGCACTCAGTCACAATCAATACACTGAGCATCACAAAAGAGACTTCACACGGAATGTATGTAAATAACATCTGTATTCAACACACACAATAATCAACAAAACTTGAACATCATGTATTGTGGGGCACAAATCACTCTTGGAAATATTACTAGCAGTAATAGGCCCAACCGTGTTGAAATGACATCAATAATATGCACACTTGGAAAAAATCCTACTCTAAGCCCCCCAGCATCCTTATACGGTGCAAAACGTTGTCAACCCTAGGACCACCCCAGCCATTCTTACAATTCAATACCACATAGTTAGAGGGTGCATCTTGGGTCACAACGATATTAGAAATATGTACATGAAGAGTTATTCCACTTTTCAGCAGAACAGCGGCCTAGCCCGCGTGGGTAAAACCAATGTCAACCGTAGTGTTTCTCAGGCAAGAAATCAACCTTTAAAGCAATACCACCGGCCAGAGTTGCGATTCACAGGCAGTTCACAGACTGTCACTCCCACACACACACACACACTCTGCAATGATAAGTGGTGCAACAGGTATGGGGCAGCGGAACACGCTCGCACACATATGCACACAGTACCCTAATGTGGTGTACTGAAACCCAGCAGTTCAATTGATAGCACACTGAAGACCCCGCGCCACAAGCCTACCTCCACCCTACAGCTCACCCCGATTATTCTATGCCCACAGACGAAGGAAAATCAGCCCTCCCCTCTGATACTAGGTGTCACGCGGCTGAAGTCACACTTAGTCAGTGTCCCATGGAAGCAGGTGGGGTAGGTAGCAGGACTAATTAGGAGGCAGCCACTCCGGAGGTTCACCCACTGGATGCAGAGCAGAGGTGGGCTGAGGGTAATAGTTGGTCACTCAAAAAAGGGTTCCTCATGGGCCTTCCATCACTAGTCCAGTTCTGCGAAGCACAGGAGGGTCACGCAGTCCTTGAGCTGCTTCCAATCGCTCTCGGAAGTGTTCCTTCTGCCCAGTCAATCACTGTAACTACCAATGCCTGAGCTGACCAATGCTACCTGGATATACACAATGTCATTGAGGGCCGGGTGAGGAGAGGGCAGTTGGTCCGCAGCACTGAGGGCCAAAAAGGGAGCAATGGATAAATGGGGAATGAAGTAGGGGAGTGTTGTAAATGAAATGAAGTTCTCAGGAACAGGTAAGCTATGTAAAAGCTTTATTGCAGCACAGATATAGGTAGGTCAACCCCTCATCCGACCAGAGCTCCAACTGCCAACAGGGCGAAGGAGAACTCCAGAACCAAGAACACACAAAGAGATCTAGAGTGCTGGCCCAAGAGAGGAGCAAAGCACTGTACAACATATCTTCCCTCTTTGCAAGAAAAGAAAACACAAGAAAGAAAAAGGAAAGAAAGGAAAGGAAAAGATTAAAAATCCCTCACAAATTTCGAGTAAAAATCGATCAAACCCATGAAGGACCGAAGTTGATCCTTGTCCACCGGGGAAGGTGCTAGCTCAATGGCCTCCAGGAGATTTTTCTTTGGTTTAATGCCTTCCTCCGACAAGCAAAAACCTAAATACTCTATTTCTTTCAACAGAAAAGCACACTTCTCCTTTCTCAAGGTTAAACCAGCCTCATCTAAGCATGGGCGAATTTTGCGAATCTCGCGTTCGCGAATTTTGCGGATTTGCGAACTCGCAATCCGCAAAATCCGCGAATTCTCGCGAATTTGCGGATTTTTTTTTTTGTGTTTGCGCGGGTTTCTGCGAGTTCGCGAGGGTTTTGTACAATGTCGCAAATTGCGAACTTACCTGTCGGGTCGCAAGTTTCGCGAACTTGTTGTTTCTACGTGTCCAGCCTGTTTGGGACACTCTTCTTCATCACTGCCACTCTCTGTCACCACTGCCACTCTCTGACTACTCATGCCACCCTCTGGCCCACCCATGCCACCCTCTGTTTCATCACAGCACCCTCTGGTTGTCCAGTCAGTGTACATTATTGTGGCAACAAGCACACCTTCCCTGCCTCAAGTGACCTGAATTAATTTGGGGCTGATTAATGTGTCACAGAATATTTTTTTAGCTGGCACCTGCTTCCTTAGTGCTTCCTGATTAGTGATCTTTTGAACTTGCTAAGTGCTTTCATTGTTGCAAAATTAGTTACAACACCTGCCCTGCCCCAACTGACAATAATGAATTAGGGGCTGATTAATGGATTTGAACCTCCAGCCTGGCTCCTGCTTGTCTCCCTTAGCTGTAATTCAGGACCTTTGTGGCATATGTGTAACTATTCTGAGGTTCAGAGCAGGGTCACATAATAGTTGCAACTGGCAACTGAACTCTGGAGGGGCCCCTCAGGAAGCACTACAGGAAATGGCTACTAATGATGAGCCTGAACTTTTGAACCTGGTAAGTAGTTTCAGTTTTGCTAAAATCGTATTTCTGCAATTTTGCACTTATTCGCGGGGCGCGAAGTTGTACTGGGAAGCCGCGAACTCACGCGAGCAGTGCGAGCAAAATCCGCTGCTCGCGGATTTGCGGATTTTGCGGGAGATTCGCGAATCTCGCGGATTGCGAATTTACCGAAAATCCGCAAAATCCGCGAGTGAAACGGATTTTCCGCCCATGCTTAGCCTCATCTACTCTTTGTAATACATTCTGTAAAATCCTATTGTGTTCCTGTAAAGAATCACCGTAGATCAAGATATCGTCTTGGAAGTACAACACCTTGTCAAGGCCCTTAAAAACATCAGTGACAAGTCTCTGGAATACACTAGCGGCAGAGACTAGCCCAAAGGGTAGCCTAGTGAATTGGAATGTTCCCTCGCTGGTGATGAATGCAGTTAAGTGTTTGGAGCTGTCATCTAGACAAATTTGATGGTACGCATGTTTAAGGTCCAACTTACTGAAAAACTTTGCTCCCTTGAGAGTCGAGACCAATTCACCAATGTTTGGTAAAGGGAACACATCAGCTACAACACACTTATTTAAGGAACGAAGGTCTACACAGAACCTAATTTTATTGTCAGGTTTCTGTGAGATCACTACGGGCAAAACCCAAGGAGACGCTTCTATGGGTTCAATGATTCCTCCCTGGAGCATTTCCTCTAGAGTAGCCTTAACTTCGTTCCGCAAAGCAAAAGGCACTCTCCTCACCTTATGTTGGACGGGGGAACTGCCCTCCTTGAGAATAATGCGATGTGAATAGCCTATAAGTTCTCCCAACTGATCTCTAAAACCATTCTTAAATTTCCCTAATATGTCTTCCAAAGAGGAGGTTTCAACAATAGAGACTGGATTATCAGACCTAGGGTCAACTACAATGTGCAGGTCATATTGATGGTGACGACCCAGAATAGCCGGCCCATCAATTGAAACGTATATCTTACCATGTGCTGATCTGCCTTTGAAGTCAATCTTGGCTTCAAAGAAACCTAGCATGTCAATTTTCTCGCCTTGGTAACCAGATGGAAAAATGTCACATGCCTTCAGTGCTCTTTCACCCCACACACACTTCATTAATGAAGTAGGAATTATGGTCCATTTGGAACCAGTGTCCACCATGAGAGAAATAATTTTCCCATCAATCACAAAGTTATCCTTAAACGGACTACCTCTCTGGTCACTACAAGAGCATACAGTATCAGATAGAACCAATATTTTGTTCACATCACGTTTCAAATCGTCACATTCATTAATAACAGTTACTCTTGAATTATTTCTATTTCTGCACATTTTTGCGAAGTGTCCCGCTTTACCACAACGCAGACACTCTTTGTTATTTGCAAAACAAAATTTCCCATCTGAAGTATGAGAAAAACTTCCACACCTAGAACACATCTTTTGATTATTCTTAGTATAAGATGATTGCTGCACATTCTTTTTTTGAAGGACATAACCTTTTTTCCTAACAATTGCAATAGCTGTAGCTTCATCATCACTATTATCACTAACAATACTCTTATTGGAAATTTCTGCAACTTTTGTTTCTAGGCCACTCTTCTGTAACTCTCTCATGCACTTTTCGCTCTCTTCCACCACTTTAGCTAGTTCTATAGCAACTTTCAAAGTTGGATTCTTCGCTGCCCACAGTCGTTCTTGGACTTTCCTGTTGTTAGCTTGGACAACTAGCTGGTCTCTGATCAGTTCGTCCGCCACCTGTCCAAAGTTACATTTAACTGATAGTTCGCGTAGTCTAGCCACAAACTCATCAATGCTTTCGTCAGCCAATTGTTTATTTTTATAAAATTTATATCTTTGGAGAATAAGGTTTTCTTCTTTGCCAAACCGTGTTTCTAGCCTTGCTACCGCCTCTTTAAACTCATCTAAGTCAACCTGTGACCCAGAAGGTAGTACTTGCGGTAGGTATTTGAAAAGACGTTGTCCTTCTTTACCCAAAGTGGTCATTAAAAGAGCTTTTTTACGTTTAGGTGAATAATCCTCTCCATCTAGAGCTTCAATGTAATTATTGAACATGACTATCCAGTCTTCCCACGCAATTGAAGGATTGCCTGGCTCAGATAAGAACTGCGGTGGAAGAGCAACGTTAATTGATTGAGCCATGAGTCAGGAATCCTCTTTTATACACCAAAATTATGGGTAAAGGACGAAATTGTAGTTATTAATAAACTTGTCAGTAAAGCAATGATAAAGTTTTAAAATTGGCGCTTACTAAAACAAGGTAGCGAAGATCCGTTTACTGTTTACAGCGCTTTTCGGTTTCTCAGAGTGTATCCTAGGTGATTGTCAACAAAACGAAGAGAAATATTTCCAAAATGGCCGAATACGTCGTGTGTGTGTTGCGTTACACGTCAGACGTTCCAGGCACAGCGTGAATGGACGCGAATGGAAGATGCGCTTCAGTGACGCTGCTCGCGTTGCTACGCGACTCACCAGGCGGAGTGGAATTCGCTTTGGTGACGCTGCTGTTAGTGTTGCTATGCGGTCGAAGGCTTGCGCTGCTATGTGACTCACCAGGATTTGTAGACGTTGGTATGGATGACGTCACTCACCGCTACGAGCAGGAAATCCGGCGAAGAAATCCACCAAAGACTTTCTTTGGAATATAAAAGTCACCGCCAACAGGGAAGAAGTAGTCTGCGTCCACGCTGTGCACCACACGGGGTTCTCGAGGGAGTTGAAGACTACCGCACTGTATAATCTTCTTAGGCTGCAGCACCAAACGGGGAAGCAGTGGTCGGACACCTCGCCAGCCCAAGTCGCCAAATGTTGTAAATGAAATGAAGTTCTCAGGAACAGGTAAGCTATGTAAAAGCTTTATTGCAGCACAGATATAGGTAGGTCAACCCTTCATCCGACCAGAGCTCCAACTGCCAACAGGGCGAAGGAGAACTCCAGAACCAAGAACACACAAAGAGATCTAGAGTGCTGGCCCAAGAGAGGAGCAAAGCACTGTACAACAGGGAGCCTCTCAGAAGGAGGCACCCCGTCTAGTACATGTCAATCAGAGTCACAACCATGTCTGGTAGGCATTGATACAGGTCACACCAGACCGTTAGTGCCACACACAACGAAAAGTGGCAAATTCTGAACCTGCCTGGCAATGAGGCGCACCGTCCGGTGCACATTGATATGGGTTTCACCGGACACTTCTGGTGACACACAAAGAAGAGATGCAAAGTCTGTACCTCTCTGGAAAGGAGGCACAATGCCTAGTGCGCATTGATACTTGTCGCAACAGACAATTCCAGTCACACACACAGGCGCAAGTTCAGCAATGCCTCACAAGGTGAAAAAAGACACTACTACAGGTACACCCCCACCTTGGAGGTCTGTAACGTGTGAATCTGACAACATGTGTAATAAGCATGCAGTCAGCGTGTCGCACGAGGTGTGACATGATCGACGAAGACAGCCGCAACCAGTGAATCCGCTCACCACCAACAACACGCTTATGCGCGCTGAGGTACCCATAATGCTCGGGTCACACATCTTAGAGGCGGGCACGATTTTGGGGGCTCTGCACAAGGCAATCCGGTCTCCAGGCATAATTCTTATTTCCACGCTCAAGCCGCGCTACCAGTTGGGATCCAGCAGACAATGTGGGCACTTAAGAGGGCCCCGCTCTCCAAGTGTCACAAGTAGATGGTGTGGATCCCTCTTAGGAGATCTTTGATATCCCTGAGAGCTCCAAAAGAACAGGGGGTAAGCCAACAAGCCCTTGGAGATCACACTTCAGGGTGCCACACAGTAGCAGGTAGTCAGGCCAGCCTCTAAGCAGGAAGGGTGCACAGTCCCTTACAATGGCAGTGATCCTCGTGCACAACAGAATCCTCTGGTAAAGTGCACCACGCAGTTCCAGGTTCTCCAGTCCCAAAACCCCACAAGCGCATCTCTCCCCTACTGAACTATGACATGAGTAGTTATAATATAGTGTGCCTTTGAAGTTGGGGGTGCTTTAAAGGTTCATCCTTTGAACCACAGATGTCTCCCCTAAATGTCAGTCCTGTCTGCCATGAGGCCATGGAATGCTGATCTTAATCTTTAGTGGGGCCATGATCTGACAGGTCAAGTGCCAAAACCTCTTCCTTCACTCTATCCAGCCAGGCCCTCAAATGCTAGAGGTCTGTTGATCCAGGCACATGCCCAATGTTCATGGCTGTCACTAGTGAAAAGACAGATGTGCTCCCCCAGCCTCTAGGATTGACTGGAGTCAAACTAAAAGGCACATAAAGAGTTTAGAGCAGAGAAATGCCCACTTTCTAGGATATGCGAAAAACTAAGGGGGGGGGGGGCCTGGTACCCTACTTAATTATATACTTGATTTATCACAACATCCACACTATATTCCTTTAGTGATTAGGTTATTTATTCACCCTGTTTCTTTCAATAACTCTGTTTTATATTTTGTGTAAGGACCTCATATCCTTATAGTGAAACACATGTCAAGTAACATATACATATTTATATTTATGACAATTTGCACATTTATCACATTTATACAATATCGACCATTTACACAAACATTAATTTGACATCATAAACACAAATATAACACAAAACCAATGTATCATAAAAACTCCAAAAGACACCACTGAATTTCCTTTAGTGTTCCTACAATTCAGTCCATTATTTCCTGAATTATGCGTGCATCCATATCAATATTTGCCATCTTAATTTGACATTGCCGACGCTTTTCAAGTCACACGGTTTCTCAATGGGCACTCATCAGGGCTTCTTAGTAATACACATTGGAAAAATCTGCCGTTTTTTGTCTCTTAACCAATTCTGAATGACCAAGCAGCTCTCTGTATTTAGCAGTAAATCAACTGTTAAAAATCCTTAAATCACTGATCTGGAGGTGCTGAGGCAGCTGTTTTGAGGGACTCGTTTTTGATATTAAACGAATTCTTAATTATCCATAGTACACGGAGCGTTTCAATGACGCTTCTCAACAATCTTCCGCTTTCAAGAATAAGACTCGCGTTTTCTGTCTCACTCTCCTTTCTCGCTGGCAGACTCCTGACGCTATTCTGCCTTGCCGCATCAGTTGATAACGGAAGTCCACTTTCTAGGAGAGGCATTTTAAAGCTATTATTGAGAAATTCACCTTTACCACAGGGGAGGGTTTGTCATTATGAATCCGATAGAAGGAAACATAATGAGGCTGTTCACCTGCAATCCACTATTGCAGCCTGAAGCAATTCCAACTGTTTCCCCATGTTAGCCTATGGGAAGGGCAAACCTCATAGGGAGTGAAAACACACATGGGTGTTCCTCACTACCTGGTTAGGGAACACACAGGCCCGGCCTTTCCCCTACCACTCGCTTCACCCCTTAATACGTACCCTTGGGATGCTCTATTGGTAGTGAAAGATCCTCGCCGGATGGCTAGTGATTTCAAGCAGACAGCCTGGGAATAAGAGCAATTGCAAATCAAATTAAATCAGGGGTTTGTTAAGCGCAACTGCTCACCCGAAAAGATCTCAAGGCACTTGGGGGTGGGGGGGCAGCTCCTGGATGTTCACGCTGATTCGTCGAAGAGCCAGGTCTTGAGATCCTTCAAGAACTTAGAGAGTGTTGATGTCTGTCAGAGGTGGAGAGGGAGGACGTTCCATGCCTTGGCCGCTAGGACAGAGAAGGAACGACATCCTGTTCTGGTCTTCTTGAAGTGAGGGAGAGCTGAGCTGAGGGATTCTTGGGGTGAGTGGAACGAGAGTCTGTGGTTCATGTAGGCAGGTCCGGTGTTGTGGAGAGCTTTGTGGGCATGGGTGAGACCTGCAATGGGAGGGTGGACACATGTTTAAGCACATCATTGGTGCAAATGTGCAGACCGGCCAGCAATGGTACGCTGTACACATGTTGAAGCACATCACTGGTGCAAGATCACAGGCCGGCCTGCAATGGCAGGCTGTATACATGTTGAAGCACGTCATTGGTGCAAGTGCACAGGCCGGCCTGCAACGGCAGGCTGTACACATGTTGATACCAAAGGGGATGATGGACGGGGCGTTTGAGCAAATCAAACACTCACCCCAGTCAATTGATCTGGGTTTAATCCATCATCATTCTTTAGCTCACTCCGCCACCCCAGTTTAGGCATGGCCATATGCAAATCAGTATGACCCTGTACCTCATGGGAACAGTCCAGCCCGAACTGCCAAGCCATGTCTTGCCTGGACCGGAAACAAGCATCCTGGGACCGGTTTCGGGTTCATAACCCTCATCAGCCAGGCTATCTTGAATCCAGTGGCAGAGTGAGCAAGGGACCCACGTCTGGGCATACCCTGCCAACTCAGGGCGAACAAAGCAATACCAAAGGGGATGATGGACGGGGCGTTTGAGCAAATCAAACACTCACCCCCAGTCAACTGGTCTGGGTTTAATCCATCATCATTCTTTAGCAGGGAGAACCTGGCTTGGCAGTTCAGGCTGGACTGTTCCCATGGGGCACAGGGTCAAGACTGATTTGCATGTGGCTGAGTTCAAACTGGAATAACATGGTGAGCAAAAGAACAATGGAATTAGGCCCAGATCTCTGTACTGGGGTGAATGTATGACATTGTTCTGCATTCTGTCCATTAACTGTTGTTTTTGCATTTGTACACATGTTGAAGCACGTCATTGGTGAAAGGGCACAGAACGGCCTGCAATGGCAGGCTGTACACATGTTGAAGCACATCACTGGTGAAAGTGCACCGACCAGCCTGCAACGCCAGGCTGTACACATGTTGAGGCACGTCACTGGTGAAAGTGCACAGGCCGGGCTGCAATGGCAGGCTGTACGCATGTTGAAGCACGTCACTGGTGCAAGTGCACAGACCGGCCAGCAACGGCAGGCTGTACACATGTTGAAGCACGTCACTGGTGCAAGGGCACAGGCTGGCCTGCAACGGCAGGCTGTACACATGTTGAAGCACGTCACTGGTGCAAGGGCACAGGCTGGCCTGCAACGGCAGGCTGTACACATGTTGAAGCACGTCACTGGTGCAAGGGCACAGGCCGGCCTGCAACGACAGGCTGTACACATGTTGAAGCACGTCACTGGTGCAAGGGCACAGGCCGGCCTGCAACGGCAGGCTGTACACATGTTGAAGCACGTCACTGGTGCAAGTGCACAGATCGGCCTGCAACGGCAGGCTGTACACATGTTGAAGCACGTCACTGGTGCAAGTGCACAGACCGGCCTGCAATGGCAGGCTGTACACATGTTGAAGCACGTCACTGGTGCAAGGGCACAGGCCGGCCTGCAACGGCAGGCTGTACATATGTTGAAGCACGTCACTGGTGCAAGGGCAGAGGCCAGCCTGCAACGGCAGGCTGTACACATGTTGAAGCGCGTCACTGGTTCAAGGGCACAGGCCGGCCTGCAACGGCAGGCTGTACACATGTTGAAGCACGTCACTGGTGCAAGGGCACAGACTGGCCTGCAACGGCAGGCTGTACACATGTTGAAGCACGTCACTGGTGTAAGGGCACAGGCTGGCCTGCAATGGCAGGAGGTACACATGTTGAAGCACGTCACTGATGCAAGGGCACAGGCCGGCCTGCAACGACAGGCTGTACACATGTTGAAGCACGTCACTGGTGCAAGGGCACAGACCGGCCTGCAACGGCAGGCTCTACACATGTTGAACTACGTCACTGGTGCAAGGGCACAGATCGGCCTGCAACGGCAGGCTGTACACATGTTGAAGCACGTCACTGGTGCAAGGGCACAGGCCGGCCTGCAACGGCAGGCTGTACACATGTTGAAGCACGTCACTGGTGCAAGGGCACAGACCGGCCTGCAACGGCAGGCTGTACACATGTTGAATCACGTCACTGGTGCAAGGGCACCACATGTTGAAGCATGTCACTGGTGCAAGTGCACAGACCGGCCTGCAACGGCAGGCTAGTGACCTGTTTTACAAACATCAGGCAAGCACCACATCCTAACATGGGTAGAAAGGGTGCGTGCACTTTCACACTGTATTGTGATGGGGATGATGCGACATTTGAAAGAGCCTGCGGTGGTTGTTGTGTCCGGGTATCTAGGAAGTCAACAAGGCAAAGCTTTGCCACCGATGCCTGACACAACCTGCGAGTCAGTGTTGTTTGAGAAACGACATTGAAGGCTGCCGACAAGTCCAGTAGCACCAGTATGGCAGGAAAGCCGGCCAGCATCGAAGGACAGACGGATGGTATCAAAGGACAGACGGAGGGTATCACAGGACAGACGGATGGTATCAAAGGACAGACGGAGGGTATCAAAGGACAGACGGATGGTATCAAAGGACAGACGGAGGGTATCAAAGGACAGATGGATGGTATCAAAGGACAGACGGAGGGTATCACAGGACAGACGGATGGTATCAAAGGACAGACGGAGGGTATCAAAGGACAGACGAAGGGTATCACAGGACAGACGGATGGTATCAAAGGACAGACAGGTGGTATCAAAGGACAGACGGAGGGTTTTAAAGGACAGACGGATGGTATCAAAGGACAGACGGAGGGTATCACAGGACAGACGGATGGTATCAAAGGACAGACAGGTGGTATCAAAGGACAGGCGGATGGTATCAAAGGACAGACGGAGGGTATCAAAGGACAGACGGAGGGTATCAAAGGACAGATGGAGGGTATCGAAGGACAGACGGATGGTATCAAAGGACAGACGGAGGGTATCAAAGGACAGACGGATGGTATCAAAGGACAGACGGAGGGTAGCACAGGACAGACGGAGGGTATCACAGGACAGACGGAGGGTATCAAAGGACACACGGATGGTATCAAAGGACAGACGGAGGGTATCAAAGGACAGACGGATGGTATCAAAGGACAGACGGAGGGTATCACAGGACAGACGGATGGTATCAAAGGACAGACAGGTGGTATCAAAGGACAGACGGAGGGTATCAAAGGACAGACGGATGGTATCAAAGGACAGACGGAGGGTATCACAGGACAGACGGATGGTATCAAAGGACAGACAGGTGGTATCAAAGGACAGACGGAGGGTATCAAAGGACAGACGGATGGTATCAAAGGACAGACGGAGGGTATCAAAGGACAGACGGATGGTATCAAAGGACAGACGGAGGGTATCACAGGACAGATGGATGGTATCAAAGGACAGACAGGTGGTATCAAAGGACAGACAGAGGGTATCAAAGGACAGATGGATGGTATCAAAGGACAGACGGAGGGTATCAAAGGACAGACGGATGGTATCAAAGGACAGACGGAGGGTATCACAGGACAGACGGATGGTATCAAAGGACAGACGGAGGGTATCAAAGGACAGACGGATGGTATCAAAGGACAGACGGAGGGTATCACAGGACAGACGGATGGTATCAAAGGACAGACGGAGGGTATCAAAGGACAGACGGATGGTATCAAAGGACAGATGGAGGGTATCACAGGACAGACGGATGGTATCAAAGGACAGACAGGTGGTATCAAAGGACAGACGGAGGGTATCAAAGGACAGACGGATGGTATCAAAGGACAGACGGAGGGTATCACAGGACAGACGGATGGTATCAAAGGACAGACAGGTGGTATCAAAGGACAGACGGAGGGTATCAAAGGACAGACGGATGGTATCAAAGGACAGACGGAGGGTATCAAAGGACAGACGGATGGTATCAAAGGACAGACGTAGGGTATCAAAGGACAGACGGATGGTATCAAAGGACAGACGGAGGGTATCACAGGACAGACGGATGGTATCAAAGGACAGACAGGTGGTATCAAAGGACAGACGGAGGGTATCAAAGGACAGACGGATGGTATCAAAGGACAGACAGAGGGTATCACAGGACAGACGGATGGTATCAAAGGACAGACAGGTGGTATCAAAGGACAGACGGAGGGTATCAAAGGACAGACGGATGGTATCAAAGGACAGACGGATGGTATCAAAGGACAGACGGAGGGTATCAAAGGACAGACGGATGGTATCAAAGGACAGACAGGTGGTATCAAAGGACAGACGGAGGGTATCAAAAAACAGATGGAGGGTATCAGTGACTGCCGCCAACACGGTCTCAGTACTATGGCAAGCTCTGAATCCAGACTGGGAGGAATCAAGAACCTTAAAGTCCTCAGAAAAGGCCATAAGTTGATTATTGACTACACTGATGGATGCCAGGCTCTGTAGAAAGTCAATAAAAGAGAGGCCACGCCCTTCCCCCTGATGACACATAGAGGCTCGACAGCCAGGTAATAAAGGCGAGGCCACGCTCTGAAGAGAAAAACATTGCAAAAGAGGATACTTTGTATTGTACAGCCATAGAGCAGTCAGAGATACAAAAGAACATTCTCAACGAAGAGGTCTAGGGCGAAAATAAGACGTCACAAGGAAAGGTGACCAAGATAAACACGTGCATCATCGAGGGGGGCCGGGAGCTGACAGAAACAGCTGCCAGGCGTGGCACCCGCTGCCTGTGATCAATGTATCATCACAACATGAGTTATCAAACGTCTTTCTAAGTAGGTGTGTGTTAGAAATCTGTATGAAAAAATGGCTGTTTGTTATTTCCATCTTCAGCGACGCCGCTTTAACTTGTCCTCTTTGTAAGTTTGCTTTGGGTCCGTCCCACGAGTTCAGAAGTAGACAGATGTGCTCGTTTCACAGCTGGAAGCAGTGAGTCACCATCAGACCGACCGACGCCTTCTGGTAACCATTTCTTAGACGTGCACATTTTCCATGATTTTGCAAAAAATCTCTTTTTTCGCTTTAAAAAACAGTTCATGGTACTTTAAGAAGGAGCCGTCAAATATGGCTCACGTTTCCTGCCCTCCTCCCGTTGAAGTGTTTGCTGTGCTACGTCACCAGCACGTGAGGCCGCCGGAGGTTGAACTCCAGCTGTGATCCCCGGGAGAAGGGATTGTCTCGAAGGCACTGGAAACCACCATCCGATGTGCGGCAGTGAGTGCGCATGCGCAGAGCAGGCGCTTCAATGGCTGAACACAGGGAAAGCTTTCCCATTTGTAAAACAGTTAAACTTGCATTAAACGCTTAAAAATGAATGCCCCCATTGGAAAGCAGTTATTCAGGTTTAAAACATTCCAACAAAGCAGTGTGTCATAGCTCTGGGAAACCAAGATTATGACTAAATTGCAACTAAAAAATAAAATTAAATAACAATATATTCTTAACAAAAAGTTCTCTTGCAGTCTCAGTAAACAATATCAAATGGTCGTTTTGGGGGGAACGTTGGCATCCCGACTTGTGAGATACCTTTTCACTAAATGCATTCTCCCTCTGTGGCAGTAAAATTAGAATACAGAGTAAGGAATAGTGAATAGGTAGTCAGGACACAGGGAGGGCGGGGGTTACTGGAACCAGAGAACAAAACCACAAAGCCTCCATAACCACTTTCAAGGGGGTGTAAATGGTCTTTAAAAGACCTGTGAAAAACTTGGGGTGCTGGAGATAAGAATCCAGCCACTGCCCAGCCCAGACCACAGCAGCTCCAGCTGCAGCAGCCCGGGCTGAGACACACAATGGGAGTGGGGTGTTGTTGAGGGGGGGGGGGGGGGTCAGAACGCTGAAGCCTGATCATTGGTAACTGGAGGCAAATCACAGGTCACGTGCAGGGCCATTACACAAGTGCTAAAGGTCCTTCGAATCACAGAAGGGAGAGGGGAGATTCCTTGGTCCCCTCCTCCCCTGCCCAATCTTGTCCCCTGCGTCCCCCACACTTCCTATGCCCATGGTGAGATGTAAAGGTGATGAATGATGCCTGAGAAGTTGGGATGATGGATGAGAAGTAGTGATGCGAAGAGAGGGTGATGGATGATAAATAGGGATGAGAAGTAGAATGATGGATGAGAAGTTGGGATGATGGATGAGAAGTTGGGATGATGGATGAGAAGTTGGGATGATGGATGAGAAGTTGGGATGGTGGATGAAAAGCTCCGCTGAGAAGTAGGGTGATGGATAAGAAGTAGGATGATGGATTAGAAGTGGGGATGATGGATGAGAAGTAGGGCTGATGGATGAGAAGTAAGGATGATGGGTGAGAAGCTGGGATGAGAAGAGGGATGATGGATGAGAAGTAGAGATGAGAAGTAGGGATGATGGATGAAAAGTAGTGATGCGAAGAGAGGGTGATGGATGATAAATAGGGATGAGAAGTAGAATGATGGATGAGAAGTTGGGATGATGGATGAGAAGTTGGGATGATGGATGAGAAGTTGGGATGATGGATGAGAAGTTGGGATGGTGGATGAAAAGCTCCGCTGAGAAGTAGGGTGATGGATAAGAAGTAGGATGATGGATTAGAAGTGGGGATGATGGATGAGAAGTAGGGCTGATGGATGAGAAGTAAGGATGATGGGTGAGAAGCTGGGATGAGAAGAGGGATGATGGATGAGAAGTAGAGGTGAGAAGTAGGGATGATGGATGAAAAGTAGGATGATGAATGAGAAGTAGGGATGATGGATGAGAAGTAGGGATGAGAAGTAGGGAGGGTGGATGAAAAGTAGGACGATGAATGAGAAGTAGGAATGTTGGATGAGAAGTAGGGATGAGAAGTAAGGATGATGGGTGAGAAGCTGGGATGAGAAGTGGGATGATGGATGAGAAGTAGAGATGAGAAGTAGGGATGATGGATGAAAAGTAGGATGATGGATGAGAAGTATGGATGATGGATGAGAAGCTGGGATGAGAAGTAGGGTGATGGATGAGAAGTAGGGATGATGGATGAGAAGTAGGGATGATGGATGAGAAGTAGGGATGCGAAGTAAGGATGATGGATGAGAAGTAGGGATGATGGATGAGAAGTAGGATGATGGATGAGAAGTAGGGATGGTGGGTGGGAAGTAAGGCTGATGGATGAGAAGTAAGGATGATGGGCAAGAAGCTGGGATGAGAAGTGGGATGATGGATGAGAAGTAGAGATGAGAAGTAGGGATGATGGATGAAAAGTAGGATGATGGATGAGAAGCTGGGATGAGAAGTAGGGTGATGGATGAGAAGTAGGTATGATGGATGAGAAGTAGGGATGATGGATGAGAAGTAGGGATGCGAAGTAAGGATGATGGATGAGAAGTAGGGATGATGGATGAGAAGTAGGGATTATGAATGAGAAGTAAGGATGACGGATGAAAAATAGGATGATGGATAAGAAGTAGAGTGATAGATGCGAATGTAGGATGATGGATGAGAAGTAGGAATGAAGGATTATGGATGAGAAGCAGGAATATGAAATAGGGTGATGGAAGAGAAGTAGGCTGATGGATGAGAAGTAGGGATGAGAAGTAGGGATGATGGATGAAAAGTAGGATGATGTATGAGAAGTAGGGATGATGTATGAAAAGTAGGATGATGAATGAGAAGTAGGATGATGGATGAGAAGTAGGGATGATGGATGAGAAGTAGGATGATGGATGAGAAGTACGGATGATGGATAAGAAGTAGGGATGAGAAGTAATGATGATGGATGAAAAGTAGGAAGATGGATGAGAATTAGGGATGGGATGATGGATGAGAAGTAGGGATGGGATGATGGATGAGAAGTAGGGATGGGATGATGGATGAGAAGTTGGGATGATGAACGAGAAGCTGGGCTGAGAAGTAGGGTGATGGATGAGAAGTAGGGATGATGGATGAGAAGTAGGGATGATGGATGAGAAGTAGGGATGTGAAGTAGGGATGATGGATGAGAAGTAGGTATGAGGCATGAGAAACTGGGATGAGAAGTAGGATGATAGTTGAGTAGTAGGGATGATGGATGAAAAGTAGGACAATGGATGAGAAGTAGGGATGAGAAGTAGGGATGATGGATGAAAAGTAGGATGATGGATGAGAAGTAGGGATAATGGATGAGAAGTAGGGATGATGGATGAAAAGTAGGATGATGGATAAGAAGTAGGGATGATGGATGAGAAGTAGGGATGATGGATGAGAAGCTGGGATGAGAAGAAGGGTGATGGTTGAGAAGTAGGGGTGAGAAGTAAGGATGATGGATGAGAAGCTAGGATGAGAAGTAGGGATGATGGATGAAAAGCTAGAATGAGAAGTAGGAATGATGGATGAGAAATAGGGATGATGGATGAGAAGGAGGGATGATGGATGAGAAGTAGGGATGATGGATGAGAAGTAGGGATGATGGATGAGAAACTGGGATGAGAAGAAGGATGATGGTTGAGAAGTAGGGATGAGAAGTAAGGATGATGGGTGAGAAGCTAGGATGAGAAGTAGGGATGATGAATGAAAAGCTAGAATGAGAAGTAGGAATGATGGATGAGAAATAGGGATGATGGATGAGAAGGAGGGATGATGGATGAGAAGTAGGGATGATGGATGAGAAGTAGCGATGATAAATGAGAAGCTAGGATGAGAAGTTGGGTGATGGATGTGAAGTAGGATGATGGATGAGAAGTAGGAATGATGGATGAGAAGTAGGGATGATGGATGAGAAGTGGGGATAAGAAGTAGGGTGATGGATGAGAAGTAGGGATGAGAAGTAGGGACGATGGATGAAAAGTAGGATGATGTATGAGAAGTAGGAATGATGGATGAAAAGTAGGATGATGGATGAGAAGTAGGATGATGGATGAGAATTAGGGATGATGGATGAAAAGTAGGAATGAGAAGTAAGAATGATGGATGAAAAGTAGGATTATGTATGAGAAGTATGGATGATGGGTGAGAAGCTAGGTTGAGAAGTAGGGATGATGGATGAGAAGTAGAATGATGGATGAGAAGTAAGCATGATGGAGGGTTAAGCAAGGATGAGAGATGAGAAGTAGTGTGATGGACGAGAAGCTGGGATGAGAAGTAAGGATGATGGATGAGAAGTAGAATGATGGATGAGAAGTAAGGATGATGGATGAAAAGTAGGATGATGAATGAGAAGTAGGGATGATGGATGATAAAAAGGAATGAGGTATGAGGAGTATGGAATACAAAGTAGGGATGATGAATGAGAAGAAGGGGTGAGAAGTGAAAAGTAGGGATGGAGGATGAAAAGTAGGGATAAGAAGTAATGATGAGGATGAGGAATGAGGATGCCCTAAAATGGATGCTGTACTCAGGAATATTGGTCTCTCGATGCTTAACTTTGGGCTTCTCTGCGCCTAATCAGAAAAGTGGTGGGGCGACTCGGCCAGCAGTGGAAGCCGGAGGCCCTCAAATAGCTGAGATATCCCAGTCATGGGGGCTTGAAGCATAGCTGTTTTAGTTCACGATGAGAAGAAAGAGTGAACCAGTAGCCCACATTTAGCTGCAAAATTGTGCTCTGTCTAAGCAGGTATATGGTTTTTGGATGACTTGCACCAATTGAAAGATCCTTCATCAAGCAGAAAAGCAATTCTTAAACCCCCTCTGTCTGGAGCAGCCCCCTCGGCAGGAGAATTATCCATGGCTGCCCACGCAGAGTGGGTCACGCTAGCATCTCTTGGACTTCCACATCTCGCGGACACAAACACAATCAAATAAAATAACATCATTTCAGGCCAAAACAGCTCCCCTCCAGTGGATCCTACACACGGTCGATGGGTGAACTCTCACCCCAACCGCATTCGGCAGATTCATCCCAGGATAGGAGGAAAGCTCGGCAGCTCACTCGAAGCTGCATCCAGCACCGAAATCACAGCACCACGGTCAGGGCCGGACTGGGAACCACTGCAAACCCATCCACCAGTAACAAAACCGGCCCCCCACAGCTCCAAAACCGGCCCCCTTCAGCTCCAAAACCGGCCCCACTGCTCCAAAACCGGCCCCACTGCTCCAAAACTGCCCCCCAACCCTTCCAGGTTCCCGGGGATACACCTGATGCCAGCTATGGCCAGTCATGCCCTAACCACGGTCATCAAATGGGACAATGTCTGCAATATGTATAATTCAGGAAGCCAACTTGACTCCAAATCTTCAAATGAACAATGTAAGCATACACACATACATGTATGCATGGGCACCTACATACATACATAAATGCATCCATACGTGCCTTTATCCATGTTTACAGACATACCTAAATGCGTACACACTTGAATACATACAACATACTCGCACACATGCATGCATACTCATGTACATTTGTGCATACATGTATACATACATACACTGTAATGGCATCTATCTGGAGCCTCCCACCCAGACAAGAACTGAGCTACAAGTCACGCCCCCAGGGTTGGCCTTACCTGGACTTGAGACACATGGAGCACGTCAACCGTGCTAAAACGACCCTCACCTGGCTCCGGGTCACTTCCAGATTTATTTATTTATTGTGAAAGTTTTATAGAGGGCAGACAAGACCCTTGCGGGTATCAGAGCGCTTTACAGTCAATGTGTTTCGTTATATCATATAATATAATAAAGATATATAATAAAGATAAGCATGTAGTGTAGTTCCTATATTCCCAATAGGCTCTGCGCATTGGAATAACATATACTATAGATTAGACGTAGGACTGAGGTCGACAAGGTCTCTACCGTATATATTAGACTTAATAGTGAGTGTCAGCTAATTCAAAGGTCACTAGAAACTTTCTCGAATTCACAAGAAGGGATTCGTTTCTTACAACCGCATAAACATGACAACTTTGTTTCCCAAGAATAAAAAATCAATCTCTAGAGTCGCGGAAACAATAGATAACTATTTTACTCAGTCAATCATGCATGCTTCATTTTACCAGAGGTGCTGAGAAAATAGAGAGACGGGCGTTTTCAATAAAAGTATTTATTGAACAGTCTTCTTTCTCAAGCATAAGAAATGTACTGCTACAATCGTAATACTGGTTATAAAGTACAAGGTGTATAATACGAAATGTATTATAAAGTAGTACTGTAAAAGCATGATATGGTTTCTAAGCCATAAATTGCCTTAAAACATATAAAATACATACAGTGATAAAATAATAACTAAAAGTACTCAACTGGTGCTTCTAAAATACGCCTACCCCGGTGTACCTAACCTAAGTCTAGTACGAGGGAAGAAGTAAGTGAGGTGTAGCTCAAGTCTAGTATTCTTTGCCAAGAATCTATTCCAAGAATTCTCTAAGGGTCTAATCAGCTCCGTACCTTGGTGTAGAATGAAGGAGGTCTGGTCTCAGGACTCGATTTCCCATCAACCCGCAAGGGTAGCTTGGAAACACTGGAGCTGGATTTGTCTGTAAGAGAAAAGACAGAGTCTCTCGGTGCGTCTGCTTGAGGGTCGGCTTCCTTCGGCACTTGCTGCTGCAGGCGTCGGGCAAGTAGATAGCCGATCTGCTCCAAACCACAGTGTCTTTGTCTGGGCAAATGTAGGCCCATTTAAACTTTGAAGGTGCCGAGTTTGAAATATGATTGGACTTAATAACGTCATTGAAGACTCAGGTCTTTGAAAACTCCATGATTTCCTAGATAAATTAGTATTCAGACAAGGGGATGTCCCTAGCTGCTGAAGGCGGGTATCTCTAAGAAATTGTTGTTGATTCTCTGAACTTTGTGGAAGTAGCCATGCCGTATTTGGACTGCATAGGCTCAGTCTAAATATGGTAATGATTTCTATGCCTATATAAGGATCGGGTACTTTATACCTATATAAGGGCATGAATCGGGAAAATTACACTAGGGTCCTAGATTCATTTACAACAGCAGGACCATAATATAGAGCATCAGAAAGCATAACATACAAAAAAGAAAAATCAACATGATGCAGAACAGGAGCGGCCTGATGAGTCATGCTATTACAGTAATGATAAGAACGTCAAATAAATAGAACAACACTGAGCATAAAAAAGCAAAGCAGTAAGGTGCAGAGCAAGGGCGAACAGACGAATCATGGTAATGGCAGATATATTGATTAGGGTGATAAGTTTGATGAGGGGAATGGGGGTTTTCACAGCCACATGAGGATGTGTTTATGTGAATTTTGCCATAAGGATGCCTTTAACTTACAGTTTGAAGGATGAGGAGGAGGGGTTTAGTCTTATTTCCGGTGGAAGGGCATTCCATATCCTGAGTGCCATTCCTGAGAAGGATCGATGATAAGATTTTTTCTAGTTGAATTTTTGTGGTGTCAAAGGGAGGTTTTCCGCACTACTTGTTGATCTTGTCCCACCGGATATTGTGAGTTTTTTGTGTGAGATAGCCTGGTGCATTATGATGTAAGGCCTTGTGTGTCATGCAAGCTATTTTCAGGTGGATTCTGGCTTCAAATGGCAGCCAGTTTAAAGATTTTAGGTCAGGGGAGATGTGGGCCCTTCTTTTCGAGCCAGTGATGAGTCTCGCTGCCGCATTGGTAGAGGCCCTTAGGGAAGCTGTAGTGGCTTTGGGGAGACCGCATAGCGAGACACTACCATAGTCCAGCCGTGGTAGAACCAGAGCCTGAACCGCCATCTTGAAGTCATTGGGAGGTAGGAAGGGCTTCAGCTTCCATAGTGTATTAATCTGAAAGTTTGCTCCCTTCGTTGCGTTACTAATGTCTTTCTGCATATTGAGATTGCAGTCCAGAGTTTTTCCCAATGATTTCGCTGAATCCACAATGGTTGGTTGAACGTTGAGTGCTGTAAGGTGTTCGATCCAGTTGTGCATTATAGGGGCTTTGGAGGGTGGGGCAATAAGGAGGAATTCAGTTTTTTAAGCATTCAGTTTGAGGTGATTCTCTGCAAGCCATGTTTGGGTGGTCTTAAGAGTAGTGTTAAGCAAACTAATGCCGTTCAGGGTGTTGATCTTGAGGTACAGTTGGGTATCATCGGCATACATGTGAAATTGCACGTCAGATGTTTGTAGCAGATCGGTGAGTGGTTCCATGAATAAGTTAAAGAGTGTAGGGGATAGCGAGGAACCTTGTGGGACTCCTGGCGTAACTGGAACGGGTTTGGACAGGGTGTTGTTGACCTTGAATTTTTGAGTCCGGTTTTGCAGAAAAGTGGTAAACCACTTGAGCACTGATCCTGATAGACCCATTCTGTGTTTCAACAGATCTATCAAGTGCTCGTGTTTGACCGTATCGAACGCTGAGGAGAGGTCTAGTAGGATAAGAAGGCAAGCTTTGTTTTGATCAAGTATTTGTAGTGCATCATCAATGATGTGTGTCATGGCTGATTTCGTGCTGTGGTTTGCACGGAAGCCAGATTGGTGTTTGTTTAGAAGGTTGAAGTGATCAATATGTTTTGTCAGTTAGGCGCTCTGCTTCATGCAGGGTTGTCCATGATGGGCCTCCGGATTTCTCGCCTGAACTAGGGTTCACACTAGCCTGCTAGGTGCTGACGTCAGCTACCCGAATGAAATGCCTCCAGGCCGGAGCAACATTTGCATGTTTTATTTAGAGCTAATTTGCAAATGTTGCAGTATCCGCAGGTTTTGCTGAGTGTGATAAGAGTGCCCCGCTCTCGAGCATGCATGTCACTGCTGTTTGTGGCTGAAGATTGTATCTGACTCTAGCGCTAAAAGATAAACAGCACGCAACATGCACCAGCGCTAGGCGCTTCCTGGCCCAGTACACAAATTAAATCATTCAAATCCTTATTAACACCATAGCAGCAATTGCAAATTTGCAGAATGTGCAAAATGTGATAAACTTCCCTCTGAGGGCCCTTAGCAAAGTACCCAGTACCAGTACTTACCGCACCGATTCTGACAATGCACTAGTACTTCCCCATTCCAATTTCTGCAACTCAGAATGGGGCATAACGTGGTAATACTGCACGACTCCCATGTCGTGTCTGAACATGCAAGAATGCAGCAATTCCCGTGCTCAAAGGCATCAGAGTTTACTGGAAAAAATTCGGACTTGAAAAAGTTGGCTGATAGAACGTGTACCACTTTTAGCCTTGTGTAGCTAGAGTTGCCTTTAGGTCGCAGCCAACCCTTAGTGCAGTGGTCAGAATTTGTGTCTGTTTTTTATTGTACATGTTTATTCTAATTTATCTTTTTTCAAATGGGAAAATAATTTCCCCCATTTTTTCTTTTTTTTTGTTGTTGAGAAAATCGTTTTTCCTTTTTAAAAACTTGCGATTTTCAAGAAAGTCATGACTTTCAGCACACAAATGGTGGCTTATTTCCTCCACCTAAAATGGCTGCCACGGGATACGATTTTCATGAACAGCGAAGTTCAAGTGCTTTGACACCAGACGCCTATACGACGCTGACCACCTCCATGCACTCAACGCCTGCCGATCGACCGCCTGCTTCCAGGCCACCCCAAAGCACACCCACGAACCATTCACATGCCGTAACTGCAGCTTCACCATCAAGCGTACACCAGCGCATCCTGCCCCAACCCCCCAAGGCAGGCAACAGCCACCTCCGATGCATACTGCTCAACACCCACTTCGTCCACAGGCACGCCATCAAACTTTGGGACCGGCTCGACTCATCCTCCGCGAACGTCGCATTCCTGATGGATATTCGGATGAACACCTCATTGGCGCCCGATGTTGCCATAGCCATCCTGGATGGCTACAAGATCACCCACCCGGACCGCACCAACAGATCGGGAGGAGGTATCACCATCGTCCACAGAAATACCCTCAGAATCTGAACAAACACAGAGGACACAGTCGGCACTGCCGAACACCTGAACTTCCCAATCCACATCGATCACAACACCACCCTCAGAGGAACCCTCGTGTACAGACCCCCGGACTCCGAGCACAGTTCATCGACTCCATCACACGTGCATCAGATCGCACGCCCTAGCCTCCATAGTTAAACATCCTCCTCGGAGACCTCAACTTCCACCTCGAGAATACCATTGACAGCAACTCAACCTCACTACTGGACAACCTCGCCAACCTCAGCCTCAAACAGCTCGTCACAACACCCACCCATTCCGCCGGACACACACTCGACCCGAATTTTCTCCACCAGCAGCCACGTCTCAGTCAGCCACACCACCGAACTCCACTGGACCGACCACCACTGCGTTCCCTTCTCTTTCATGAAAACCACCACACACAACCACCAGCAAGCTGGAACAAGGTCACAGAAGACCAGCTAACCACCACCCTCGTCCGAAACCCACCAGCCGACCATACCGACTCCGACACACCCGCCGCAACCTCAGGCTATGAATCAACAATTGCGCCAACACTCTCGCCCTGATCAAGAAACCCTCAAACAGATGCACCGGCAGAAGACCCATCTGGTTAACCGCCGACCTCCAGATATCCAAGCAGACCTGCAGAAGACCAGAGAAGAAATGGCAACAAGAGCAAACACAGGAAAACCAGGCAGCCCTCAAGATCGCCAGCCGCAGAGACCACCAACTCATCCGAACCACCAAAAGGACCTTCTTCAAGGAACGCATCGACAACAACGCTCACAACAGCAAAGAACTCTTCAACATCGTGAAGGAACTCGCCAACCCCAGCTCTAGCTCCAACGTCATCCGGCCGTCACGAGACCTCTGCGACTCTCTAGCAACCTTCTTCCACCGCAAGATCACAGACATCCATGACAGCTTCAACTCCCAGACCTCTCCAAAAGCCGCCGTCACCCCAGACCCTCCGCCCCAGTCACACCGGCCGCCTGACCTCCTGGAACCACATAAACGACAAAGACACCATCAAGACTGTGAACACCATCCACTCCGGCACACCATCAGACCCCTGCCCCCACCACATCTTCAACAAAGCGAGCTCCATGAAGTGAGCACCAACTATAGTACATGAACGCTGGCTGTAATTATTTTATTCTACAATTTAACATTGTGCATATTTAATTTTTATTCACTCTCATATTGGAATATTCTATTTTTACTAACGACGTAGGCGTGAGAAGCCTGCTGTAAAAGATGACTAAAAAACTTCGCTCTGGGAGAATGGTGGGAGGAAGAACCTGTGCCAAAACAAAATCAAATCCCTTGCGAAATAAATCAGTGAATAACCAGCTGCTAAAGGGTCAATGCCAGCTTTTTGAATTATGGGAAAAACCGGTGGATAAACCCTTAATGACTGGTGGAAATGATACCACAGCCCAAAACAACCAAGAGGTCTATACTCAAGCTGTGGATATCAACGTTCTTCCTGCAATCTCTGAACCTTCACAGATGATACTTACTGACACTCCCTGTATTGTGCACTCTGAGGAGGGTGGGGTGGTTGATTCTCTTGCACTCTCTCTTAAAGATGATCTAGTGAATAACTCCGTCCCTCTTCTGGAGTCACCCCTGAACAGCATGGAAGGTCAGGCTTCACCACCACTTTCTATTGATCTCGAACTCTGTGGCCGCTATGTGAAACCTGACAGCCCGGATGCTCCAAAAATTAATAAACCCTTAGGAGGGGCGACCCCATCTGGGCTCCAACTCTATAGTAGTACCCCCTCTGTAAATAAACAAGGTATGTCTGATTTATTAAGTACTTCTAGGAGTCCGATTCTCAACCTTTCGGGCAGCTATCCTACAGTCGGGGCTGGAGACAAACCTTTATCGGAATCCCTTATAGCTTTGGAACACCTGTTAGCCTCTATTTTGTTTCTACTGGGGAAATTTGTAGGCAGCTCGGACTGCATCTTGGACTCTGTCACACAAATCCTGGAAAATCTAGTTCAAAAAGTACCGGAAAAGAAGAACACCCCACTCTTTTCGTATGTTACTAACCTGAACAAAGGGGAAACTGAGGTGTGTACAGAAAACTCCAAGTTAAAGGTCCCTGAACCAATACTAGCTGTAGCACACAATAATAATGCTAAGGACTCACCGATAACTGCTGCAACCAATTGTATTATGAATGTGGATCTAGAGATAGAGGAAGAAATTATGCCTAACCTTGACGGCCAGGTACCTCAAGAACTTTTTCCTATCTTCTGTGCGGATAATAAAAAAGCAATTGCCGAGGTTAACCAAGAAGTAAGGGAAAAAAATGGAAAACACAAAAAATATAAAGGAAATAAAAGGAAACCGGTGCGAAAGCATAAGAAGAAAAGACAGAGGCGGATTATTTTTCAAGACTCTTTACATCTAAGTGATGGGGAAAATAAAGTCACTGAACTTATTCCATCAACTGCAAGGGTGGCTTTGGAAGTCAGTCTTAGCTCCCATATTTCAGAGACCCTTGGAAACTCTCTACCCACGATTAAGGAGGACCTAACACAAAAAGTCGGTGTGGGTTCAAAACCTTCCCTTGAATCGGATCTAAGGAATGTTAATCCAGTTAAATCCGGGGGACTTAACCCACTGGCCTCTCCTTTTACTATCACAGTGGGGGTAGAGGAGCCGCCAATTCCCACTCATGAGCGAAAAGAGGCTTTATCTTATGTGGACACTAATGTGTTGGATTTTTTTCCGCTATTTGATAATGATTTACCACTAAATAGATCATGGCTACTCAAACGCTTTAGTGAAATGGATAAGTTACATCTTATTCAATCAAGTGAGATTGAGTTAGTCTCTTTGCTAGGGGGAAATAGTGTTTCAAGTATAAGGGTTAAATTTTACTCAAAAATAATTGTAAATCTGGTTCTGCAACAGGCAGAGTGTTTCCAATGCACAGGCATTGATGTCTTACCTATACTGAACTTTGGTTATAAAGATGTGTCTTATAGGATGACCGAAAAAGATGATAAACAAACTGGGGTTGTATCATCCTTCAAAGACTTAAAGATTTGGGTAGCAAAAGGGAAACGTTTAGTGTCCCAGATAAAACCACTCCCACTGACCCAGAAGTCCTCTTTGATAGAGGACTCTAATCGGTGGAATTGGCTGCATAATGCTCTATCATCCAAATCCACAGATAATCCTAAATTATTTCAGCATCTTTAATAACCAATTGAAAATCATTTCATGGAACGCAGCCGGGATACACAGTAGCCCAGAGAAATTCGAGTTACTATTCACGTTGGGTGCAAACGTGATTTGTATTCAAGAAACTTGGTGCACCAATAAAATTGATGTTAGAAATGACTACTTTGTGTTGGAAGTTCCGGCTGCTGCTTCCAAGAAAGGCCACGCTAAAGGGGGAATCGCGTGCCTGCTATCAAACAAAGTGAACTGGAAATTTACTCAGTATATTGACCCTAGTAACCTCTTTCAAGCCATATCCATAGCAAATCTTCCCACTCTTCCTAAGATGACGTCTGTTGTTATTATTAATGCTTATATTCCCCCAGAAGAGTGTTTTAATTCTGTGTTGAAGCAGGTTTTTCAATACATTGGCCTCATTAAAAACAGAACACCTTCTCCACAAGTCATATTAGTGGGCGATTTAAATTGTAAAATATCTAACTCCAGTATGAACCTTTTTAGAAACAAAGCCAAAGAAGAGGCGCACTTCATCCCACAATCCGTCTTCCCAGATAAAATAGCAACTAGCAAAAGAGGGAAGATTCTTCTCGAGGAACTATCGACAGTCGAGGGGCTTATTTTAAATGGGAGATTCCCCTCTGACGTACCTGCGAAATTCACGCACAATTCTCATTGTAAGCCCTCTATAATTGATTATGCGATATCGGATTATGATATATTCCCGCGCATCCTGGATCTTATTATAGTTCCCACGACATTGAGTGATCACAATATAATCCTCCTGGCCATTTCTTTAAAACCACCTAGTACGGCATCATGGTCTATTAATAGTAAAGATACAGCCTTTCATGCTTCCTCTGGTAGATGCTTTTGGAACCCATCTGCAATTACTGGGGTGCATACTATTTTATGTAAAACTATAGCAGATCTGAATGCTTGGTATGGTCGAGAAATCGCCAGTTTTGAAAACTTCATGCGGAACATTATCCTGGATGTTAAAAAAGCTAGTTGTCCTTCGAAGCGGGTATACATGCCCAGTGCTTTGAGCACACTAAATAAAGAAATAAATAAATTAGTACGAGCTCAATTTTTAAGTCGATCTGGGGAACGGGAAAAAGAAGTATCTAGGTTAAAAAGAAAGAGAGTTAGATTGAAGGCGAAAATAAAAAAGGAGCAGGAAGACTTAGTATGGATTAACCTAAGGGAAGCAGTAGTGCATGGCAAGATACGTGAATTTTGGTCCATAATCGGGAAGGGATGTGGCAATAGATTAACCCCTTGTTCAATTCTATTGCCGAAGATGTCTGGTCTTCCTATATTTGGGAGCTTTATGGGGGGAATGACACTATAGTGGACACTAACTTCCCTGATGTAATCTCTGAAGGAGAAATTAACTATCCTACAGAGGAAACAATAGTAGCGGCTATAAAGAATATGCGTTCGTCCGGTGCAATGGGCCCGGACGAACTCCCCATGACAGTCCTGAAGCAGGAGCCTCTCCTTTGGAGTAAAATTCTTCATCCTCTATTCAAATCCTGTTTTGAGTCGAAAAAGGTACCAGCATCTTGGAGGGGTAGCATCCTGGTCCCCATCTTTAAGAAGGGTGCAAGGGATATCCCTAGTAACTATCGCCTGATTGCTCTCCTCGACTCAGTCGGCAAGATCTTTGCGAAATGTCTCTTAAATCTACTTTCCGACTGGGTTGACGAGAGCAATATTTTACCACTCGAACAAACGGGATTCCGTAGGGATCATGCCACTTTAGATAATTTAACCACCCTGCATGTGATATCGGACAAGTATACGAAAGTGAGAGGGGGATTTGTTTATGCAGCCTTCATTGATTTCTCCACGGCGTTCGATAGAGTGGATCGTAGAACGCTGTGGAGAAAATTATCTTCTCTTGGAGTACCCCCGTACTTGTTAGATCTTGTCCGTACATTACATACGGAAACATGGTGTAGGGTGCTGCAGGGGGGTGAAAGGGGTCTCTCTGACCGTATTCCTTCCCTAAATGGCCTAAAACAGGGATGTCTTCTGGCGCCCCTTTTGTTCTCCCTATATACGCAGGATTTACCTGCCGCTGTGTCTGTCTGTGAGGGTATCGCTCCAGTGATAGGGGGGGCCTCTATTTCTTGTTTGATGTACGCTGACGACATTCTCCTTCTAGATCTAACACCTAAAGGCCTGGCAAATAGGTTGCAAGCTCTTCATGCTTTTGCAGTTTCCCACTCTATGAAGATTAACATAACCAAAAGTAAAATCATGTGCATAGGGGGGAAAAAGAAGTGCCGCTCGGAAAATTTCGGGTGGCACATCGGCGGCCAAAAATTGGAGGTCGTTAAAACTTACACCTTTCTGGGAAAAATCATCGCGGCTAACCTGAGCGAGAGGCCTCACATTGAACATTGCTCCCGAAAGGCCCTAGCACATGGTAAAGGCCTAAATTCGCTCTACTCAGCAACTGGCAAAATACACTTTGCCTGTTTGCTTGAAGTATATAGGGCTAAGATCCCCGCTACCCTTCTTTATGGTATTGAACTTATTGAACTAAAGCTCTGGGATTTCTGCAATAAAATTGAAGGGAAACTTTTGAGATCTCTGTCTTCCCTAAACACTAACTGCTCTTTAGCAGCGTGCAGACTCGAGTTTGGGCTAAGGGGTAGCTGGGTGCAGGGTCTATGTGCCCTGGTACGATGGGTGGCCTCTCTCGCCAGAGCAGAACCGGGGACAATGAGAGCCTTACTGAAAAGTGAATTATTAGGCAACTTTAAAGAGTTTTCACAACTTGTAAAGAACTTCAGAAGAGCTGTGACTCTTCTGAGGTTAGATGAAAGTACCCTGTTCCTGCACTCTCAATTACAACTAAAAATCCTGTTAAAACAGGCATCGTGGGAACTATGCTTTCTAACTGATAAGAATGTAATACAAGGAAAAGGGGGTTGTGATCTTCTCCTTAACTCATATGTTGCCAAAAAAGCACTAAACTATGTATTATGGAACTTACCCCATGGCATTAGAAGATTCTGGTTCCTTCTTCGTTATGACCTATTGCCATTAAATGTACTTCTCTCCAAATGGCATGGTTCATCTAACATGTGCAATTTTTGTAATGCAAGTATACAGGACCGTATTCACGTTCTGCTGATCTGCCCTGCACTTCGCACTTTGCGCCTTAAATGGCTAAAACCTATCTGCCTTCGCTTAGGTATATCTAATGTAAATATTTTTGTACAATCTTTATATTGGCCCCCAAATGAAATGTTCTGCTTCTATATTTTTAAATTTTTTAAAGGATTTTTAGATATTTATTAATGTTATTTAGTTACTGTGCCAGCTTTGTTCAGTGCTTACTTTAATGAATGATTTATGGACTTGAATGACATATGTACTTGGAATATTTTGACTGAATTTGTAATTGTTTTGAATTCATTGTACGTCTTTTATGTGGCCCTCGATGAGAGCCAAAACATAATAATAAACTTTGAAACTTTGAGCTCCATCATCGCACCCCAACTCTGTAAGATCTTCAACAGCTCATTCGAGACCGCCACCTTCCCAGAAAGCTGGAAACTTGCAGAGATCAACACCCTGCTCAAAAACCCAAGGCAGACCCAAAGGACGTCAAGAACTTCCGGTCCATCTCCCTGCTCCCGTTCCTGGTGAAAGTCATCGAGAAGATAGTCAACAGACAAGACAACTGACCCAATTCCTCGAAGAGAACAACACCTTGGACTCGTCCCAATCCAGATTCCGCAGCAATCACAGCACCGAAACTGCCCTCATCGCCGCCACCAACGACATCAGAGCCCTGCTGGACAACGGCGAAACCACGGCCCTCATCCTCCTGGACCTTTCGTCCGCCTTCAACACCATCACACACCATACCCTTCGCACATGCCTCGCTAACATCGTCCGATCGCACGACCTCAACAAAGTCACATACGCCGACGACACCCAGCTGATCCTCTCCCTCACCAAAGACCCCGCCATCGCCAAAACGAACTTCCACGAAGTGATGAAGGCCATCGCCGAGTGGATGAAGAGCAGCCGCCTGAAACTGAATTCCGACAAGACAGAGGTCCTCATCCTCGGCTCCACCCCCACTGCCTGGGGCGACTCCTGGGACGACTCCTGGTGGCTGGCCTCGCTGGGCACTGCGCCGACACCCACCGACCACGCACGCAACCTGGCGTTCATCCTGTACTCCTCTCTGTCAATGACCCAACAAGTCAACGCCATCTCTTCCTCCTGCTTCAACACCTTCTGCATGCTCTGTAAGATCTTCAGATGGATCCCCACCGGTACCAGAAGATCGGTCACCCAGGCCCTCGTCATGAGCAAGCTGGACTACGGCAACGCCCTCTACGCGGGAACCACAACCAAACTCCAGAAGAGACTCCAACGCATACAGAACGCCTCCGCACGCCTCATCCTCGACATCCCCCACCATAGCCACATCACCGCCCACCTGAGGGACATGCAATGGCTCCCCACCAACAAGAGGATCACGTTCATGCTCCTCACCCACGCTCACAAGGTACTCCACAACACCGGACCAGCATACCTTAACAACCGAACAGCCAGCTCCGCTCGGCTGACCTCACCCTCACGACCGTCCCACGCATCTGCAGAGCGACAGCCAGCAGCAGATCATTCTACCACCTCGCCACAAAGACATGGAACACCCTACCCACCCACCTACGACTGACCCAGGACCTGCTGACCTTCAGGGGACTCCTCAAGACCTGGCTGTTCAATCAGTAACTGCTTCCCCCCTCAGCGCCTTGAGACCCTCACGGGTGAGTAGCGCGCTTTGATTGATTGATTGATTGAACCCATGTTTTTTGCAAGCTTCAAAGGGCAGTTTTGTTCATTGCTCAGAACAGTCTCTTCTCATTGGGCCTCCCATTGCTCTAAGTTTTTTTTTCAATGGTGCAAAACTCAGGAGTCAGGGCAGATTAGCAAGTGACAAGATGGCTGGAAATAAAAACTTGAAACCCTCTCTGGCCACCTACAATTAAAAACAATGCAGGTTGTTATATGCAGGCGTTTTGAGTCATTAGTCACAATTTAAAATGGCAGAGATATACAAAAGAGTTAACCCTTTCAAGACCACTTAGAAACTTTACAAACACTTAGGTCTCAAAAGCTACTGGCTAGGTTTACATAAAAACAATAAAAGCACGCTTTGAGTAAAGATCTATTTTCATGCCAAGTTTTACATAAATTCATTCAGAGGTTTGGGCCATATGTGTGAGCAAATTTTCCTAGTAGAGCTAAAATGGGAAAATGCTTCTGTTATAACCCCTAGCCCCCCCTTAACTTGTTTTCCTTATGACGTTTTTCATGAAACTTTGCAATATGTAACCTTAACCGACTGAGGTATTTGATTGGTCTATACAAATCTATCTACAGGGTCAAAGTTATAGACAAAATAACAAAATGATATATATTACATACTCTTAATGTCGCCAGTAGGCATTTATAGTTCGAAACTAGCTTCCATAGGAAAAGTGTTTTTTGTTTTGCTAATAACTTTGGTGGTGTTTCACGAATCTTCACAACATTTTTAAAACTAGTTTTCCACTCACTTTAGCTACTGTATGGAAAGTGTTGAGGTGATTCATCAAGCGGGGGTCGAGAAAAATTGAAACTGAACTTTTTTTTTGTATTCTACAGAAAAGAAACCACCTGCTCCACATTAGAACACCCTCAATGGAAAAGCCGCAAAAGCGTGTGATAAGCAGAACATACAAGTGAACATACAAAGTATACAAAAGAGAAGTAGTTGTGTATTTTTACATGTAAATAACAAACGTACAAACTTTAAAATATCTATACTATTACACTAGTGTCAGATACAATGACAGCGATAGCAAAGTACATCACTTTGCAGAACGAAAATCAATTACTAAATCACATGGGCTAGACGTACAGCCAAGAAGGTGCATCAACAGAAAATATAAATTAAAAATGTCCAAAATATTATTCTAATGCATGCTATGGGGGGGGGGCATTACAAAAGATGATGTTGTCGTTCATGTACGAGAGCACAACCACAACCCAAATGTAATAGAAATAGAAGTAAATGGGATATTACAGGATATATGAGCGTCAAGCACTGGCTCCCAGGAACCCACAACCAAAGTCCTTAAAGACATACTACCTAAAGCCCTCAAACACATCACAGACCAACTAACACTTATACCCACTTTAAAAGGTTTAATTGCACAAAGTAAAAAAGCCGCCAGCAATACTCCTCCTGCAGATCATTTAACAATAACACATAATGAAGAACCTTTCCTTTTTCATGACAACCTAAATAATGAGAAACTAATTATAATTTTCTCTACAACAAAAACGTAATAAAACATAGCCAATGTCAAATGTGGGTAATGGAGAGGACCTTCAAATTGTGTCCCTAGCAATTTACTCAGATATACACCGTACATTACACACAGATCAGGCATGCACTCACGGCAGCCATACCTGCTGGTACCACACTTCCAGAGGCCTCCCCCCTGGAGGATTGGTTACGGACAGGCTACGTGGACAAGAAGGCCACTTCCCGCACCTATCGCAAACTCATTAACAATCTACCCGACCCCATGACATCTCTACATGAAAAATGGTCCGACGAACTTGGGGAATTAGACGACACAGACTGGCAGGAGTCGCTCTCATCCCCGCGCGAAGTAGCAATATCCTCCAGACTGAGACTGGTGCAACTGAAAATACTACACCGGATGTACTACACCAGGGTGACCCTATACAGAATAGGGGGGGGGCGAAAGTTCACTTTGCCTGAGGAACTGTGGGATAGAGGGGACGGTTTACCACACACTATGGAAATGCCTACAGATAGCGCCCTACTGGACAACAGTTCTGCGAACCATTGCCCAAGTGAGTCGAGTTTCAGTTCTGCCAGAGCCCAAAAGATGTCTACTAAATATTTGGGAGCCCACTAATCCCACTCATGCAACACAGGACTGGGCGACGCTTGGAACGATGTTCGCCAAACATAATATAGCCAAATTCTGGGGATCACAATCCTCTCTGACACACCATGACTGGTGCAGAGATATGGATGGGGCCATACTGGCAGAAAAGGTGACGTATGTACGCCGAGGTTGCCCCAAAAAGTGGGAGCGGATATGGGGAGCTTGGAACAAGTATAGAGGGAACATCTGTACTCCCCCTCTAACTGGGTCTGACACGGAGTCTAACTGAGGGAGGTGGGTAAGAGATGCTAGATCGTAACTTTCTGCCAAACTGAATGTATTAAATGTATTGAAGTCCTGACTGTGCCAATGTGAGATGAGACGTGAGATGTTTATCAAGATTCAACTTGTAACTGCTCTGAATTTTTGCCCTGTCATTAATAAAAATAGTTTTAAAAAAAAGATATACACCATACATGCTGAATATCAAAATATAAATATCCCTTTCATATATGCCCTACTACCAAATAAACAACGCAGTACTTACTACGACCTCTTACACCACAATAAACATAAAACAAATACTATATTCCCCCAAAAATAATCATAGACTTTGAGCAAGCCATGATTCAAATCATTTAAAAAATGTACCCCCACGCAGCCATACAAGGCTGCTACTATCATTTCAATCAAAGTGTCTGGTGACACCTCCAAAAATCTGCACTTAGGGGCCGATTACGATTGCGGAAGGCCCGTCACCACCAGCCATCTGGTGGCGGTCCTTCCGCAATCGTACCACGCTTTTCCTCCGCCACATTACGATGGCGGAGGAATCGCGCTAGGACCATGGCGGACGCAAAGACCGTCTGCCACCGGTCCATCTAAAGCAATCACACAGACTGCCTGGCGGACGGTCCTCAAGGCCAGATAGGGTGGCGGTGCCTAGCAGGCACCGTTCACCAAATCATGATGCAGGCTACAGCCAGCATTTCCATGGCGGTGATGCCGCCATGGAAAGGCTGGTGGGGATTGGTGACGGGGGCCCGGTGCGGGCCCCCCAAGTTTAGTGGGATGTGAGGGTGCACTTGGGGGTACCCATGGTATCCCCCTACATTTCACAGCACCGCCTTGCAGGCACCGTGTGGTGCCTGCCACGTAGTGCTGTGAAATGCAACACCTGGCATTTTTGCATCAGTACGGGTGCTGCTGTCAGCAGCACCCGCTGCAGTGTTAAAATGCAGTATCTGTCGCCATGGTGGTGGACGCATCCTGATGCAGTGTGTGGGACCGCTGCATGCATGGCGGATGGCCCCGGTTTACTCCAGGATGGCGGACGGACTATTGTCTGTCCGCCATCCTAATGAGCCCTTAAGAGTAGAATATTCTACAAACAGTCTATTTGCTTTTGATAGCACTAACCAATGTCCCTGTCACAGAGGTAGCCAGCCACTACAATTTACTAGTAGAAAGTCCTTTCTCACAACAAAATGAAGACAAACGTAAGCCCCCTACGGGATTATTTTGGAGACACTTGAGTTTGCGGACTGCATAGCTTCAAACATAGACACCAACCCAAATTCCAGATGCCACGGTGAAATGTCTATGACAAAACTTTAGCACAGTAAGCCAAAACGAACGATGCAGTGGAAGGATGGCACAACACATTTCAGGTACCCTAGCACACGTAAAGTTCAATTCAGTCTAATTACAGACAAAGTAAATGCAACAGAAAGTGATGAGTCTCATTCTTTATGTTCTTCTCATTTATTCAGACATCCCGGAGTTCGGGGTCCATGTGTTCCAAGCCAACACGTGTTTCGTCGCTTCTTGTACAGATAAGAACATGCGACTTGTTCACGGCTAGGTTAAAACATATATGGTACATTGTCAGGGTTGTACTTAGTTCATAGAAATCGCACATAATTGTGAATCCTTCTAACACATGTGCGCCCAGCGGCAAAAGAACACCCAGTGTTGTCCTTAGTTTCATTTGTGAACACAGTGGTCCAAAACACCATTTGGAAAAGTTGAAATACACGAAGTGGAATCATGTGGGGTAATTAAATTTATAACATGAAAATTCACCACGTGCTCGTGAAAATATGTATATTATGTGTTAACGTATTTAGCAATACATGTTGCCAGGATGGCACAACTCCTTCCAATACTCACCAGGCAGAACCCAACTTACACTCTATAAATATATAGAAGCATTGCAAAAAGAGGAAAGCTCACTTCAACTACAAATGGAGCAATTTATTAGCCACATTGCCCATAATCTTATCAAACAAACCATAAGAATGTATGATATGCTACAATTTAAATCCAAACTCTTTGTAAAGGAGTACATTACACAGAAATGCTAGACAAAATCATATTATAAAATAAATATTAATCTACCAAAGTCCTACAAAATTATCACAAAATCTATACCAACATAATACATCCTTTTTTAGATAATAAATATAATATTTTATTACATCAGTCAAAAAATGTAATTCATTTTCAATGTTAATGAAGACCAAAAGAATGAAATTATATATAAATGATTTGTCTGAAAAATGTAACCATTACCAAGCAAGAAACTAAAATCAAACTCAAAACATCACAATAAGTATTACAGCACTTAAACCAAAAATTCCAAATAACAATATTTACACACACAATTAAATATTCCATTTCCCTCTCAAAAGAAATAAAATAAAGACAACGTACTGGTCTGTAGCTGCATATGCTCCTCTGTATCCACATAGTCAAAAATTGTAATCCTCCAAAAATGGGAAAAATGTTGTCAAAGTCCAAAAGTACTGCAATCGAAGCAATCCAAAGTATGTAGGAACCATAAAAATCCTGAAAAAGTGTTTAAAAAAAGAAAAGCTCTAGGAAACCCATAGAAAATAAATCTAAATAAAAAGCATGAGTGTATTATAAACCAAAATGGACTTTCTTTGAATAAATGAAAACTCAAAGTGCCCAATTAACTATCAAAATATAAGTAACATAACACAATTGAACATAATGTATCATTGCATATATATTGTACGAAACGCCAGAACTACAAACTACTGAAAAACACTACTAAAAAATATTTAAATATATAAAAAAACCACAAACAACACGATAACTAACTTGTTGCCCCCACAAACCCAGCCGCCACCCTCAGAACCCTTAACAAACCCTTAAACAAGGATTTACAGTAACCTGGTTCCAGGAAAATAGACTAAAATAACACAAAAAGAGAGCACAATAGAAGGCAGCAGTAAGTAAATAAGATGCCCACTATATGAAACTAAAATGAGACTATCGCCACATAGGAATGAATGGGA
Organism: Lissotriton vulgaris; assembly: GCF_964263255.1. Classification (NCBI taxonomy): domain Eukaryota; kingdom Metazoa; phylum Chordata; class Amphibia; order Caudata; family Salamandridae; genus Lissotriton; species Lissotriton vulgaris. The sequence continues at coordinate 864,666 of NW_028245922.1, forward strand.
AATAATGTAAACATATTGAATATAGGTATGGATTAAAAGAAAAACATTATTAAACCTGTAAAACATGTTAGAAAATGTTGTTAACATTTTTTTTAAGTTCAAGTGAAGGTTTATTGAAGAATTAAAATTGTTGTGAAAACAATACTTTGTACAAACAGTTATTTATCAATGCATAAAGGCATGAAGGAATACTTGAGAATACTGTTAATATACAAAAAACAATCAAGGCAATAAAAGTGTAACGTAGAAGATGTGATGAAAACATTCATAGGTTCATAAATATTGCAAATAGCAGTAAATGTCCACAATACATCATTAAAGGAGTGCAATAGGGATTAACAAAATAATCAGAATTATATACAAGTAAACAGTAGGAAGAAAGGGAGGCTTGGTAACTTCTTGTATTGAGGGCTCGGGGGAGGAAGCATTTTTTGCTGCTGTAGTTAAAAAGTGTGTGAGGGAGAACCAGAGGTGTAGTCTTTTCGTAGCTAGAGAGATGGGGTGGACTAGAGTTGTATCTAAGCGGTGATTGTGGCATACCGCATACCACCATGCTAGATAGGACAATTTGGAAGAGTCTTTCCAGTGCTAAGCTACCTAGGAAAATATTGGTAAGGGATAAGGGCGCTGTGGTATGAAAGATAGTGTTAATTTGGTGCCAGACCTGTTCCCAGAATTTAAAGACATGTGTGCATGTGAATAGCATGTGTTTAAGGTCAGCTTCACTTTGGGAACATGTCCAACACGTGTTAGGATTTGTATTATGTATCTTATTGAGGTAAATTGGAGTGAAAAATAACAGATTATACGGAAAGAAAAGTGTTTGCGTTGTGCTGGCGGCTCTAGAGGATTTCCTAAGTTTTAACCAGATTCTGTTCCATAGAGTAACAGGCCAGTTTGTTTTCAGATCGGATTCCCAAGAGAGTTCTACCTTGGTCTTATGCCTGTCATTAGGAGGTTCCATTAGACGAGAATAAATGTTTGAAGCTTTGGGGTTTGTGAGCAAGAGACGGCGCCACAGAAAGAGGGGTTGGGATTGTGAGGAGGGCGAGGTTGTAAGTTTAGCACATGCCTCAATTAGTACATTCTGCAAGGTCAGAAATTTAGATTGAAAGGAAAGAGGTAAATGATATAGAGTTTGTATTTGCGTGAATTGTATAGGCGAGCCGTGGTCAAAAAATTGTTGTTAACATTTTTAAAAAATTGTAAAGTATAAATTAAATATTATAAAATATATACAATTAGCTCATATATATTTAAAAAAAGGTTAAAATTATATTGAAAATATGTGTATGAAAGAATGTAAGAAACATTGAAAACTGTTAACAATGGAAACCAAAAGGGGAAAATCTAAAACATACAATAGCAATTAAATGTAATTTACTTTTTTAAATCACAAAAAACATTTATTTACTTAACTTTATGTAAATGTTTAGCTTTAAGTTGAAATATGTGTTTAACAATGTTAAATTATACAATAAACAAACTTTGAAAACATAAATAAAATGATACAAATGTGTCCAGTCTTTATTCTGTAAAAAATGTAAATAATGATATTATTGCTTGCAAACATACAAGCAACTATTTTTTTCATTATATTTGTAGGAAAGTGGAGTATTATGCAGTGAAGCTGGTTAGGCTTCACTATGCAGTACTTTCACGATACCCCAAATAGGTTCTTTGGATTCACACTAATACACCACTAGTTCAGTCCTGGTAGTGTCTTACAGAGCATTTGATAAGCATTTCAGAGTACCAACATGGACAATAAGTAATTGACATGACTCAAAAGATATCCAAGACCGATGTATAAATATATAGCAGAATTCTATATACATTTAGACACCAAAATGAAGTAAATTGGATAAGTATGCCCAGAGTTATCTATTTTTAAAGGAAAAATAACTCAGTGCATTTCACCGTTGCAAGACTTTAGCATTGCGGTTAATGAGGAAAAGTACTAGTGACAATCGCTCACTTGCAGGTCGAGTTCAGTGAAAACCAATGGGTGGTAAGGTACTGCAGGTCCCAGGACCAAGGTCTGACAGTCAGTTGAATTTTACCTGGCTTGTAGGGACCGGCCAGAGTTGTCCTGGCTGTCCCAGCGTCTGAAGCGGGAGTCAAAGGTTTGCTGGTTTTAGTTTAGACAGTGCTGGTGAGGAAACAGTTGCAAAAGCTCAACAACAGGGTCACTGGGGCAGTGGGTTGAAGGAGTTCTGAGGTTTCCCTTGAGGCACGTCATTGAACAAAGGTAGTGATGAACAGCCAGACTGGCCACCAACAAGCCATGGCAGTGGCAAGCTCAGCCTTGGGCAACTTCGACATGCTGAAGTCCAGGGATAAAAAAATAGCCACTTGAAACCAGCTGGTGGTCAGGACTACGTTTCCTACAATGCACTAGACCATTCACTTTGGGGTGATCCCCTCAAGGACAGCATAAAATCCACTTGACACCAGGGAAAGATGTTTCTTAAATGCAGGGGTGGGGCTACCCAATATGGGCAATTACCCCATCTGTCTCCCCGAGCAGAATGCCCGCTAGACGCCAAGGAAAGCATTTTGTTAAGATAGGGGTGGGACTGCACCCCATGGGCATGGCCCATGGGCAGCAGTCCCTCCTCCCCAATAAAATGGGGCATCTTTCTTTTTTCCCCTATTGGGGCAGATGCAGTAATTACCCCCAAATGTCCCCCTCCTGGGAAGGCAGAAAGCCCACTAAATGACAGGGAACGTTTTTTTTTTAAATATAGGGGTGGGAACTGCCCACCACAGGCATGGCCATGGCCCCATACCAACAAAATGGGGCATCAGTCTTTCTGTCCCTCCCCAGACTGATAGGGGTAATTACCCTAATCTGCCCCCCCCCCCCCCGGGGGCAGAACACCCACTAAACACCAGGGAAAGGGCAACCATGTTCAAAGCAACACATTTATCAAAGCAGCATCCTTTTCCTAAGTAGTATACTTTACAATAGACTCCTTTCCCAAAGCATCATTTCCCAGAGCATCCTTTCCCAAAGCAGCATCCTTTGCCAAAGCAGCATCCTTTCCCAAAGCAGCAACCTTTCCCAAAGCAGCATCCTTTACCAAAGCATCCGTACCGAAGCAGCATAATTCCCAAAGCAGCATCCTTCACCAAAGCATCCTTTCCCAAAGCAGCATTCTTTGCCAAAGCAGCATCCTTTCCCAAAGCAGCATCCTTTACCAAAGCAGCATCCTTTACCAAAGCAGCATCCTTTCCCAAAGCAGCAACCTTTCCCAAAGCAGCATCCTTTACCAAAGCATCCGTACCGAAGCAGCATAATTCCCAAAGCAGCATCCTTCACCAAAGCATCCTTTCCCAAAGCAGCATTCTTTCCCAAAGCAGCATTCATTCCCAAAGCAGCATTCTTTACCAAAGCAGCATCCTTTCCCAAAGGTGCATCCTTTACCAAAGCATCTGTACCAAAGCAGCATCCTTTCCCAAAGCAGCATTCTTTCCTAAAGCAGCATTCTTTCCTAAAGCAGCATCCTTTACCAAAGCAGCATTCTTTACTGAAGCATACTTTGCCAACACATACTTTACCAAAGCAGCCTCCTTTACCAAAGCATCCTTTACAAAATCATCCTTCACCAAAGCATCCTTTCCCAAAGCAGCATTCTTTCCTAAAGCAGCATTCTTTCCTAAAGCAGCATCCTTTACCAAAGCAGCATTCTTTACTGAAGCATACTTTGCCAACACATACTTTACCAAAGCAGCCTCCTTTACCAAAGCATCCTTTACAAAATCATTCTTTCCCAAAGCATCCTTTACCAAAATATTCCTTTGCTAAAGCATCCTTTACCTTTACCAAATCATCCTTTACGAACGCATCCTTTACCAAAGCATCCTTTTCCAAAGTTACCTTTATTAAAGCATCCTCTGCTAAAGCATCCTTTCCCAAAGCAGCATCCTTTACCAAAGCATTCTTTACCAAATCATCCTTTCCCAAAGCATCCTTAACCAAAGCATTCTTTACCAAATCATCCTTTCCCAAAGCATCCTTAACCAAAGCATTCTTTACCAAATCATCCTTTCCCAAAGCATTCTTTACCAAATCATCCTTTCCCAAAGCATCCTTAACCAAAGCATTCTTTACCAAATCATCCTTTCGCAAAGCATTCTTTACCAAATCATCCATTCCCAAAGTATTCTTTACCAAAGAATCCTTTCCCAAAGCAGCATCCTTTAAAAGAGCATTATTGAACATATCATCCTTTCCTAAAGTATTCTTCACTAAAGCATCCATTCCCAAAGCAGCATCCTTTACCAAAGCACCATTTACCAAATAATCCTTTCCCAAAGCATCTTTAACCAAAGCATTATTTACCAAATCATCCTTTCCCAAAGCATTCTTTACCAAATCATCCTTTCGCAAAGCATTCTTTACCACATCATCATTTCCCAAAGCATTCTTTACCAAATCATCCTTTCCCAAAGCATTCTTTACCAAATCATCCTTTCCCAAAGCATTATTTACCACATCATCCTTTCACAAAGTATTCTTTACCAAAGCATCCTTTCCCAAAGCAGCATCCTTCACCAACGCACCATTTACCAAATAATCCTTTCCCCAAGCATCCTTAACCAAAGCATTCTTTACCAAATCATCCTTTCCCAAAGCATTCTTTACCAAATCATCATTTCCCAAAGCATTCTTTACCAAATCATCCTTTCCAAAAACATTCTTTACCAAAGCATCCTTTCCCAAAGCATTCTTCACCAAATCATCCTTTCCCAAAGCATTCTTTACCAAATCATCCTTTCCCAAAGCATTCTTTACCAAATCATCCTTTCCCAAAGTATTCTTTACCAAAGCATCCTTTCCCAAAGTATTCTTTACCAAAGCATCCTTTCCCAAAGCGGCATCCTTTACCAAAGCATTATTGAACAAATCATCCTTCCCTAAAGTATTCTTCACTAAAGCATTCTTTCCCAAAGCAGCATCCTTTACCAACGCACCATTTACCAAATAATCCTTTCCCCAAGCATCCTTAACCAACGCATTCTTTACCAAATCATCCTTTCCCAAAGCATTCTTTACCAAATCATCCATTCCCAAAGTATTCTTTACCAAAGAATCCTTTCCCAAAGCAGCATCCTTTACCAGAGCATTATTGAACATATCATCCTTTCCCAAAGCATTCTTTACCAAATCATCATTTCCCAAAGCATTCTTTACCAAATCATCCTTTCCCAAAACATTCTTTACCAAAGCATCCTTTCCCAAAGCATTCTTCACCAAATCATCCTTTCCCAAAGCATTCTTTACCAAAGCATTCTTTACCAAATCATCCTTTCCCAAAGCATTCTTTACCAAATCATCCTTTCCCAAAGTATTCTTTACCAAAGCATCCTTTCCCAAAGTATTCTTTACCAAAGCATCCTTTCCCAAAGCGGCATCCTTTACCAAAGCATTATTGAACAAATCATCCTTCCCTAAAGTATTCTTCACTAAAGCATTCTTTCCCAAAGCAGCATCCTTTACCAACGCACCATTTACCAAATAATCCTTTCCCCAAGCATCCTTAACCAACGCATTCTTTACCAAATCATCCTTTCCCAAAGCATTCTTTACCAAATCATCCATTCCCAAAGTATTCTTTACCAAAGAATCCTTTCCCAAAGCAGCATCCTTTACCAGAGCATTATTGAACATATCATCCTTTCCTAAAGTATTCTTCACTATAGCATCCATTCCCAAAGCAGCATCCTTTACCAAAGCACCATTTACCAAATAATCCTTTCCCAAAGCATCTTTAACCAAAGCATTATTTACCAAATCATCCTTTCCCAAAGCATTCTTTACCAAATCATCCTTTCGCAAAGCATTCTTTACCACATCATCATTTCCCAAAGCATTCTTTACCAAATCATCCTTTCCCAAAGCATTCTTTACCACATCATCCTTTCACAAAGTATTCTTTACCAAATCATCCTTTCCCAAAACATTCTTTACCAAAGCATCCTTTCCCAAAGCATTCTTCACCAAATCATCCTTTCCCAAAGTATTCTTTACCAAAGAATCCTTTCCCAAAGCAGCATCCTTTACCAAAGCATTATTGAACAAATCATCCTTCCCTAAAGTATTCTTCACTAAAGCATCCTTTCCCAAAGCAGCATCCTTTACCAACGCACCATTTACCAAATAATCCTTTCCCAAAGCATCCTTAACCAAAGCATTCTTAACCAAATCATCCTTTCCCAAAGCATTCTTTACCAAACCATCCTTAACCAAAGCATTCTTTCCCAAATATTCCTTTCCCAAATCATCCTTTCCCAAAGTATTCTTTACCAAATCATCCTTTCCCAAAGCATTCTTTACCAAACCATCCTTTCCCAAAGCATTCTTTACCAAATCATCCTTTCCCAAAGCATTCTTTATCAAATCATCCTTTCCCAAAGTATTCTTTACCAAAGAATCTTTCCCAAATCAGCATCCTTTACCAAAGCATTATTGAACAGATCATCCTTTCCCAAAGCATTCTTTACCAAATCATCCTTTCCCAAAGCATTCTTTACCAAATCATCCTTTCCCAAAGCATTCTTTACCAGATCATCCTTTCCCAAAGCATTCTTTATCAAATCATCCTTTCCCAAAGCATTCTTTATCAAATCATCCTTTCCCAAAGCATTCTTTACCAAACCATCCTTTCCCAAAGCATTCTTTACCAAATCATCCTTTCCCAAAGCATTCTTTATCAAATCATCCTTTCCCAAAGTATTCTTTACCAAAGAATCTTTCCCAAATCAGCATCCTTTACCAAAGCATTATTGAACAGATCATCCTTTCCCAAAGCATTCTTTACCAAATCATCCTTTCCCAAAGCATTCTTTACCAAATCATCCTTTCCAAAAACATTCTTTACCAAAGCATCCTTTCCCAAAGCATTCTTCACCAAATCATCCTTTCCCAAAGCATTCTTTACCAAATCATCCTTTCCCAAAGCATTCTTTACCAAATCATCCTTTCCCAAAGTATTCTTTACCAAAGCATCCTTTCCCAAAGTATTCTTTACCAAAGCATCCTTTCCCAAAGCGGCATCCTTTACCAAAGCATTATTGAACAAATCATCCTTCCCTAAAGTATTCTTCACTAAAGCATTCTTTCCCAAAGCAGCATCCTTTACCAACGCACCATTTACCAAATAATCCTTTCCCCAAGCATCCTTAACCAACGCATTCTTTACCAAATCATCCTTTCCCAAAGCATTCTTTACCAAATCATCCATTCCCAAAGTATTCTTTACCAAAGAATCCTTTCCCAAAGCAGCATCCTTTACCAGAGCATTATTGAACATATCATCCTTTCCCAAAGCATTCTTTACCAAATCATCATTTCCCAAAGCATTCTTTACCAAATCATCCTTTCCCAAAACATTCTTTACCAAAGCATCCTTTCCCAAAGCATTCTTCACCAAATCATCCTTTCCCAAAGCATTCTTTACCAAATCATCCTTTCCCAAAGCATTCTTCGCCAAATCATCCTTTCCCCAAGCATCCTTAACCAAAGCATTCTTTACCAAATCATCCTTTCCCAAAGCATTCTTTACCAAATCATCCTTTCCCAAAGCATTCTTTACCAAATCATCCTTTCCCAAAGCATTCTTTATCAAATCATCCTTTCCCAAAGCATTCTTTATCAAATCATCCTTTCCCAAAGCATTCTTTACCAAACCATCCTTTCCCAAAGCATTCTTTACCAAATCATCCTTTCCCAAAGCATTCTTTATCAAATCATCCTTTCCCAAAGTATTCTTTACCAAAGAATCTTTCCCAAATCAGCATCCTTTACCAAAGCATTATTGAACAGATCATCCTTTCCCAAAGCATTCTTTACCAAATCATCCTTTCCCAAAGCATTCTTTATCAAATCACCCTTTCCCAAAGCATTCTTTACCAAATCATCATTTCCCAAAGCATTCTTTACCAAATCATCCTTTCCGAAAACATTCTTTACCAAAGCATCCTTTCCCAAAGCATTCTTCACCAAATCATCCTTTCCCAAAGCATTCTTTACCAAATCATCCTTTCCCAAAGCATTCTTTACCAAATCATCCTTTCCCAAAGTATTCTTTACCAAAGCATCCTTTCCCAAAGTATTCTTTACCAAAGCATCCTTTCCCAAAGCGGCATCCTTTACCAAAGCATTATTGAACAAATCATCCTTCCCTAAAGTATTCTTCACTAAAGCATTCTTTCCCAAAGCAGCATCCTTTACCAACGCACCATTTACCAAATAATCCTTTCCCCAAGCATCCTTAACCAACGCATTCTTTACCAAATCATCCTTTCCCAAAGCATTCTTTACCAAATCATCCATTCCCAAAGTATTCTTTACCAAAGAATCCTTTCCCAAAGCAGCATCCTTTACCAGAGCATTATTGAACATATCATCCTTTCCCAAAGCATTCTTTACCAAATCATCATTTCCCAAAGCATTCTTTACCAAATCATCCTTTCCCAAAACATTCTTTACCAAAGCATCCTTTCCCAAAGCATTCTTCACCAAATCATCCTTTCCCAAAGCATTCTTTACCAAATCATCCTTTCCCAAAGCATTCTTTACCAAATCATCCTTTCCCAAAGTATTCTTTACCAAAGCATCCTTTCCCAAAGTATTCTTTACCAAAGCATCCTTTCCCAAAGCGGCATCCTTTACCAAAGCATTATTGAACAAATCATCCTTCCCTAAAGTATTCTTCACTAAAGCATTCTTTCCCAAAGCAGCATCCTTTACCAACGCACCATTTACCAAATAATCCTTTCCCCAAGCATCCTTAACCAACGCATTCTTTACCAAATCATCCTTTCCCAAAGCATTCTTTACCAAATCATCCATTCCCAAAGTATTCTTTACCAAAGAATCCTTTCCCAAAGCAGCATCCTTTACCAGAGCATTATTGAACATATCATCCTTTCCCAAAGCATTCTTTACCAAATCATCATTTCCCAAAGCATTCTTTACCAAATCATCCTTTCCCAAATCATTCTTTACCAAAGCATCCTTTCCCAAAGCATTCTTCACCAAATCATCCTTTCCCAAAACATTCTTTACCAAAGCATCCTTTCCCAAAGCATTCTTCACCAAATCATCCTTTCCCAAAGCATTCTTTACCAAATCATCCTTTCCCAAAGTATTCTTTACCAAAGCATCCTTTCCCAAAGTATTCTTTACCAAAGCATCCTTTCCCAAAGCGGCATCCTTTACCAAAGCATTATTGAACAAATCATCCTTCCCTAAAGTATTCTTCACTAAAGCATTCTTTCCCAAAGCAGCATCCTTTACCAACGCACCATTTACCAAATAATCCTTTCCCCAAGCATCCTTAACCAACGCATTCTTTACCAAATCATCCTTTCCCAAAGCATTCTTTACCAAATCATCCATTCCCAAAGTATTCTTTACCAAAGAATCCTTTCCCAAAGCAGCATCCTTTACCAGAGCATTATTGAACATATCATCCTTTCCTAAAGTATTCTTCACTAAAGCATCCATTCCCAAAGCAGCATCCTTTACCAAAGCACCATTTACCAAATAATCCTTTCCCAAAGCATCTTTAACCAAAGCATTATTTACCAAATCATCCTTTCCCAAAGCATTATTTACCAAATCATCCTTTCGCAAAGCATTCTTTACCACATCATCATTTCCCAAAGCATTCTTTACCAAATCATCCTTTCCCAAAGCATTGTTTACCACATCATCCTTTCACAAAGTATTCTTTACCAAATCATCCTTTCCCAAAACATTCTTTACCAAAGCATCCTTTCCCAAAGCATTCTTCACCAAATCATCCTTTCCCAAAGTATTCTTTACCAAAGAATCCTTTCCCAAAGCAGCATCCTTTACCAAAGCATTATTGAACAAATCATCCTTCCCTAAAGTATTCTTCACTAAAGCATCCTTTCCCAAAGCAGCATCCTTTACCAACGCACCATTTACCAAATAATCCTTTCCCAAAGCATCCTTAACCAAAGCATTCTTAACCAAATCATCCTTTCCCAAAGCATTCTTTACCAAACCATCCTTAACCAAAGCATTCTTTCCCAAATAATTCTTTCCCAAATCATCCTTTCCCAAAGTATTCTTTACCAAATCATCCTTTCCCAAAGCATTCTTTACCAAACCATCCTTTCCCAAAGCATTCATTACCAAATCATCCTTTCCCAAAGCATTCTTTATCAAATCATCCTTTCCCAAAGTATTCTTTACCAAAGAATCTTTCCCAAATCAGCATCCTTTACCAAAGCATTATTGAACAGATCATCCTTTCCCAAAGCATTCTTTACCAAATCATCCTTTCCCAAAGCATTCTTTACCAAATCATCCTTTCCCAAAGCATTCTTTATCAAATCATCCTTTCCCAAAGCATTCTTTATCAAATCATCCTTTCCCAAAGCATTCTTTACCAAACCATCCTTTCCCAAAGCATTCTTTACCAAATCATCCTTTCCCAAAGCATTCTTTATCAAATCATCCTTTCCCAAAGTATTCTTTACCAAAGAATCTTTCCCAAATCAGCATCCTTTACCAAAGCATTATTGAACAGATCATCCTTTCCCAAAGCATTCTTTACCAAATCATCCTTTCCCAAAGCATTCTTTACCAAATCATCCTTTCCCAAAGCATTCTTTACCAAATCATCCTTTCCCAAAGCATTCTTTATCAAATCATCCTTTCCCAAAGCATTCTTTACCAAATCATCCTTTCCCAAAGTATTCTTTACCAAAGAATCTTTCCCAAATCAGCATCCTTTACCAAAGCATTATTGAACAGATCATCCTTTCCTAAAGCATTCTTTACCAAATCATCCTTTCCCAAAGTATTCTTTACCAAAGAATCCTTTCCCAAAGCAGCATCCTTTACCAAAGCATTATTGAACAGATCATCCTTTCCTAAAGTATTCTTCACTAAAGCATCCTTTTTGTGCCCTGAGATCTGACTTCGCTACAGCAACAAGTTGACAAGGGAAATGGCCAGTATAACGCGGCCGTTTCCACGAAAACCTTTGCGTGGTTACAACGACAGCCTTTACCACGCATACCATTACTACGAGATACGTAGTAAATGCATGTGTGGTAAATGCAACAAAAAAAAAGGGGGGGGGGCTTGGAAGGTCTCCCCCAAAAAATAAAAAATAAAGCGTGGGATTAAAAATGGGGGTTGGGGTGGTCTCCCGCCCCCTCCCCAACCCCCCCAAAATGCACCCGATGTGCCGAAGCTGAGGCAATCAGTGTAGTTAGAGAGGTAACGGAAAGAAACTTCTGCTTCCTCTTTAAGACGTACGACCGATGTCACCAATGAAGATGTAGAGGAGACGAATTAAAAAGGTTAGGGGAATTTTAGTTTAAAAAACAAAAAGATTAAAGGTTAAGGGCAGGGGTAATTATAAGGAGTGGGGGCTGGGGGTCATGTAAGGGGAGGGGAAGGGTATAACCTGTAACAAGATTATGCCCTCACCATGCATAAGTTTTCAACGAAAATCGTTGTAAATCTATGCGTGGTAAAGGAATATTTGTGGTAAAGGTTATGCGTGGAAAACGCATTCTGTTGTAACGCATGCGTGGTAAAGGCATGCGTTGCAATGGAATGCGTTGTAACGACATACAACCGTTGACAATTTCCATGTTATATGTTTCTTTCAGGACTTCAGTCGACTTATGACCCTGCTCTTAATATAAGCGTTTCAGTACTTCAGTACATAAGCTGTATGTATGTGTATATGTATATATATATATATATATATATATATATATATATATATATATATATATATATATATATATATATATACACTGCCACTGCAAGCAGGGGTTCTTTTAAGCCAAAAATTGCTTTATTTCAGTGTTTTCCTGTTAACAAACCTCTAGTTCAATGTTAGTTAATGGAACTATTTAATTCCCTGATTTATTTTTATAAATCTCTTAATTCCCCATTCCCAGGTGTTGGCATGTCGTAGGGAAGCCAAAGATGGAGATGGGGAAGGGCCTATAACCGAGGCACATAGTTTATGATTCATGCATGTCAAGTGACACTTGTGCTACGGCTGGGAGGACCCTTTGCATTGAATTGTAATTGTATTTATATAGCGCTTACTACCACTGACAAGGTTTGAAAGCTCTGGAATCCAAACAGGATTATTGGGGAATTAGTATAGGGAAATATGAAATTAATTGGAGCGGTAGACATATGAGTCTGTTAGTTAGACTGAAAAAGATAGTGGAGGAATGGAAGAAGTATGGGTCTAGAAAGCGGTTTTTGGAGATCATAGCAGCAGGAGTAGGTTTGGGATGAGTAAAGGAGAGATTGAGGGGGAAAAGTCAGAGGGGAGGGTTTAGAAATGCTTGTTTGGGAGATATGAATAGTAAAAGAGGCTTGAGATGATGCAAGGAGGGGTAAAGGAGGGAAGAGTCTAGAAAAGGTTATTTTGGAGATCAGAGTAGTAGAATGTGTTTTGGGATGAGTCAGAGAGTGGAGGTAGAGGAAACATTGAGGGGGTATAGGCTGAGAAATAGGGTAGTACATTGGAAGTGCTGAATTAGAAATAATAAATATAAAGATACATGCGTCCATGGAAGGTATATATGTATAAGGAAGGTTATATGTAGATTTAAGTTGTGTTTAATAAACACAGACTTTCAAGTCTTGCTGAACTTTTGCTTTATAATTTTTTAATATATTTGTTTGGAATTCAATAGTGAAGCAATTGTAGATAAATAGGTATGATAAAAATTCACTTATTCATGCAGTGACCTATATGCATGTTAAACACAGAATAATGTAATCATAAGTAATATGTACATTTGTTAAGCAGAACTAACGAATATCTATATATTTATAAACATAATTATTATACATGTTTATACAAAAGAATACACATGTGAAGGTACACATTTATAGTCCAACTAAATGATTATATACACAGGGATATGCTGTATATTTATGTTTGATTATGGTGGGTATGTGGGGAAGAGTCAACTGTGATTTTAAGGTCTTCTCGGATGGCAAGGAGGGCAATTTCTGTGCCTCTTCCTGGAAGGAATCCAGTTTGGATGTCTGACAGTATGGAATTATCTTCAATAAATTGTAACATCTGGGTGAATGTTGCTCTTTCTATTCGTTTGCCCAGGAAAGGCCCATTTGTAATCGGTCTGTAGTTGTCGGGGTTAAGCAGATCCAGGTTGTTTACTTTAGTAATGTGTGTATGTATGAAATTTTTAAATCTTCTGGAAATATTCCCATAGTTAAGGAATTATTGATGATTCTTCTTACTGATGTGAGAGCAGAGGTAGTTAGAAGAATGTTCCTGAAGGTTTGTGGTGGACATGGGTCAGAAGGGATGCCGGCAGGCCTGCTTGCTTTGACCAGATCCATTAATTCATTGTGTGATATTTGTTAGAAGAGATGCAGAGGCTGGGTTATGCTACTCTTGAAGGTTTTGTGGGGGAGTGTTGATGCTGGTGTATTTTCTTTGTTTTAAATAGGAGTCCAACGTGTCTGCTTTGATCATGCAATGGTTTGCTGGTTTGTCTGTGAATTATTGAGTCATGGGATGAGCTCCTTCTAGGCAATTTGGTTAATAAAATTCAGTGAGAATTTTATAAAACTATTCATTTGCACATTCAGCATTTTGAACTCTGTCTGAATAATACATTTTTCTTAACTTGATTGCTGACTTGTATAATCTGTTAAGTTACTGGCGGTGAAGTTTGTCTTGATTGGTGTTTGTTTTGAGCAAGGCATGTTGCAGCTTTCTAATTTGTTGATTTATCTCTTTTATCTCTGTATTTCTCCAAAGTGCTTGTTTTCTTTTGTTCTATTTTGTCGTTTTCTTGGTATTAGGATATCAAAAGCTTTCTGTAGCCACCTATTTTGTTTTTTAACTACATTTACTGTGTCTAGATCTGTACTGGATGTTAGTTGTGTTTCTAAGTGTTCCAAATCGAGTTTGTTTCACGGTCGATAGGGGATGCATGTAAGGCTGTTTTAGGTGTGTTTCTTTGTGTTGTTTCATGTTAGATAGCAAGCATATGATGGTTTGACCATGTGACTGGACTAATCATTTGAAAGGTAATTTATTATGGATTTGCAAAAATGACATCTAGGACGTGTCCATTAAAATGTGTGGGTCTGTGGACAATCTGATGCAGGTTCAGTGTGTCTACGCCAGTAATGATTGGTTTTGGATGGGGCACATTGGGTTTGTCAAACCTAATGTTTAGGTCACCAAGAATGCATTGGTTGGGGTGTAGTGTTGATCAGGTTTGAAACTGTGTCTAGAAGTGTGTCTGGAAATGTTGCATTGCTAGGTGGAGGTCTGTAAAGGATCAAGAAGTTACAGCAGGAAGATACATCTGGTGAAAAGGGCCTCACAACCTTGTATGGAGATGTCAACAACTTTAGTGATTTTTAATATTTGCTTGAACGCAACACCTAGGCCACCTCCTCTTTTCCCTGTACGATTTTGTGTGATAGTTTGATAGCAAAGAAGAATGGCTTTATGAATGTATCACCCCCAAAAAGGAAGCAAGAAGCATAGCAGTCTGTCTTCTCTTTCCTTGCCGTTGCTTCAGTCAGGGCCTGTGACACATTTACTAGGCCACCAAGTGACTTTCAATGGGACGGGACACAGGGGAGGAAAACTGGCCTTTCCAACATGAGGTGACCCGCATAATGGGAGATGGGGGGATACCAAAAACAAAATAGAAACAATTGTGAAGCAACCTCTAAGTGCTACATGCTCTTGCAATTTCCTTCAAAATGTGTATTTATCTGACCTTAGACACTGGCATCTGACCTGGGACACTAGTACCCGACCTGAGACACTAGCACCTGACCTGGGACTCAAGGACACTGGCATCCGACCTGGGACACTGGCCTTCGACCTGGGATACTGGCACCTGACCTGAGACACTACCATCCAACATGGGACACTGGCACCTGACCTGGAACACAGGGATACAGGCACATGATCTAGGACACTGACACCTGACAGAGGATGCTGACACCTGATCTGGGACTCTGGCACTCGACCTGGGACACTGGCCCTGGACCTGGGACACTGGTACCGGCATCCGACCTGATACACTGGCACCCGACCTGGGACACTGGCATCGGATCTGGGACACTGGCACCCAAGCTTGGAAATTAGCACTAACCTGGGACACTGGCTATCCACCTGGGACACTAGCACCTTGCCTGGGACATTACCACATCACCTGGGATAGTGGCATCCAACCTGTGACACTAGTACCCGACCCGAGACACTAGCACCTGACCTGGGACACAAGGATACTGGCACCTGACATGGGACACTACCACCCGACCTGGGACACTACCACCCAACATGGGACACTGGCCCCTGATCTGGGCCACTGACACTTAAACAAGGATGCTGACACCTGATCTTGACACTGGCACTTGACCAGGAACACTGGCACCGGCATACAACCTGAGACACTGGCACTCGACCTGGGACACTGGCCCTCGACCTGGGATACTGGCACTCGACCTGGGACAGTGGCACTCGACCTCGGACAATGGAAACTGACCTGGGACACTGGAACCCGACCTGGGACACTGTCAACTGACCTGGAACACTGGCAAATGACATGGGATGCTAGCACCTGACCTGAGACACTGGGACACTGGCACCTGACATGGACACTGACATCTAACCTAGGACGCTGGGTCACTGGTCAACTGGTAACTGACCTGGGCAATGGCTCTGGAGTTAGGACGCTGGGACACTGCCATCCATCCTGGGACACTGGCACCCAACTTGGGACCCTGGCACCTGACCTGGGACAATGGCATCTGACATGGGACACTTGGACCCTGGCACCTGGCTCTCTGTAGCCCCACTTTCCAGATCTGAAGAAGCCTGAAGTGCTGCTGGAGTCACCAGCCCAAACAACACAAACTTGTCGTCGAGCCATCTCAGGTGCTGCACCAAAGATCTGGAACTCTCTTCCACCGGATTTGCGCAGAATATCATCAATAACTGCTTTCAAACTTGAAGCCAAAAGATTCCTAATGAACAAATTCTTACCTTAATTTGGCCGATGTGCATTTGTGCGCAACCACTGATCCAACAACAGGTGTTGATTGACTCTGCATCCTTTTTACCATCCTGTGTTTTCGCTCTCTGCTCCTCTCGGATGTAAGGTTTGCCCCCCGTAGCTGCCTGTTATTGACCTGTTTATTTCATTACTCGCTGTGTACCACCTGTCTGTGATTATTGTGACTATAACTGTTTGGTATCCTTGTCTGATATCGTTACTGGAGCTGTATTCTCCCTCTCTTCTCGTTGTGTATCACCTGTATGTGATTTTTGTGACTGCAACTGTTTGGCATTCTTACTTGTTATCGCTACTGGAGTAGCACTCTAGCTTTCATCCTTTTGTAAAGCGCTCTGATATCCCTTGGGATCTGGTTCGCGCTATATAAAACTTTTTAAAAAACAAAATGATTTTAAATAGCTGCTTGAGTCCTGCTTCTTCATCAAGCTGACTGTGAAGTTCCAGTTAAAAGCCCCCCCTCCCGTAGCCCTGCCAGGTTTTCCAGATCCATACATGATGTGCTGCTCCAGTCCAGGTTTTTACTTTCAATTCTGTGACTTGTAGTTTTGTTTATTCCATGATAAAACAGAACTACAAGTCCCACAATTCAAAGAAAAAAAATCTGTACTGGAGTACCACATCACGGATGGACCTGGGAAACTTGGTAGTTATGCCTCTGACTTTTGTTATGTCTCTGTGTTCTATACAATCTAATGCACATCTCTGTGACAAATGCAAAATAGCTGCAGCGTGAAGTCCACAGCATGACTGTACCATACGAGAACCTGTCTCATATAGGACACCCTTCACCCATGCACCTTCTGACCTTCACTCACGCACCTTTCAACCTTCACCCATGCATCTTCAAGTCTTCACCCAAGCGTCTTCCAACCTTCAACCACACACCTTCCAACCTCATATATGCGACCAGGGTTCACATTCACACGGACAAGTCTACAGCGCTACCACCCCAGACTACAGGCTGAGATGCACAACGCAAATGTCAGTTAACTATAACACTCATTTTTCTGCTTCCTTATCAAGAGAACATCCCTGTCTATTCCATCCACCTCTCAATGGCCAAGGTTACAAGATCTACTGAGTGGTACTCCCGGGGGGAGTAATGGTCTGCCCAATCATGACTTGTCCATTCATGGATTTAACTGGGATGAACAAAATTGGGGATCTCCTAAAGTGGCGTAGTTTACACACAACTATCCAAGGGGTGTGGCCTGTATCATTAGGAGCGTGGCTTAGAACAAGTGAAATAAAATTCATTTCTTCCCACAGGGTATCATCAACTAGTATTTTGGAGCTTTCTATTATTCCATCCAGGGGTATCATCCAGTAACAGACATGCTTATTATTGCATCCAGACATATCACACGGTAACAGACATGCTAATTATTGCACCCATGGGTATCACACAGTAACGGACATGCTTATTATTGCATCTAGGCGTATTACCCAGTAACAGACATGCTTATTACTACATCCATGCGTATCACACCGTAAAAGACTTCATATGGTATCCAGGCGTATCACACGCTAACTGATATGCTTATTATCACATACAGGCGTATCACAGAGTAACGGGCATGCTTATTATTGCATCCAAGCATATCACACAGTTACGGACATGCTTATTATTGCATCCAGGCGTATCACACCATAATGGACATGCTTATTATTGCATCCAGGTGTATCCCCGTGTAGCGAACATGTTTATTATTCTATCCAGGCGTAACACACGGTAACAGGAATGCTTATTATTGCATCCAGGCGTATCGAAGAGTTACGGACATGCTTATTATTGCATCAAGGGGTATCACACAGTAACAGACATTTTTATTATTGCATTCAGGCATATCACACGGTAATGGACAAGCTTATTTTTGCATCCAGGTGTACCACACAGTACCAGACATGCTTATTATTGTATCCAGGAGTATCATACAATAAAAGACAAGCTTATTGTTGCATCCAGGCGCATCACACAGTAACGGACATGCTTATTGCATCCAGGCATATCACCGGTATCGGACATGCTTATTATGGCATCCAGGCGTATCACACTGTAACAGACATGTTTATTAATGCATCCAGGCAGATCATACGGTAACAGACAAGCTAATTATTGCATCTCAGTGATTCAAACAGTAACATACATGCTTATTATTGCATCCAGGTGTATCACACTGTTAAGGACATTCTTATTATTGGATCCAGGCATATCACACGGTAACAGACATGTTTATTAATGCATCCATGGGTATCACAAGGTAACAGACATGCTTATTATTGCTTCTATGCATATTACCCAGTAACAGACATGCTTATTATTGCATCCCGGCGTATCACAGAGTAACAGACATGCTTAATAGTGCATCCAGGTGTTCCACACAGTTACAGATGCTTATTATTGCACCCAGGGGTGTCACACAGTAGCAGATATGCTTATTAATGCACCCAGGTGTATCACACCATAACAGACATGCTTATCATTGCATCCAGGTGCACCATACAGTAACAGTCATACTTATTATTGCACCCAGGGATAACACACAGTAATAGACATGCTTATTATTGCACCCAGGGATAACACACAGTAACGGATGTATGACGTTAGCACGCATACTATTACCACGCATACCTTTACAACGCGGTATTTACAACGAATACCGTTACAACGCATAGCGCTTTGAGGTGCTGGATAGTGGTAAGTATAATTTTATATTCCAACTCCAGTCCCCGTGGACACTAGGGAAGGTGTTGGATATAAAATTAAACTTATTCCCTATCCTAGAGCGCCCCCCAGCGCAATGCGTTGTAATGGTATGCGTGGTAATGCCTGCGTTGTAATGGTAGTGCGTTGTAACAAATGCGTGCTAAACGTTGTATACCCACAGTAACAGATATGCTTATTATTGCACCCAGGGATAACACACAGTAACAGATATGCTTATTATTGCACCCAGTGTCAAAGCTACCCCCCGGAATATGCAATATTTTAAACCACAGCACAGGGAGAGAGCATGGTGTTGGATTTATTGTCCAATTACGGTGACTGTATAGAGCTTTTCCCACATTTGGTAGTGTGTAGAGTCATTGGTTCACCCATGGCGGGCCCCGTGGACAATTTGACTCAGATCAAACAATACAAAAGGTAGCAAACGGTGCATTACAGGAGGAGAGGCGACATGTGTGAAAGTTACAAAAGCGTACAAAGTACAAGTAGAGAAGAATAGTAAGGGGACGAGTTAAGAAGAGACTCTAAATCACACACTCCAAAGTGCAAGGGTCATTATCTGCTTAGCATGGGAATAATTGACTTAGCTTCAAGACACTACACTTCTGCAGCTGCCGCTGGAGGTACGCAAGTATGTGCCCCACCCAACTCCTTACGAGAATGTATTGTGGTTAACTAGTTCTCGTAACTGACAAACAAGCTTGGCCTCGGTGGCGTGGGGGGCATTGATGGCCCGGTCTCATTGCAGATTGTTATACGGAGGGGGGCAGGGCTTCTAATGGATGTTTTATGTCTCAAATGCAGGAACCGCGCTGGCGAACCGCCCCACTCACACGGAGGTCCACCTGAACTATCAACAGGTAGAAGGGTCATAGCACGCTGGGGGCAGTGTGCTAGGGTCTAGGACACACAGGTCCTCCCCAGGTTTCAGGACTGTCCCTGTTGTGGGGCACACAGGATACACCCCATGGAAGTATTACATTCATAGTCAACTGGTGAAGCTGAACTTAGCTGATAGCTCCTGTACAATAATTGGAGGTTTTCTCTTGTACAACATCGGATGAACCTGGGCAATTTGTTGATTTAATGGGCAATAATTGGGGTGTTCTGTCGGTAAGCAGTGGGAGACTGTGGGCAAACCATGCATGCCCTGTGAAAAAATTGAAATGCGTTTTCTTTGACACATGTGATGCGGCTGGGCATATCTTGCAGCCCATGTGCAATAATGGAATGTGTTCTTTCGTACAGCAACTGGTGCGCAAGCAAGGGGCTCTGATCCTGGCGATCGAGTTAGCAAAGTAGTTCTCGTTTCCGACAAACAGGCTTGGCCTTAGTAGGGTGGGAGGCATTGATGGCCCCTATCTCTTTGCAGAGAATCCATTTGGTAGATGAGGGGGGGCATGGCTTCTAATGGATGTTTTATGTCTCAAATGCGGGAACCGCTCGGGTGAACCGCCCTACTCACATGGGGGGCCACCTGAGCCATCAACGGGTAGAGGGTCATAGCACACTGGGGGCAGGGTGTTAGGGTCTGGGATTCCCAGGTTCTCCCCAGGTGTCATTACTGTCCCTGCTGTGGGGCGCGCAGATTACACCCCATGGAAGTAATACATTGGTAGTTAACTGGTGAGTCTGCGCATAATTGGTAGCCCCTGTGCAATAATTGGATGTATATTATAAAAACAACAGATGCGGCTGGGCAATTTATTGTTTTACTGGGCAATAATTGGGGTGTCTCTCTGTAAGTAGTGGCAGAGTGTGGGCATATCATGCAAAACGTTTTCTTTTACACAACTGGTGTATCTGGGCACATCACGCATCCCATGTGCAATAAGGGAGTGTGTTCGTTTGTACAGCAACTGGTGCCCAAGGAAGGGGCTCTGATCCTGGCAATCAAGCGAGCAATAGGCCTACCTGTCAATGCTGGGCAGGGGCTGTTTTCATGGATTTGTTATTTCTTCCTGAAATGCACGGGTTTCGTTCTATAAGGGTCAAAACATGCCTAGCAAGCTGGCCTGCCAGGTCTCAGAGCAGGAACAGAGGAAGAACACACTGGGGCCAGTGTGTGGGGTTCTGGGTCAGCACGTCCAGGATTGGAGTGTAACCTGTTTTCTCATTTCAGGACAATCGGATCAAGTACACAGGCACCACTCTGAGAAGGACAGGTGGGAACGGAAGCAGGAATGGCCAAGGGTGCTCCGGTCTCGGAGCCTGAATGCTGTTCCTGGTTAAGTGCTCTTGGGGGGCAGGTGACAACCCGGTTCTGACTTCTTGTAGGCGAGAGTGGAAGCAGTATTAAGGGTAGCAGTTGTGCAATTATCATGCCCCCCTTACACATCAGCCCCAGTTGTGCTCAAGTACCTATGCAACTGCTGGCCTCAGCTCATAGGGGACAGGAGGGGTAACCACAAGGGGAGATGGGCAGAAGACTGGTATGGTGTTCTTTAGGGGGGTGCCCAGGGATCTTCTCCAGAACTTATCTGAAGGTCAGTACTTGTGTCACACTATAGGGTTTGCACACAGCAGGGGAGAGGGCCTCCCCAGGTGGTCAGTGGCAACAGTATTGTCAAGTCTAGACTTCCGTAAGCACGGCTAGGGCCCGCCAAGAGGCATCCTTTTAGCCGTAAAGGGGGCCTGGTTCGCTTCTTTTGACACCCTGCTGTGGGATACAAATGGGGAAAGGTCAGCAGCTTGGCAGACGGAAACGGAGTAGAGAAAATCGGGACGGAGCAATGTGCACTCGGCAGTCAAGCTAACTATGTTTCAACAGAACCATGATACACTGTCGGGAATAAATTCAAGGTTATGGGCTCAACATAAATAGGCCTTTCTGTGTGCAGGGGGCGCGAGTGAGCCATTCCCAGGAGGGTGCATTGGGCCTTGACAGTGCTGAAATGGAGGGGATGGAGCACTAATACGGACATCTCCAGAGCACAGTTTGCAGTATTAGTTGAGAGGTTCAGCGACATTACGGATACAGTTCTCAGTCCTGAGGAGCGGCAGAACTGATAAGGGATTTAGGTTGCTGGGCAGCACTGCTGTCCAGAGGAGGAGAGGACATGTCCTTGCTTGAGCCGAGGGAGGCCTCTAAATGAACAGGCTGTAGGTCACTAGGTCTATAGGGCCACTCACTCCGCTTTTGAAGCAGCTCTCTTTTCAGCAACTTTTGCATTGGCTTTCTTTGGTGCAGTTAGAATGGGGGTGCTAGTGGCGAGTTCCAAACAGGACACATCAGGAGTAGCCTTGTGCAGACGGGATGCTGTCCTGACAGGCAAGGCCCTGACTCTAAGGTTGAGGAGATCTAAAATGGACCAGGAAGGGGCAGGAAAAGTTATATTGTTAAACAGGTTGGAAGTTGCCAAGTACTGCCCAGTGCGCCTAGTTGCGAGATACCTGGCGCTGCGCCCCACCTGGCGAGGGTTACCTCCTGATGCATGCTGAAGGGACACCTTTGACCAAATACCAAGGACAGCGCATAATGGAGGTGTGTTTGGAATTCTCAAGCAACAAGGTCCAGGGCAAGCGCTTTTGCAGCCACTCCTTTAGAATAGAGGCTGCAACCACGGCTTTCCAGGCAGGCTTGCCAGTGAAACACAAAAAAAAAGTGGGGCGTTGGGAGTCAAGTTGTTCCAAGAATTACATTCGTTCTTAAGAGGCAGGTTTAGGCACGGACCTCGAATTGTGACGTGCTGTTGTTGTGCGACCTGGAGTCGGTGTAATCATGCTTGCAGTGTTTGAAGCACTTGGTTGGTGTACATAACAAACAGTGTGTAAAACATCTGCCAGGGGCGCAGGGGCCTGCTGCACATGATGAGTAGCATTCTGTGCGAATTGAGCATCTTGCTGGGGACTTGTGAGTTATGGTGGTCCGAAATTACCCGAGGCTATCTTGGCGGGTCGCAAGGTCAGGGGAGGCGATGGAGACCTCACGCAGGCGGGTGAACAGCGCAATGCGCAAATTCACCGAGCAAAGAGGATTTGGTTTTGTCAGACATGGGTTGCTACATGCAAAAGGCACAGGGTGCTTTGAAGAAGATGGCATACACCTATCCAAAGTGGGGGTGGACCTCTTCCTGCTAGATTTAGCGGAAGCGTTGGTAGCGGCAGGTTGTAAATAAAAGAACAATAGAAGGTGTGGGGGCTCTGGGGCGACAGGGACCACACCCAGAGCCATGGCGGAGTTACAGGGCGATCCAACACTGGAAGGTACAGAAGGGTACCCTCTACAGGAGCACAGTAAGGGTGCGAGAGCCAATTATCCCCAGGGAGATTCTCGGTGGGATCCTGGAGGAATGATGGCGCCCCGTTAGTCCTTCAGGCGGTTGTAGACCTGAGCAACCGGGGGTTGCCTGCAATGCTCCGCCCCCCGTAGTGGGGAGGGGCGTGAGTAAGGGGTGGACTGGAGGTCTGCCGGGGGAAGGGGCTAGCCCTTCCCCCAATATTGACAACACCCCCGCGGTTAACACCACAGAGGTTTATGGCTCATCAGGTGGGCAGGTGGTGAGGGGCGGCCTGACCCTGGATCACCCGTAAGATAACCCAACATGTTGGCATAATGTTTATGCAAATAAAGCTGCAACAACTTTCTCCAACAAAACATTGTGTGGTGTCTGTTATTATGGGAAATTGTTGTGAGCGGGCTGGGGTATGGGCCAATGTTGGCACTATGCCAGGCTGCCCCGGGCCACCGAAGGGGGCCACCTAAGAGAGCGGCCACCCTTAGTGCCACAGGATGGCACAGACTCCAAGGAGCAGTCTAGTGTCTGGGACCTGGAGGGTCCCCAGTGATGTCACTTCCGGCAGGGGAAGGGCGGGCCGAGGGTATATGGCCTGGGGTCGCTGGCCTGGCGCCCTCTTTGATCCCTGGTCGGCCTCGTGGACGGATCCTCCCCTCCTTGACCCCGATGAGCGGTGCTGCCCGGACGCTGTTTTCCCTCCCTACCGCGAACCCGGCGGTCGAGCAGCAGGGGGAGGTAGTTATCTAATACTATTTTGCTTTGTGTTGCAGGCCGAGTCACAGGGCGATCCAACGCTGGAAGGTACAGAATGGAACCCTCTACAGCAGCACAGTAAGGGTGCGAGAGCCAATTATCCCCAGGGAGATCCTCGGTGGGAACCTGGAGGAGTGACGGCGCCCCGTTAGTCCTTCGGGCGGTTGTGGACCTGAGCAACTGGGGGTTGCCTGCAACGCTCGGCCCCCCGTAGTGGGGAGGGGCGTGAGTAAGGGATGGACTGTAAGTCTGCCAGGGGGAGGGGCTAGCCCTTCCCCCAATATTGACAACACCCCCGCGGTTAACACCACAGGGGGTTTATGGCCCATCAGGTGGGCAGGTGGAGAGGGGCGGTCTGACCCTGGATCGCCTGTAAGATAACCCAACATGTTGGCATAATGTTTATGCAAATAAAGCTGCAACAACTTTCTCCAACAAAACATTGTGTGGTGTCTATTATGGGAAATTGTTGTGAGCGGGCTGGGGTATGGGCCAATGTTGGCACTAAGGAGGAGCGTGACGTTTCGACCCTGAAGGTTTAAATAAACGTCCCAGCGGGTCTTCCCCAGGACTGGAGTATGAAATGTGGACAGCCTATTCAAAATGACTCCTCCAAGCCTGGATGGAGTATGAGAGCCGGTGAGAATCAATCACTAGCAGAGCCGGAATTACTGATATCAAACACTGATTTGAGAAAGCAAGAGGTCATTTCTTAGTAAAAATGCTTGGCCTGATTTGTTATTTAAAAGCTGGAATTCTTTGACGATCAATTCGATCAATGATACATCTTATGGTAAAGACTTATTTAAGTAATAAAGGGGAAAACATGTCCCTGATTTTCAACCATGGAGAATTCCACCGTGCGGTTGGATTCTCAGTGGAGCATTGGCAGCAAATGCCAATGCTACTCAATCACGCATTTTTTTTTTTAAAGCTGGGAATGAGGGACAGCGCGAGGTGAGGGACAGCGGGGGGTGAGGGACAGCTGAGGGTGAGGGACAGTGAGGGACAGCGGGAGGTGAGGGACAGCTGGAGGTGAGGGACAGTTGAGGGTGAGGGAAAGCTAGAAGTAAGGGACAGCGGGAGGTGAGGGACAGCTGGAGGTGAGGGACAGCTAGGGACAGCGGGAGGTGAGGGACAGCGAGGGGTGAGGGACAGCTGAGGGTGAGGGACAGTGAGGGACAGCGGGAGGTGAGGGACAGCTGAGGGTGAGGGAAAGCTAGAAGTAAGGGACAGCGGGAGGTGAGGGACAGCTGGGGGTGAGGGACAGCAAGGGACAGCGGGAGGTGAGGGACAGCTGGGGTGAGGGACAGCGAGGGACAGCGGGAGGTGAGGGACAGTTGGAGGTGAGGGAGAGCTGAGGGTGAGGGACAGCGGGAGGTGAGGGACAGCGGACAGTGAGGGACAGTAGGAAGTAAGGGAGAGCTGAGGGTGAGGGACAGCTAGAAGTAAGGGACAGCGGGAGGTGAGGGACAGCTGGGGGTAAGGGACAGCTGGAGGTGAGGGACAGCTGGAGGTGAGGGACAGCTGAGGGTGAGGGACAGTGAGGGACAGCTGGAGGTGAGGGACAGCTGAGGGTGAGGGACAGTGAGGGACAGCTAAGGGTGAGGGACAGCTAGGGGTGAGGGACAGCAAGGGACAGTTGTGGGTGAGGGACAGCTGGAAGTAATGGACAGCTGGAGGTGACGGACACCTGAGGGTGAGGGACAGCTGGAGGTGAGGAACGGCTG
The DNA here is from genome assembly GCF_964263255.1 of Lissotriton vulgaris. Taxonomy (NCBI): domain Eukaryota; kingdom Metazoa; phylum Chordata; class Amphibia; order Caudata; family Salamandridae; genus Lissotriton; species Lissotriton vulgaris. Next base: position 890,219 of record NW_028245922.1, read on the forward strand.
GAGGTGAGGGTCGGCAGGAGGTGAGTGATAGCCAGGGACAGCTGGAGGTGAGAGACAGCTGGAGGTGAGGTATAGTGAGGGACCTGATGAAGGTGAGGGACAGCTGGAGGTGAGGGACAGCTGGAGGTGAGGGACAGCTGGAGGTGAGGTATAGCGAGGGACCTGATGAAGGTGAGGGACAGCTGGAGGTGAGGGACAGATGGAGGTGAGGTATAGCAAGGAACCTTATGAAGGTGAGGGACAGCTGGAGGTGAGGGACAGATGGAGGTGAGGTATAGCGAGGGACCTGATGAAGGTGAGGGACAGCTGGAGGTGAGGGACAGATGGAGGTGAGGTATAGCGAGGGACCTGATGAAGGTGAGGGGCAGCAGGAGGTGAGGGACAGAGGGAGGTGATGTATAGCGAGGGACCTGATGAAGGTGAGGGACAGCAGGAGGTGAGGGACAGATGGAGGTGAGGTATAGCAAGGGGCCTGATGAAGGTGAGGGACAGCAGGAGGTGAGGGATAGATGGAGGTGAGGTATAGCGAGGGACCTGATGAAGGTGAGGGACAGCTGGCGGTGTGGGACAGATGGAGGTGAGGTATAGCGAGGGACCTGATGAAGGTGAGGGACAGCTGGAGGTGAGGGACAGATGGAGGTGAGGTATAGCGAGGGACCTCATGAAGGTGAGGGACAGCAGGAGGTGAGGGACAGATGGAGGTGAGGTACAGTGAGGGACTGATGAAGGTGAGGGACAGCAGGAGGTGAGGGACAGATGGAGGTGAGGTATAGCGAGGGACCTGATGAAGATGAGGGACAGCAGGAGGTGAGGGGCAGATGGAGGTGAGGTATAGCGAGGGACCTGATGAAGATGAGGGACAGCAGGAGGTGAGGGACAGATGGAGGTGAGGTATAGCGAGGGACCTGATGAAGGTGAGGGACAACAGGAGGTGAGGGACAGATGGAGGTGAGGTATAGGGAGGGACCTGATGAAGGTGAGGGACAGATGGAGGTGAGGTATAGCGAGGGACCTGATGAAGGTGAGGGACAGCAGGAGGTACAGTTGCCTCCATTGTCTTAACCAGGAGGAAGTGTTACTTCTTCCTGTTAGCTGGCCTCTCGCTGCTGGCCTGCTCCCTGCTGCTTGCCCCTTGTCGCATGGCCTCTCTCAGCTGAACTATCGGTCCTCCCCTGGCCTCTCTGCTGCTCTCACTTTCACCCGGCCTCGTCCGAAGGCCCTGCCCTCCTCAACTGAACTCTCTGATGCCTTACCTCTCTCATCAGCTGGCCTCTCCTCCGATGTTAGCTCTTTCCTGCCCATCCTCATCGGTTGGCCTCTCAGCCGCCCTCTCGCTGCTCTGAATGTCTCTCTGCCGCCCCTCCCTCGTCTGACGGCGGATCTTTCCTCCCAGGGCTGCCCTGCGTGAGCTTGGCGGGTCTCTCCTCCCCAAGGCTGTCAGCCTCCCCGAAGCACGCCTCCCTCCCCACCCCCCGCCCCCGCAGCCGCAGCTGGGACCGGGTGAGCTGCCTCTGCGCTCCGGGGAGGGGCCCCGGCCCACGAGCCCCTCGTTTCTTCAGAGCCAGAAACTAGACTCAGAGAGTAAACGAGGAACACAAACTAATGAATTCTGCAGAGAGAAAACTGCGAGAGAGCAGACAATAACTACCACGAGGCAGCTGGAGCATCACCAGGCAGCTGGAGCATCACCAGGCATCTGGAGCATCACCAGGCATCAGGAGCATCACCAGGCATCAGGAGCATCACCAGGCAGCTGAAGCATCACTAGGCATCAGGAGCATCACCAGGCAGCTGGAGCATCACCAGGCAGCTGGAGCATCACCAGGCATCAGGAGCATCACCAGGCAGCTGGAGCATCACCAGGCATCTGGGGCATCACCAGGCATCAGGAGCATCACCAGGCAGCTGGAGCATCACCAGGCAGCGGAGCATCACCAGGCAGCGGAGCATCACCAGGCATCTGGAGCATCACCAGGCAGCGGAGCATCACCAGGCATCTGGAGCATCACCAGGCAGCTGGAGCATCACCAGGCATCTGGAGCATCACCAGGCAGCGGGAGCATCACCAGGCAGCTGGAGCATCACCAGGCATCTGGAGCATCACCAGGCATCTGGAGCATCACCAGGCAGCTGGAGCATCACCAGGCAGCGGAGCATCACCAGGCAGCTGGAGCACCACCAGGCATCAGGAGCATCGCCAGGCAGCTGGAGCATCGCCAGGCATCAGGAGCATCACCAGGCATCAGGAGCATCACCAGGCAGCTGGAGCATCACCAGGCAGCTGGAGCATCACCAGGCAGCGGAGCATCACCAGGCAGCTGGAGCATCACCAGGCAGCTGGAGCATCACCAGGCAGCGGAGCATCACCAGGCATCTGGAGCATCACCAGGCAGCGGAGCATCACCAGGCATCTGGAGCATCACCAGGCAGCTGGAGCATCACCAGGCAGCTGGAGCATCACCAGGCATCTGGAGCATCACCAGGCAGCGGAGCATCACCAGGCAGCTGGAGCACCACCAGGCATCAGGAGCATCACCAGGCAGCTGGAGCATCACCAGGCAGCTGGAGCATCACCAGGCATCTGGAGCATCACCAGGCAGCGGAGCATCGCCAGGCAGCTGGAGCATCGCCAGGCATCAGGAGCACCACCAGGCAGCTGGAGCATCACCAGGCAGCTGGAGCATCACCAGGCAGCGGAGCATCACCAGGCAGCTGGAGCATCACCAGGCAGCTGGAGCATCACCAGGCAGCGGAGCATCACCAGGCAGCTGGAGCATCACCAGGCAGCTGGAGCATCACCAGGCAGCGGAGCATCACCAGGCAGCGGAGCATCACCAGGCATCTGGAGCATCACCAGGCAGCGGAGCATCACCAGGCATCTGGAGCATCACCAGGCAGCTGGAGCATCACCAGGCATCTGGAGCATCACCAGGCAGCTGGAGCATCACCAGGCAGCGGAGCATCACCAGGCAGCTGGAGCACCACCAGGCATCAGGAGCATCGTCAGGCAGCTGGAGCATCGCCAGGCATCAGGAGCATCACCAGGCATCAGGAGCATCACCAGGCAGCGGAGCATCACCAGGCATCTGGAGCATCACCAGGCAGCTGGAGCATCACCAGGCAGCTGAAGCATCACTAGGCATCAGGAGAATCACCAGGCAGCTGGAGCATCACCAGGCAGCTGGAGCACCACCAGGCAGCTGAAGCATCACCAGGCAGCTGGAGCACCACCAGGCAGCGGAGCATCACCAGGCAGCTGGAGCATCACCAGGCAGCTGGAGCATTACCAGGCAGCTGGAGCATCACCAGGCAGCTGGAGCATCACCAGGCAGCTGGGGCATCACCAGGCAGCTGGAGCATCACCAGGCAGCGGAGCATCACCAGGCAGCGGAGCATCACCAGGCAGCTGGAGCACCACCAGGCATCTGGAGCATCACCAGGCAGCTGGAGCATCACCAGGCATCTGGAGCATCACCAGGCATCTGGAGCATCACCAGGCAGCCGACTTCAGAGGCGGAGGAGGGACGTCAGGCGCCACGAACCCTCTGAGGTATCTATGAGGTACCCACAGGCAACCAGAGCCGCCCACCCGCTCTTGGAATAGTTAAAGTGGAAATGATACCTCAAATCGGAAGAGCTTGTCACTTTTGGGAAGAAACAGGCGTTGGTAAATGGCAGGACAGTAACCATGGCAACGAAGCAATGCTACGTTGGTGTACACACCCCGTCCCAGACATACTGAGCAGGACACAACACAGGGAGAGGGGAGACAGGGCAGGGAGACAGAGACAGAGTGAGTCCAGGAAGGCAGGGAGCGGAAACATACGACGGGCAGAGAGGGAAGAGAGGACCGGGAAAAGAGGTGGGAAAGAAAGGGAGAGGAAATGGGGCAAAGAGATATGAGACATGAAAAGTAAGGAAACGACGTATGGAAGGAGGAAATGGAGGAGAAGGAAGAAGGGGTGATTGACAGGAGGTATGAGTGAAAGAGGAAAAGGGAGGAAGAGATAACAAACTTGATGAGCAAGACACAACGGAAAGAGGCAGAAAGCCTGGGGAGATGGAAAAGAAGATATTGAAACACGCTGAAAGAGGAAGAGAGGACCCTCTAAACATGTATGAGACAAAGAGGATGATGCAAAAGATGGATACATTAATGTAAGAAAGGAAAGGAGTACTAAAATATACAAATCAAAGAGAGAAAGTAAGAATTGATCAGAGTAGATAAGTGACAAAGAAAGAAGCACGTAAATCATCGAAGGAAAAATGGGGCAAAATATAAAGTAAAAGAAACAACATAGATAGAAATAAACAACCGAATTAAGAATCCAAGAAAGAAATAAGGAAGGAAATAAAAATGAGGCAGGAAGAGAGGGGTCTGGAGCCAGGCTGCATGTCCAATCAAAGAGGCACCTGGAGCCAGGCTGCATGTCCAATCAATGAGGAGCCTGGAGCCAGGCTGCATGTCCAATCAAAGAGGCACCTGGAGCCAGGCTGCATGTCCAATCAAAGAGGCACCTGGAGCCAGGCTGCATGTCCAATCAAAGAGGCACCTGGATCCAGGCTGCATGGCTGCATGTCCAATCAAAGAGGCACCTGGAGCCAGGCTGCATGGCTGCATGTCCAATCAAAGAGGGACCTGGAGCCAGGCTGCATGTCCAATCAATGAGGGACCTGGAGCCAGGCTACATGGCTGCATGTCCAATCAAAGAGGGACCTGGAGCCAGGCTGCATCTCCAATCAAAGAGGGATCTGGAGTCAGGCTGCATGTCCAATCAAAGAGGCACCTGGAGCCAGGCTGCATGTCCAATCAAAGAGGGACCTGGAGCCAGGCTGCATCTCCAATCAAAGAGGCACCTGGAGCCAGGCTGCATATCCAATCAATGAGGGACCTGGAGCCAGGCTGCATGTCCAATCAAAGAGGGACCTGGAGCCAGGCTGCATGTCCAATCAAAGAGGCACCTGGAGCCAGGCTGCATATCCAATCAAAGAGGGACCTGGAGCCAGGCTGCATGTCCAAACAAAGAGGCACCTGGAGCCAGGCTGCATGTCCAATCAAAGAGGGACCTGGAGCCAGGCTGCATGTCCAATCAATGAGGGACCTGGAGCCAGGCTGCATGTCCAATCAAAGAGGGACCTGGAGCCAGGCTGCATGTCCAATCAATGAGGGACCTGGAGCCAGGCTGCATGTCCAATCAAAGAGGCACCTGGAGCCAGGCTGCATGTCCAATCAAAGAGGGACCTGGAGCCAGGCTGCATGTCCAATCAAAGAGGCACCTGGAGCCAGGCTGCATGTCCAATCAAAGAGGGACCTGGATCCAGGCTGCATGTCCAATCAAAGAGGGACCTGGAGCCAGGCTGCATGTCCAATCAAAGAGGGACCTGGAGCCAGGCTGCATGTCCAATCAAAGAGGGGCCTGGAGCCAGGCTGCATATCCAATCAAAGAGGCACCTGGAGCCAGGCTGCATGTCCAATCAAAGAGGCACCTGGAGCCAGGCTGCATGGCTGCATGTCCAATCAAAGAGGCACCTGGAGCCAGGCTGCATGTCCAATCAAAGAGGCACCTGGAGCCAGGCTGCATCTCCAATCAAAGAGGGATCTGGAGTCAGGCTGCATGTCCAATCAAAGAGGCACCTGGAGCCAGGCTGCATGTCCAATCAAAGAGGCACCTGGAGCCAGGCTGCATGTCCAATCAAAGAGGGACCTGGAGCCAGGCTGCATGTCCAATCAAAGAGGGACCTGGAGCCAGGCTACATGTCCAATCAATGAGGGACCTGGAGCCAGGCTGCATGTCCAATCAAAGAGGGACCTGGAGTCAGGCTGTATATCCAATCACAGAGGGACCTGGAGCCAGGCTGCATCTCCAATCAAAGAGGGACCTGGAGCCAGGCTGCATGTCCAATCAATGAGGGACCTGGAGCCAGGCTGCATGTCCAATCAAAGAGGGACCTGGAGCCAGGCTGCATGTCCAATCAATGAGGAGCCTGGAGCCAGGCTCCATCTCCAATCAAAGAGGCACCTGGAGCCAGGCTGCATGTCCAATCAATGAGGGACCTGGAGCCAGGCTGCATGTCCAATCAATGAGGGACCTGGAGCCAGGCTACATATCCAATCAAAGAAGCACCTGGAGCCAGGCTGCATGGCTGCATGTCCAATCAAAGAGGCACCTGGAGCCAGGCTGCATGTCCAATCAAAGAGGCACCTGGAGCCAGGCTGCATGTCCAATCAAAGAGGCACCTGGAGCCAGGCTGCATGTCCAATCAAAGAGGCACCTGGAGCCAGGCTGCATGGCTGCATGTCCAATCAAAGAGGCACCTGGAGCCAGGCTGCATATCCAATCAAAGAGGCACCTGGAGCCAGGCTGCATGGCTGCATGTCCAATCAAAGAGGCACCTGGAGCCAGGCTGCATGTCCAATCAAAGAGGGACCTGGAGCCAGGCTGCATGTCCAATCAAAGAGGGACCTGGAGCCAGGCTGCATGTCCAATCAAAGAGGGACCTGGAGCCAGGCTGCATGTCCAATCAAAGAGGCACCTGGAGCCAGGCTGCATGTCCAATCAATGAGGGACCTGGAGCCAGGCTACATGGCTGCATGTCCAATCAAAGAGGCACCTGAAGCCAGGCTGCATGTCCAATCAAAGAGGCACCTGGAGCCAGGCTGCATGGCTGCATGTCCAATCAAAGAGGCACCTGGAGCCAGGCTGCATGTCCAATCAATGAGGGACCTGGAGCCAGGCTGCATGTCCAAACAAAGAGGCACCTGGATCCAGGCTGCATGTCCAATCAAAGAGGCACCTGGAGCCAGGCTGCATGTCCAATCAAAGAGGGACCTGGAGCCAGGCTGCATGTCCAATCAATGAGGGACCTGGAGCCAGGCTGCATGTCCAATCAATGAGGGACCTGGAGCCAGGCTGCATGTCCAATCAAAGAGGCACCTGGAGCCAGGCTGCATGTCCAATCAATGAGGGACCTGGAGCCAGGCTGCATGTCCTATCAATGAGGGACCTGGAGCCAGGCTGCATGTCCAATCAATGAGGGACCTGGAGCCAGGCTGCATGTCCAATCAAAGAGGGTCCTGGAGCCAGGCTGCATGTCCAATCAAAGAGGGACCTGGAGCCAGGCTGCATATCCAATCAATGAGGGACCTGGAGCCAGGCTGCATGTCCAATCAAAGAGGGTCCTGGAGCCAGGCTGCATGTCCAATCAATGAGGAGACTGGAGCCAGGCTGCATGTCCAATCAAAGAGGGACCTGGAGTCAGGCTGTATATCCAATCACAGAGGGACCTGGAGCCAGGCTGCATCTCCAATCAAAGAGGGACCTGGAGCCAGGCTGCATGTCCAATCAATGAGGGACCTGGAGCCAGGCTGCATGTCCAATCAAAGAGGCACCTGGAGCCAGGCTGCATGGCTGCATGTCCAATCAAAGAGGGACCTGGAGCCAGGCTGCATATCCAATCAACGAGGGACCAAGAGCCAGGCTGCATGTCCAATCAATGAGGGACCTGGAGCCAGGCTGCATGTCCAATCAATGAGGGACCTGGAGCCAGGCTGCATCTCCAATCAAAGAGGGATCTGGTGTCAGGCTGCATGTCCAATCAAAGAGGGACCTGGAGCCAGGCTGCATGTCCAATCAAAGAGGGTCCTGAAGCCAGGCTGCATGTCCAATCAAAGAGGGACCTGGAGCCAGGCTGCATGTCCAATCAATGAGGGACCTGGAGCCAGGCTGCATGGCTGCATGTCCAATCAAAGAGGGTCTTGGAGCCAGGCTGCATGTCCAATCAAAGAGGGACCTTGAGCCAGGCTGCATGTCCAATCAAAGAGGGTCCTGGAGCCAGGCTGCATGGCTGCATGTCCAATCAATGAGGGACCTGGAGCCAGGCTGCATGGCTGCATGTCCAATCAAAGAGGGACCTGGAGCCAGGCTGCATGTCCAATCAATGAGGAGACTGGAGCCAGGCTGCATGTCCAATCAATGAGGGACCTGGAGCCAAGCTGCATGTCCAATCAATGAGGGACCTGGAGCCAGGCTGCGGGTCCAATCAACGAGGGACCTGGAGCCAGGCTGCATGTCCAATCAAAGAGGGACCTGGAGCCAGGCTGCATGTCCAATCAATGAGGGACCTGGAGCCAGGCTGCATGTCCAATCAATGAGGGACCTGGAGCCAGGCTGCATCTCCAATCAAAGAGGGACCTGGAGCCAGGCTGTATGTCCAATCAAAGAGGGACCTGGAGCCAGGCTGCATGTCCAATCAATGAGGGACCTGGAGCCAGGCTGCATGTCCAATCAATGAGGAGACTGGAGCCAGGCTGCATCTCCAATCAAAGAGGGATCTGGAGTCAGGCTGCATGTCCAATCAAAGAGGGACCTGGAGCCAGGCTACATGTCCAATCAAAGAGGGACCTGGAGCCAGGCTGCATGTCCAATCAAAGAGGGACCTGGAGCCAGGCTGCATGTCCAATCAAAGAGGCACCTGGAGCGAGGCTACATGTCCAATCAAAGAGGGACCTGGAGCCAGGCTGCATGTCCAATCAAAGAGGGACCTGGAGCCAGGCTACATGTCCAATCAAAGAGGGACCTGGAGCCAGGCTGCATGTCCAATCAAAGAGGGGCCTGGAGCCAGGCTGCATGTCCAATCAAGGAGGGATCTGGAGTCAGGCTACATGTCCAATCAAAGAGGGACCTGGAGCCAGGCTGCATGGCTGCATGTCCAATCAATGAGAGACCTGGAGCCAGGCTACATGGCTGCATGTCCAATCAATGAGGGACCTGGAGCCAGGCTGCATGTCCAATCAAAGAGGGACCTGGAGCCAGGCTGCATGTCCAATCAATGAGGGATCTGGAGCCAGGCTACATGTCCAATCAAAGATGGACCTGGAGCCAGGCTGCATGGCTGCATGTCCAATCAAAGAGGGACCTGGAGCCAGGCTGCATGGCTGCATGTCCAATCAAAGAGGGACCTGGAGCCAGGCTGCATGTCCAATCAATGAGGGATCTGGAGCCAGGCTACATGTCCAATCAAAGAGGGACCTGGAGCCAGGCTGCATATCCAATCAATGAGGGACCTGGAGCCAGGCTGCATGTCCAATCAATGAGGGATCTGGAGCCAGGCTACACGTCCAATCAAAGAGGGACCTGGAGCCAGGCTGCATGTCCAATCAAAGAGGGACCTGGAGCCAGGCTGCATGTCCAATTAATGAGGGACCTGGAGCCAGGCTGCATCTCCAATCAAAGAGGGATCTGGAGTCAGGCTGCATGTCCAATCAAAGAGGGACCTGGAGCCAGGCTGCATGTCCAATCAATGAGGGACCTGGAGCCAGGCTGCATCTCCAATCAAAGAGGGATCTGGAGCCAGGCTACATGTCCAATCAATGAGGGACCTGGGGCCAGGCTGCATGTCCAATCAATGAGGGACCTGGAGCCAGGCTACATGTCCAATCAATGAGGGACCTGGAGCCAGGCTGCATGTCCAATCAATGAGGAGCCTGGAGCCAGGCTGCATGTCCAATCAACGAGGGACCAAGAGCCAGGCTGCATGTCCAATCAATGAGGGACCTGGAGCCAGGCTACATGTCCAATCAATGATGGACTTGGAGCCAGGCTGCATGTCCAATCAAAGAGGGACCTGGAGCCAGGCTGCATGTCCAATCGAAGAGGCACCTAGAGCCAGGCTGCATGTCCAATCAACGAGGGACCAAGCGCCAGGCTGCATCTCCAATCAAAGAGGGATCTGGAGCCAGGCTACATGTCCAATCAATGAGGGACCTGGAGCCAGGCTGCATGTCCAATCAATGAGGGACCTGGAGCAAGGCTACATGTCCAATCAATGAGGGACCTGGAGCCAGGCTGCATGTCCAATCAATGAGGAGCCTGGAGCCAGGCTGCATGTCCAATCAACGAGGGACCAAGAGCCAGGCTGCATGTCCAATCAATGAGGGACCTGGAGCCAGGCTGCATGTCCAATCAAAGAGGAGCCTGGAGCCAGGCTGCATGTCCAATCAATGAGGAGCCTGGAGCCAGGCTGCATGTCCAATCAAAGAGGCACCTGGAGCCAGGCTGCATGTCCAATCAACGAGGAGCCTGGAGCCAGGCTGCATGTCCAATCAAAGAGGGACCTGGAGCCAGGCTGTATGTCCAATCAATGAGGAGCCTGGAGCCAGGCTGCATGTCCAATCAATGAGGAGCCTGGAGCCAGGCTGCATGTCCAATCAATGAGGGGCCTGGAGCCTGGCTGCATCTCCAATCAATGAGAGACCTGGAGCCAGGCTACATGTCCAATCAATAAGGGACCTGGAGCCAGGCTGCATGTCCAATCAAAGAGGGACCTGGAGCCAGGCTGCATGTCCAATCAATGAGGGACCTGGAGCCAGGCTGCAAGTCCAATCAATGAGGGACCTGGAGCCAGGCTGCATCTCCAATCAAAGAGGGACCTGGAGCCAGGCTCCATCTCCAATCAAAGAGGCACCTGGAGCCAGGCTGCATGTCCAATCAATGAGGGACCTGGAGCCAGGCTGTATGTCCAATCAATGAGTGACCTGGAGCCAGGCTGCATGTCCAATGAAAGAGGCACCTGGAGCCAGGCTGCATGTCCAATCAATGAGGGACCTGGAGCCAGGCTGCATGTCCAATCAATGAGGAGCCTGGAGCCAGGCTGCATGTCCAATCAATGAGGGACCTGGAGCCTGGCTGCATCTCCAATCAATGAGAGACCTGGAGCCAGGCTACATGTCCAATCAATGAGGGACCTGGAGCCAGGCTGCATGTCCAATCAAAGAGGGACCTGGAGCCAGGCTGCATGTCCAATCAATGAGGGACCTGGAGCCAGGCTGCATGTCCAATCAATGAGGGACCTGGAGCCAGGCTGCATCTCCAATCAAAGAGGGACCTGGAGCCAGGCTCCATCTCCAATCAAAGAGGCACCTGGAGCCAGGCTGCATGTCCAATCAATGAGGGACCTGGAGCCAGGCTGTATGTCCAATCAATGAGGGACCTGGAGCCAGGCTGCATGTCCAATCAAAGAGGCACCTGGAGCCAGGCTGCATGTCCAATCAATGAGGGACCTGGAGCCAGGCTGCATGTCCAATCAATGAGGAGCCTGGAGCCAGGCTGCATGTCCAATCAACGAGGGACCAAGAGCCAGGCTGCATGTCCAATCAATGAGGGACCTGGAGCCAGGCTGCATGTCCAATCAATGAGGGACCTGGAGCCAGTCTGCATGTCCAATCAATGAGGGACCTGGAGCCAGGCTGCATATCCAATCAATGAGGAGCCTGGAGCCAGGCTGCATGTCCAATCAATGAGGCACCTGGAGCCAGGCTGCATCTCCAATCAGAGAGGGACCTGGAATCAGGCTGCATGTCCAATCAATGAGGAGCCTGGAGCCAGGCTGCATGTCCAATCAAAGAGGCACCTGGAGCCAGGCTGCATCTCCAATCAGAGAGGGACCTGGAGTCAGGCTCCATCTCCAATCAAAGAGGGACCTGGAGCCAGGCTGCATGTCCAATCAATGAGGAGCCTGGAGCCAGGCTCCATCTCCAATCAAAGAGGGACCTGGAGCCAGGCTGCATGTCCAATCAATGAGGGACCTGGAGCCAGGCTGCATCTCCAATCAAAGAGGGACCTGGAGCCAGGCTGCATGTCCAATCAAAGAGGGACCTGGAGCCAGGCTGCATGTTCAATCAATGAGGGACCTGGAGCCAGGCTGCATGGCTGCATGTCCAATCAAAGAGGGTCCTGGAGCCAGGCTGCATGTCCAATCAAAGAGGGATCTGGAGTCAGGCTGCATGTCCAATCAAAGAGGGACCTGGAGCCAGGCTGCATGTCCAATCAAAAAGGCACCTTTAGCACATGGTCTGGAGGAGGCCTCCGATGGCGTGCTGCAATTATTGATGTGTCACCAGCCAGATCACACCTGGACTCTCTGAGAGATGTGGAGCCAGATCACATGTTCGATGAGGGATCTGGAGCCAGTTGATATGCCGTCCGGGTAGGCTCACAGTATACTGATACCTCATACATGCACACAGTGACATGTTGAAAATACTGATGTGTCTGGATCCAGGTGACATCTGTAGTCTGTAAGGGGTCTGGAGCCGGGCTGCAGGCCCAATCACTGGAGAATATCAGGCTTATGTGACCCTCAGGATTCATTGCGCCTTGACGCCTCTGGGCAAAGTTGGCGCAATACAAAACTTTCTTCATTCATTCATTCATTGAGTAGTTAGTACAATGGTGAGTAATCTATAGAATCAATGAGATCTGGCCTGAAGGTATATGTTGCCTCCCTCCCCAGTTTACTGGTTTGAATCTGGGGACCTCAAGGTTTCCACGAGTGGATGAGCGCAGTGAGCGTCCAATAGAAGGGAGTGGTCGAGAGTGGAGTGGAGGGGTGTATAGTAGCATGGAGTGGAGTTGTGTAGAGTAGGGAATTAGTTAAAAAGGGGTGGGCCCTCAAAACTCATGGACCTGGGTCAATACGTAAGTACAAGGAAAGGGTGGTCCGAGTTGAGTAGATATACTTTACAATTATTTTACATTGGTATATATTTGTAAACACCACAATTATATTTCACAATGAGTATGCTTAGCTCAATGAGGGTAAAGTATGCAGTATTAGGAGATGAATTGTATTTATTCCACATACAGGTGCAATCGTTGTGCTTGTTACTGCATACAGTTACTTACTCATCTGCATATGACTTGTACTTGTGTAGAGTAGGGAGGCACAGAGTAGAGTGGCGTAGAGTGGAGTGAAGCAGAGTGGATTGCCATAGAGTGGAGTGGCATGGAGTGGAGTGGGGTAAATTGAAGCAGAGTGGCATAGAGTGGAGTGGCATGGAGTGGAGTGGGGTAAATTGAAGCAGAGTGGCATAGAGTGGAGTGGCATGGAGTGGAGTGGCAAAGAGGGGAGAGGCGTACAATGGGGCGTGGTAGAATGGAGAGGTGTAAAGTGGCATAGAGTAGAGTGGCACAGATTAGAGTGATGTAGAGTAGAGTGGCAATGAGTGGAGTAGAGTGGCACGGATTAGAGTGGTGTAGAGTAGAGTGGCAATGAGTGTAGCGAAGAGACGTGCAGTTGCATAGAGTAGAGTAGAGTGGCACAGATTAGAGTGGTATAGAGTAGAGTGGCAATGAGTGTAGCGAAGAGACGTGCAGTTGCATAGAGTAGAGTGGCACGTATTAGAGTGGTATAGAGTAGAGTGGCAATGAGTGTAGCGAAGAGACATGCAGTTGCATAGAGTAGAGTGGCACGGATTAGAGTGGTGTAGAGTAGAGTGGCAATGAGTGTAGCGAAGAGACGTGCAGTTGCATAGAGTAGAGTGGCATGGATTAGAGTGGTGTAGAGTAGAGTGGCAATGAGTGTAGCGAAGAGACGTGCAGTTGCATAGAGTAGAGTGGCAATGAGTGTAGCGAAGAGACGTGCAGTTGCATAGAGTAGAGTGGCACGGATTAGAGTGGTGTAGAGTAGAGTGGCAATGAGTGTAGCGAAGAGACGTGCAGTTGCATAGAGTAGAGTGGCACGGATTAGAGTGGTGTAGAGTAGAGTGGCAATGAGTGTAGCGAAGAGACGTGCAGTTGCATAGAGTAGAGTGGCACGGATTAGAGTGGTGTAGAGTAGAGTGGCAATGAGTGTAGCGAAGAGACGTGCAGTTGCATAGAGTAGAGTGGCACGGATTAGAGTGGTGTAGAGTAGAGTGGCAATGAGTGTAGCGAAGAGACGTGCAGTTGCATAGAGTAGAGTGGCACGGATTAGAGTGGTGTAGAGTAGAGTGGCAATGAGTGTAGCGAAGAGACGTGCAGTTGCATAGAGTAGAGTGGCACGGATTAGAGTGGTGTAGAGTAGAGTGGCAATGAGTGTAGCGAAGAGACGTGCAGTTGCATAGAGTAGAGTGGCACGGATTAGAGTGGTGTAGAGTAGAGTGGCAATGAGTGTAGCGAAGAGACGTGCAGTTGCATAGAGTAGAGTGGCACAGATTAGAGTGGTATAGAGTAGAGTGGCAATGAGTGTAGCGAAGAGACGTGCAGTTGCATAGAGTAGAGTGGCACGGATTAGAGTGGTGTAGAGTAGAGTGGCAATGAGTGTAGCGAAGAGACGTGCAGTTGCATAGAGTAGAGTGGCACGGATTATAGTGGTGTAGAGTAGAGTGGCAATGAGTGTAGCGAAGAGACGTGCAGTTGCATAGAGTAGAGTGGCATGTAGTGTTGTAGATTAGTGAGAAGTTGAAATGCACAGGGCACAGTGGGATAAAGTAATGTGATATAGAGTGAAGCGGCATAGAAGGGAATGGTGTGGAGTGGTGTAGAGTCCAATGGCATAGAGTAGAATTGTGTGGAGTGGCGTGGAGTAGCATAGAGTTGAGTGGAGTGCCTTGGAATGAAGTGGCATAGAGTGGAATGGAGTAGAGCAGAGTTGAGTGGCGTAGAGTAGGGTGGCATAGAGTGGAGTACAGAGGAGTGGAGTGGCGTAGAGTGGAGTTCGCAGAGTTGAGTAGCTGGAGTGGCATAGAGAGGAGGGAATGAATGAGAAAATGTATAAAGCACTTGGCTACTTGAGCAAAGTGTCCCAGCACTAAAGACATCCAGTGTTCACATTGCTGTGTCATCCTAGGCCAAGGCAGAGAGATAGGTCTTTAGCCTCTTCCTGAACGGGAGTTCTTGTGAAATGCTCCGTAGCATAAAGTGGAGTGGAGTGGCACGGAATGGCATAGGGTGGAATGTCATAGAGTGGGGTGGGGTGGTGTGGTGTGGAGTGGAGTGGGGTAGAGGGGAATGGAATGGCGTAGAGTAGAGCAGAGTTAAGTAGAATAGAGTGGCATAGAGTAGAATGGGCTGGGTAGAACAGAGTGGCATGGAGTGCCAGAGTGGAGGGGGGGTAGAGTGGAATGGAATGGCGTAGAGCAGAGTGAAGTAGAAAAGAGTGGCATAGAGTGGAGTGTTGTAGAGAAGAATGGACTGGGAGGAGCAGAGTGGCATGGAGTGTCGTAGAGTGGAGCGCTGTAGTGTGAAGTGGCATGGAGTGGAGTGGGGTGGAGTGGGGTAGAGTGGAATGGAATGGCGTAGAGTAGATCAGAGTGAAGTAGAAAAGAGTGGCATAGAGTGGTGTAGAGTAGAATGGAATGGGTGGAGCAGAGTGGCATGGAGTGTCGTAGAGTGGAGTGAAGTAGAAAAGAGTGGCATAGAGTGGAGTGTTGTAGAGAAGAATGGAATGGGTGGAGCAGAGTGGCATGGAGTGTCGTAGAGTGGAGTGAAGTAGAAAAGAGTGGCATAGAGTGGAGTGTTGTAGAGAAGAATGGAATGGGTGGAGCAGAGTGGCATGGAGTGTCGTAGAGTGGAGTGAAGTAGAAAAGAGTGGCATAGAGTGGAGTGTTGTAGAGAAGAATGGACTGGGAGGAGCAGAGTTGCATGGAGTGTCGTAGAGTGGAGTGCTGTAGTGTGAAGTGGCATGGAGTGGAGTGGAGTGGGGTAGAGTGGAATGGAATGGCGTAGAGTAGATCAGAGTGAAGTAGAAAAGAGTGGCATAGAGTAGAGTAGAATGGAATGGGTGGAGCCGAGTGGCATGGAGTGTTGTAGAGTGGAGTGCTGTAATGTGAAGTGGCATGGAGTGGAATTGTGTACAGTGGAGTGGTGTAGAGTGGTGAAGAGTGACATATAGTGGAATGGCGTAGAATGGAATGGCATAGAGTGGAGTAGAGTAGGGTGGAATGGAATGGCGTTGAGTAGAGCACAATGAAGAAGAATAGAGTGACGTAGAGGAGAGATGAGTGGTGCAGGCTGGAGTGGAGTGGCATAGAGTGGAGTGGCGTGGAGTGGTGTTGAGTGGCGAGGAGTGGCTTGGCGTAGAGTGGAGTGGCATAGAGTTGAGTGGTGTACAGTGGCGTGGTGTGGCTCGAGTGGCATTGAGCTGAGTGGTGTAGAGTGGTGTGAGTGGAGTGGCATAGAGTTGAGTGGTGTAGAGTGGAGTGGTGTGAGTCAAGTGGCATAGAGTTGAGTGGTGTAGAGTGGAGTGGTGTGAGTCAAGTGGCATAGAGTTGAGTGGTGTACAGTGGCGTGGTGTGACTCGAGTGGCATTGAGCTGATGGTGTAGAGTGGTGTGAGTGGAGTGGCATAGAGTTGAGTGGTGTAGAGTGGAGTGGTGTGAGTCAAGTGGCATAGAGTTGAGTGGTGTGAGTCAAGTGGCATAGAGTTGAGTTGTGTAGAGTGGTGTGAGTGGAGTGGCATAGAGTTGAGTGGTGTAGAGTGGAGTGGTGTGAGTCAAGTGGCATAGAGTTGAGTGGTGTAGAGTGGTGTGAGTGGAGTGGCATAGAGTTGAGTGGTGTAGAGTGGAGTAGTGTAAGTCAAGTGGCATAGAGTTGAGTGGTGTAGAGTGGTGTGAGTGGAGTGGCATAGAGCTGAGTGGTGTAGAGTGGTGTGAGTGGAGCGGCATAGAGTGGAGTGGCGTGGAGTGGTGTTGAGTGGCGAGGAGTGGCTTGGCGTAGAGTGGAGTGACATAGAGTTGAGTGGTGTAGAGTGGAGTGGTGTGAGTCAAGTGGCATAGAGTTGAGTGGTGTAGAGTGGAGTGGTGTGAGTCAAGTGGCATAGAGTTGAGTGGTGTACAGTGGCGTGGTGTGACTCGAGTGGCATTGAGCTGAGTGGTGTAGAGTGGTGTGAGTGGAGTGGCATAGAGTTGAGTGGTGTAGAGTGGAGTGGTGTGAGTCAAGTGGCATAGAGTTGAGTGGTGTGAGTCAAGTGGCATAGAGTTGAGTTGTGTAGAGTGGTGTGAGTGGAGTGGCATAGAGTTGAGTGGTGTAGAGTGGAGTGGTGTGAGTCAAGTGGCATAGAGTTGAGTGGTGTAGAGTGGCGTGGTGTGACTCGAGTGGCATTGAGCTGAGTGGTGTAGAGTGGTGTGAGTGGAGTGGCATAGAGTTGAGTGGTGTAGAGTGGAGTGGTGTGAGTCAAGTGGCATAGAGTTGAGTGGTGTAGAGTGGAGTGGTGTGAGTCAAGTGGCATAGAGTTGAGTGGTGTACAGTGGCGTGGTGTGACTCGAGTGGCATTGAGCTGAGTGGTGTAGAGTGGTGTGAGTGGAGTGGCATAGAGTTGAGTGGTGTAGAGTGGAGTGGTGTGAGTCAAGTGGCATAGAGTTGAGTGGTGTAGAGTGGAGTGGTGTGAGTCAAGTGGCATAGAGTTGAGTTGTGTAGAGTGGTGTGAGTCAAGTGGCATAGAGTTGAGTGGTGTAGAGTGGAGTGGTGTGAGTCAAGTGGCATAGAGTTGAGTGGTGTAGAGTGGAGTGGTGTGAGTCAAGTGGCATAGAGTTGAGTGGTGTAGAGTGGTGTGAGTGGAGTGGCATAGAGTTGAGTGGTGTAGAGTGGAGTAGTGTAAGTCAAGTGGCATAGAGTTGAGTGGTGTAGAGTGGTGTGAGTGGAGTGGCATAGAGCTGAGTGGTGTTGAGTGGTGTGAGTGGAGCGGCATAGAGTGGAGTGGCGTGGAGTGGTGTTGAGTGGCGAGGAGTGGCTTGGCGTAGAGTGGAGTGACATAGAGTTGAGTGGTGTAGAGTGGAGTGGTGTGAGTCAAGTGGCATAGAGTTGAGTGGTGTAGAGTGGTGTGAGTGGAGTGGCTTAGAGTTGAGTGGTGTAGAGTGGCA
This sequence comes from Lissotriton vulgaris, assembly GCF_964263255.1. Lineage (NCBI taxonomy): Eukaryota > Metazoa > Chordata > Amphibia > Caudata > Salamandridae > Lissotriton > Lissotriton vulgaris. The sequence goes on from NW_028245922.1 coordinate 907,835, forward strand.
TGGTGTGAGTCGAGTGGCATAGTGCTGAGTGGCGTGGAGAGGAGTGGTGTGGAGTGGAGAGATATAGAGTGGCATTGAGTGTAGTGTAGTGGCATGTAGTACCATAGAGTGGTGTGGAGTGGAGTAGCATTGGGCAGAGTGGCTTTGAGTAAAGAGATATGGAGTGCCCTAGAGTAGAGTGAAGTGGTGTAGAAGGGAATGGTGTGGAGTAGATACAGTGGAATGGCATAGAGTGACATTGAGCATTGTAGAGTAGGGTGGAGTGGCGTGAAGTGGCGCAGAGCGGAGTGGCTTAGAGTAGAGTAGAGTGGTGTAGAGTAATGTGTGCAAAAAGTAGAGTGGAGGCTTAACGCCTACTGTTGTAGAGTGATAGAGAGTGGAGTGGTGTAGAGTGAAGTGGCACGAGTTGCGATCTGGGTGGAGATTGGAGGGTGAAGGAGAGGAAAGCTGGGGAGAGAGGGAGGCTGGACGAGGGACACAGGAAGAAGAGGGAAAGAGGGGATGACGAGGCGGGGAAAAGATGGGCGCGAAGAAGGAAGAGGGTGGACCTCAGGTAGAGACGAGGGTCCTGGGGACAAGGACTAAGAAGGGAGGGTTTACGAGGAGGAAAAAGTAAAGGCTGCAAACATTTCTGGGGTGAGCACAGCCCTGGCAGGCGCCTCACGCCCACACCCAATATGAAGAACAAATGCAAAGCTGACCTGCCTGCAGCGGCCCCCGGGCAGGGGGAGTCCAGCGGCCCCCCATCTCAGAACCGTCCAGCAGCCCCCGCAGCCTGCCTGTGAGGAGGAAATGAGAGAGGCTGAGAGAGGCTGAGAGAGAGCTGCACCGGAAACCACGAAACCCCAGCACGCGGCTGCCTGTCTCTGCACCCTGCTGCCTGTCACTGACTGCTGTCAGACATCATCACTTAGATGCAGCCTGCCACTGCTGCCTCTCACTGCCGCCTGACACCATCCATTAGCAGCCTGTCTCCTCCAGCCTACAGTCTGCTACTGCTACCTGTCTCTTGCACCCTCCAGCCTGCTACTGCTGCCTGTCTCCAGCCCCTGCTGCCCGTCACTGCGGCCTGTCTCTTGCTCCTTCCAGCCTGCTACTGCTGCCTGTCTCCAGCCCCCTGCTGCCCGTCACTGCGGCCTGTATCTTGAACACTGCAGTTTGACACTGGTGTCTATCACTGCATGTCTGTTGTATTGTTGCACCTGACTGCTCTCTCTACTGTCTCCCACATTCGCGCTCTCCTGATTGTCCCCTGCAAGCTGCAGTGTGCCATTGTTTACAGCTCTCTTCTGCCATTGGTCTGTATGAGTGTCATTTACCCCCTGCTTCCCTCCATGACAGCCTATAGCTTGCAGTGGGTCAGCCAGATTCAGCCATTGGCTCTCTGCCCAGTGAGTGAGGGCAGTGGTGTATTGACATGCCCACCACTGGCTGACAATGAATGTGCATCAGTGCCAGGGCTGGTGGAGTGTCCTTTAGTTTTACATTTTGTAATTTTTTGGCCACCTTTCGTTTCTTTCCTTCCCCTCTTTTTATTTTTGAACATCTGACAGCTCTCCAGGCCCTGCTAACGGGCAGCTTGCCTGTTTCTTATGTCTTCTACAGTGCATCACATTGTGTGCGGGCAGTGCCTCTAAACTAGGCCACCATCCTGGAATGGTAATGGCCATACTGTATCATTATTTTACCAATCCAAGATGGCCAACCTGTTGGTTCTAAATGTTTTGGCCATGCTGGGACTTTAACCAAATATTACATGTAATACCCCTGGACGCCGTAACCCACTTTAATTTTGTTTTGACAAGTATATACCGACCATGCTTAAAAGGTAACAGTCTTTTTTATTTAGACTAAAAGTATTTGTAGTGAATATGCCGTTGAGTTTGTCTATGTGTTTTATTACGCTTGTGTAAGATGAATGTAAGAATGAGTTAGTGGGTGAGTGAATGGATGCAGAAATGCTAGGATGAGTGACAAAGTGCATGGTCAATGACTTATTGAGTGCCTAACCCCGTCAATGACTGAAGAGGCACTTTCATTCTTAAGCCAGACTGTTGAACATGGCCCTTCTTAGGAGGATTTCCCAAAATCATTTTTGCTTTTTGCCCTCCTGGTTTTTGCCAACTCTTTTACTGACCTTACGACTCCGGGCACTTTCTCACATTACGGCAGCAGGAAAGTGCACTCTTCCTTCCTGTACATGTCAGGATAAGGTGCTTACTTGATTGCGTTGTACCTGTGAGTGCTCTGAAAAAAGGTACCCACATACCCAGGGCGTGTGCGACACTGGCTACTAATGGCAACGCCGCATTGATTGTGGCCCCCACCTGAAGACCCTGTCAAAAATGTCTCATACTGAGGGTGGCTGGTCCCACTCTGTAGCCAATCCCGAGGGGACCGTTCACTACCACAAAACCGGGGTAGGTTAGTGCTGGGTAGGTATGTCTGCGTGTGCACTGCCCGGGTAGGGATGAACCCCCATGTGAGTTTTCCCTACATAGAGGGTCGGCTTTCCTGATGGGACACTTCCCGGGTGTGGCTGATTCTCTTGTTAAGGTCTTAGGGCCTGGGGCATTTTCCCACTGTAAGCTCATTGTGAAAGTGTGCATGCGCCCTTCCTACACAAGTTAAAAAGTGGGGCTCACATGAGGTTTCCAAAACGTCGGTCAGGTCTGCCATGTCCTTCCAGTGGGTGCACACTCGCACTGATTATGTTTTAAGACCTGGGTCCGGCCTACCATTGCAGACTGGTGCTCGCACTCGCACTAAGGGTGCTCATACATGCGTGTCGAGCCTGCCATCGCAGGCTGTTATGCGCTTTGCACCGATGGTGACCCTAACTGTGTGTCTGGCCTGCCATTGCAGGCTGAAGTGTGCTTTGCACCGATGGTGCTCTTAAAGACATGTCCAGCCTGCCACTGCAGGCTGGTATGCGCTTGCACAGAGGGTGCTCTTAAATATGTGTCCAGTATGCACCTTGCAACGATGGTGCTCTTAAAGAAGTGCCCAGCCTGCCACTGCAGGCTGATGTGCGCAGTTGCACATTTACCCAGACTGCCTGTTTAAATCACTAGCCACCCTGAGAGGACCTTTCACTTCCACCAGAGTACCCTGAGGGTGCGCTTTAAGGGGTGAAGCGAGTGGTACGTGAAAGGCAGGCTGGTGCACCTGTGTGACCCATGCCCAGGCAGTGAGGAATACCCATGTGTGTTCTCACTGCCGACGAGGTTTGCTAAAGGCGAACACAGGGAAATGGTTGAAATCACTTCAGGCTGCCATAGTGCATTGCAGTGGAGCAGCTCATCATATTTCCTATCATTGGATTCACAGCAACAACCCCTCACCAGTGGTAAAGGTGACTTTGTTGTAATTTGCGTAGAAACGCCACTGCTGGAATGTGGGCATTTTTGTGCTCCAAACTCTTTGTGTGCCTTGGTTCTTGCCTCCAGTCCACGCTGGAGGTTGGGGGAGCACATCTGGTCATTCCTCAGTGACAACTATAAAACACTGGGTTTGCAACTGGAACGACGGACCTCTGCCATTTGTGGGCCTGCTGGAGAGATTGGATGAAGAGGTTTTGATACTTGGCCTCTGGACCCAGATCATGGCCCAACTACAGAGAAAGATCTACATTCTACGGCCTCATGGCAGACAGGCTTGAAATTTAGGGGAGACATCTGTGATTCAAAGGGAGACCCTTTGAATCACCCCCAACTTCAAAGGCACACTACAGTATAACTACTAGTGCCATACTCCTGCACTGGGTGAGATACACTTATGGGGACGCGGGACCGGAGAACCTGGACCACGTGGTGAACACTGCCAGTGGACTCTGTTGTGCAAAAGGAGGAGACTGCCATTGGAAGGGACTGTGCACCCTTACTCAATAGTGGCTGTCCTGACTCGACTACCTGCTGCTGTGTGACACCCTGAAGTGTGCGCTCCAAGAGCTTGTTGTGCTTGCCCCCTGTTGTCTCAGTGGTCTCAGGAACACCAAAGATCTCCTAAGGGGGACCCACGCTGTCAACCTGTGACACCTGAAGCGTGGTGCCCTTTCAAGTGCCCACATCGTCTGCTGGATTCCAACTGGTAGGACAGCGTGGGCGTAGAACTAAGAACTGTACCTGGATACCAGATTGCCTTGTGAAGATCCCAAGGTCTGGCCCACATCTAATGCATGGGGTCCCTGCATCTTGGGGACCTTGGCAAGCATAAGCGTCTTGTGGGTGGTGATCGGATTCACCGGTTGCGGGACCTAAGTGGCCCACTTCGATTCTGCTGCATCTTTCTCGCGCGACAAGCTGACTGCATGCTCATTGCGCGCAGTGTCCGAATCACAAGTTGTGACCCTCGGAGGATGGGGTGTAACCATAGTACTGCCTCATTCTACATTCTGAAGCATTGCTGAACTTACGCCTGTGTGTGTGACCAGAACTGTCTGGTGCAACCAATATTGATGTGTACTGGACCCTGTGCCTCATTTCCAAGGAGGCACGGAATTTGTAACTCTTCGTTGTGTGTGTGACCAAAGCTGTCTGGTGTGGCCAACATCGACGTGCGCTGGACGTTGTGCCTCATTTCCAAGGAGGTAAGGATTTTGCAACTCTTCATTGTGTGTGACCAGCATTGTGCCTGGTTTGCCTGGGTGCAAATATGATCAACGTTTACCTGACGGTGCCTCCTCCTTCCGAGAGCCTCCCCTTCTTAATACACAATTCTTCTACTGTTCCATTACTTGTCTCTCAGCACGGCGGACCATCTGCATCACTTCACCTGGCCTTACCCGACGACGCTGTGTTGCAAGGTAATATTGCCCGGCTCAGGCCTGGGTGGTGAGAATGACTGACTTGGCTGGAGGAACGCTTCCGAGCACGATCGGAAGCGGGTCAAGTGATTGCGTGACCCTCCCTGTGCTTTGATAAACTGGGCTCATGCCAGAAGGCCCTTGAAGACCCCTTTGCCATGACTGATTCCCTTGACCCGTGTCTGCTCCACATCCTGTAGGAGAACTTCTCGAGTGGTTGCCAAACCCCTTTTGCCGACTGCCTCCTAATTGACCTTGCTGCTTACCCCTACCTGCTTCCTGGTACCCTGACTCAGAGTGACTTCAGCCGCATGTAGCCTAGTGCCTGGGGGGAGGATGGGGTGTCTCCAGTCTGTGGGTGTAGGATACTAGGGGTGAGTTGGAAGGCAGAGGGAGATTTGGGGCCACAGGGTCTGCAGTGTATAACCAATTGACCTAGTGGGTATCAGTGCACCGCATTAGGGTCAGAGTGCGTATGAGTGCTAGTGCTTCGATATGGACTTGTCTGATATCCATGGCAGAGTGAGTGTGTGTGTGTGCCAGTGACAGTGGGAAACCACCCAAAGTTCACGACACTGGACGGCGGTTTGCCTGATACATTGATTGTAGGAAGCTGGCTCTGCATATACTAGACCAAAGTAAGGTATAGTGTGCACAGAATCCAGGGAATCCCCAGACGTATAGCAGAGGTTAAATTAGGGAAGTACTAACAGCTCTCTTTGTGGTAGTGTGGGCGAGCAGTTAGGCTTATCCTGAGGGCTTCTTAAGCATTTATTGTATTCGATAAATCAAGGATGCTGGCACACACTCAGAGACTGAATCCAGACCAATTATGTAAACTAAAAAAGATATCCTTGTATTGTTTTGTGTAGAATCAAGCAGGACTTGGCACAGGTAAGTAAGAACACTTTCAAATGCAATGCTGTACACAGAACTGCAATTATTGATTGTATTGGAATCGTTTACATGTTTGTATTACTTTTAAAACACTTTAAAATACTGTGAGATTCCTTTTGATTACTCATGGATTACTTTTCAGTTACTTTTAGGCCTCAAGGTGATATTCTGAGATATCATACCCTAGCTGGCATCCCTTACTGGTAAATACAACAATTCTTCAATTAAAGCACACTTACTTTCTTTTCATACAAAAATTCAACTCGACAACATTTTTAGGAACAAACCATCACAACATTGGTTCCTATGGGGAAAAGAGGGTTATCAGTTTGCAAGAAAGTAAACAACCTGCAAGAATAGTTTTTGGGAGCTACAACCAAGGTTCAGGGAGGCATTCAAATTGCACCACCAGAGGCTGTTATGTTTCATAGGGTACCCCAATATAGGCTTCAGTATTCCCCTAACCTTTCACCTACATTTACCGTAGCATTATACTACACAATGGGTTATGGTATAGACCTTTTGCCTAGTTAAGCGCTGCATAAATGTCATGTGCTTTTCCCCAAAAACTAGCCTCATTACTTATGAATGAAGATTCTCAGAATCACTGCAGGATTACCATCTTGTGCATAATAACTATGCATAAGGGTCATCCCTTCCGTCATCCTCGACCAACATGACACAGCGAGGTAGAATACTCTGAGGGTAGATTTTGGGTATGTATGCACCATAACTTTGCAAGACAGGCAGAGGAGAAAGACTTCCAGGCTGACACACTGGCGCGAGACACTGAGGTTCCTGCATGCCGACACTCCAGCTCGCAATGGTCTGACATCCCTCGCAGAGTGTTCATCTCGAGACCAAGACAGGGTTCCACAGTCTCTCACTTCAGGTACTGGGGTTGGCTCAGGGCTGTAGCCTAAGGGGATTCTTTGCTCTTTACCTACGTACATGCTAGGTACACTTAGGTACATCTAATTAGGGTAGCATCCTAGGAATAAGCATTATTATTGTCATGTATTTTTATACCTGCCTATAATAATTGTTTTAGTACTACGGAAGGGATCTACCATCCATTTACTCAGTTGGTGCTTATAATCATTCATATCTGTATCTGTCTTATGGTTGTTTGAGCACATCTATTTTACACCAGAATGACTCTGGTTCAATAAATGCTTATTGAAAATGTCCCCACCGTTTATTCTGTGTATCTCTCTGAGACAAAGTGAGCACAAGTGACTGAGCGAAAAGTACTGTACTGTTTCCACGATCCCTGATGGGACAGGGTTGTCATGTTCGATAGTTGCCAAGAACTATTCTCTCCTCGGTAAGAGGAGTTTACAATGGCACTGTGAGCTAGCTGGTATATAGGCGAACCGGTGGGAGTGTCTGGAATCAGTCTGGACACCAATCCCACAGTCTATGTTGTCTAAACGCGCAGATCCTATATAGGTTTATAGGAACTACATGACACGGCATTAGGGTGGCCAGGTGCAGAGTGCAGGGGCCCAATGTTACCCAATGGGGCGAAAGGGGCCTTCGGACAGGGATTGCTTGCGAGCAGGCCACTTGGCTTTGGGAGCAAAGCTCCTGGGGTAAAGATCAACACTGCAGGGGCCAACAATCAGTACGGGAGCTGCACCATCTGTGGCACAGGGGCTGCTGGGTACAGAGTGCCAAGGAGGCATTGGCCCTGTAGATACCAATGGAGATCTCCAGTTCAGTGAAGATGCTGCAGGCTCAGGCAGGGAGGCTTCCTAAGAACGACCACTGGCTGGAGAGCTAAGTTGGGTTCTTGAGGGATGCCTGGACACCATCGGTTGGGCCACTCAAGGCTGTGGGGCATCGGGTGCAGGGGTGTCTTTTGGCGTGGGGTTTTGGTTACTACAGGTTGAGGCTGCAGGTGTCTGCTTGTGGCTTGAGGGAGGTCGAAGATCACCAGATCCCAAGTCAAGAGCACTGGGGAGACCTCCTTGTGGTGTTGGGCCATTTGAACTCGGGCTGTGGACCTCAGGTGCAGAGTGGGGCAAAATCGCGAAGCCACCTGGATCCAGATTCTGTGGATGAGTCTCTGTTGAGCAAATCCGGTGCTCACGGGAGACAGTGTCTTAAAGATGGTTGTAGGGCAAGTCTTCTGGGCTCTAGGGGGCTTCTGGCCTCTGGACACGCCGGGGTTTCGCTGTAGTCAGGTTGGAGTCGGGACAGACCGATAGGGCTGTGGCCGAAGCAGTTGGTGTCTTCTTTGGTTCACTGATAGAATATTGATGCCCAAAATATCCCCATACACAAATATTGATGCAAAAATATCGATGTCAAAAATATGGACATCCTATATTTAAAATTGTAAGTACAAAAATATCCAAACAAAAATATTGATGTAAAAAATATAGTTGTACAAAATATCAATTTTTGTATTTAAATAAAAATCCATGTTAAATATATTAAGTAATACAATTAACTTAAACATTTTTTTGATTTAATATACATTCTAACAAATATAGTAAAATAAATTAAATTTCATAAATATTTAAACATACATATATAAAATGTAATATATATATTTCCTTTAGAACAATTAATAAACAATTAATTATAATTTATTTAATAATTTTATAAATATATAACAATTTACAAATAAATACATATATATTTACATACACTTATAAAATAAAATCTAATAGAAAAACATTATATTATAAATGAAAACATTAAAATATTTAATAGCCTTTAAAATGAAATGTTGCACTCAATTGAGTGCAACAATAGGGAAAGTGTTGGATAGCGGAGGGGTAAAAATTACTATTCCCACTCCAGTGAGTGCAATAGTAGGGAAAGTGTTGGATAGCGGAGGGGTAAAATTACTATTCCCACTCCAGTGGGTGCAACAGTAGGGAAAGTGTTGGATAGCAGAGGGGTAATGCTTAATATTCCCACTCCACTAAGTACTATAGTAAAGAAAGTATTGGATAGCGGAGAGGGAAAACTTAATATTCCCACTCCAGTGAGTGCAACAGTAGGGAAAATGTTGGATAGCGGAGGGGTAAAAATTACTATTCCCACTCCAGTGGGTGCAAAAGTAGGGAAAGCGTTGGATAGCGGAGAGGTAAAAATTACTATTCCCACTCCAGTGAGTGCAACAGTAGGGGAAGTGTTGGATAGCCGAGGGGTAAAGAATACTATTCCACTCCAGCTAGTGCAACAGTAGGGAAATTGTTGAATAGCGGTGGGGGGGGGGGGTTGGGGGGGGGGTAATAATTACTATTCCCACTCCAGTTTGTGGAACAGTGGGAAAAGTGTTGGATAGCGGAGGAGTAAAATTAATATTTCCACTGGAGTCAGTTCAAAATTAAAAACAAACAAATAACAACAACACAAAGATTTTAAATAACAAAAAAATAAAACATATATAACAGGTTTAAATATTACAAAAGATAGAAACAGATTAGAATGTTAAAAAGATCTAACAAATACCTAGAAATAATATTTTAAACATTTCAAAAATATTTTAAAAACAAAAAACTATTTTTTATCAGAAAATGTTAATAAACAAAAACATGATTACATAAATGTAATATTGTGTATTTCCTACCCTATAAAATCACACAATTCACAGCCCACATTTTTTTAAAAAGATGTATCTCCATAATTAACATAATTTATTATCAGTTTAAAATGTCTTTTTTTAACAAATCAAAATGTATTTACTCCCCAAACAATACCCCTATAAAGCCAAAACACACACACAAAATAACAATAAACACTAACCATAAATATTTATCAATTGATACATTAAAATAATTAATAATCAACTAATTAATAATGAATTACACATAAATTACTTCCCACCCTCTACCCCAATAAACACCACAACCCAAACATAAAAATGATTACACAATTTCCATAACTAATTTTACATTAATAAATTAATATCAATAACAATTTATAAATTAATTCAAAAGAATTTACTTCCCAACCTTTACCACTATAAACCCCACAACTTACATCAAACATTAATTACACAATTGCCATATTTTATTTGGATTTAATGAATTACAAATTCAACAAAGCAGACTCCGTCATAGCACCGCACCTCCGAGACGTCATCAACTGCTCCTTCAACTCCGCCACCTTTCCGGAAAACTGGAAACACGCTGAACTCACCGCCCTTCTGAAAAAACCCACAGCGGACCCCACCAAACTCAAAAATTACCGCCCCATCTCGCTCCTTCCATTCCCGGCCAAAGTAATCGAGAAAGCGGTCAACAACCAGCTCGCCGCTTTTCTCGAAGCCAACAAATCCCTCGACTCCTCACAATCTGGCTTCCGAGCAAAACACAGCACTGAAACCGCCCTCATCGCAGCAACAGACGACATTCGAACTCTACTGGACAATGGAGACACAGTCGCCCTCATCCTCCTCGACCTCTCTGCAGCATTCGACACAGTCTGCCACAGCACCCTTTTACAACGCCTCAGCAACATCGGAATACATGGAAAAGCACTTGAATGGATCACCTCGTTCCTCACCGGAAGAACCCAGAGAGTCCGCCTTCCACCATTCAAGTCCGAGGCCACCGAAGTCATCTGTGGCGTACCACAAGGATCCTCTCTCAGCCCCACCCTCTTCAACGTATACATGAGCCCCCTCGCGACCATCGCCCGCCAACACAACCTCAACATCATCTCTTACGCGGATGACACTCAACTGATCCTTTCTCTCACCAAGGACCCCAACACCGCCAAAACTAACCTACACGAAGGAATGAAAGAAGTTGCTGAATGGATGAAACACAGCCGTCTGAAACTGAACTCAGATAAAACAGAAGTCCTCATCCTAGGTACATCCCCCTCCGCATGGGACGACTCTTGGTGGCCGGAAGCCCTTGGAAAAGCACCCATCCCGACAGACCACGCACGGAACCTAGGCGTTATCCTGGATTCTTCACTTTCAATGAACAGACAAGTCAGCGCCGTATCCTCATCCTGCTTCAACATTCTTCGCATGCTCAAAAAAACATTTCGCTGGATCCCCACCGAAACCAGGAAAACAGTCACCCATGCTCTGGTCACGAGCCGACTGGACTACGGAAACACCCTCTACGCAGGCACTACCGCTAAACTTCAAAAGAAACTCCAACGAATCCAAAACGCCTCAGCCAGAATCATATTAGACATCCCACGCAACGAACACATCTCTGGTCACCTGAAGGACCTCCACTGGCTACCCGTCAATAAGAGAATCACTTTCCGACTGCTAACCCACGCACACAAATCACTCTACGACATCGGACCAGAATGCCTCAATTCAAGACTGTCCTTCTACACCCCCTCCCGCCAACTACGCTCCTCCAGCCAAGCCCTCGCCACTATACCTCGCATCAACAAGACCACCATGGGAGGCAGATCCTTCTCCTACCTGGCTGCTAAAACATGGAACTCACTCCCCACTCACCTTCGCCTTACCCAGAACCACCTAGCTTTCAGAAAACAACTTAAAACGTGGATATTTGACAAGTAATCCTCCCCCTCCCTCCTTAGCGCCTTGAGACCCTCTGGGTATGTAGCGCGCTATATAAATTCTCTGACTTGACTTGACTTGACTTATTAATTAATTATAAATAAATTACTTCCCACCTGTTTCTTCTATAAACCCCGCCACCCACACCTAAAACCATTATGCAATTAACATCATTAATTACAAATGAATTATTTAATAATAATTAACAACCAATTAATATATATTTAATAATAACAATTAACACAATTAACACTATAATTTATAAATTAAATACATATTAATATATTTAATTTCATTAAATTACTTCCCACCCTATTCCCCTATAAACCAACAACCCACTCCTAAAGAAATTATGCAATTAACATAATTGCAAATTATTTAATGAATAACAATTGACAGCCAATTAATTAATAATTAATTAATTCCCACAATTAACACTATAAAATCTAAAATAAATAAATAGTAATACATGAAAATGTATAATTAATTTATTATAATTAAATTACTTCCCACCCGTTTCCCCTTTAAACCCACAACCCGCTCCTAAAAAAATGACACAATTAACATAATTGACAATTAATTAATCTAAGATAATTAACAACCAATTAATAAATAATTAATAATACATTTCCACTATAAAATCTAAATTAAATAAATACTAATAAATAAACAAATAATCAATAATGTATTATAATTAAATTCCTTCCCACCCTATTACCCTATAAACCCACCACCCGCTACAGAACTTAAAAACGTAAAATTTAATTAAGATAAAATTAATAACTGCGAAACATTTAACACATATATTAAAAAACAAAATACATTCTTATACAAAAAATAGATCACATACTTTTAAAATACATACTAAAATACATAACACTAATTTAAACATCGATATTTTAAAAAACTATATTTTGCAAACGATATTAACAACTTCGATATTTCCACAAATGAGGTTTTTTACCTGCAAATCGATATTCTTGACCACAATATTCTTCCTGTCGATATTTCTGTATGTGAAAATCAATGAATGTGTGTGGGTGCTGCACACTTTTATCTATCTAGTCCGTTTGTACGGTTTGTGTGCTACCTTTGATTGGTGCCTGCTAACACCTTTAAATAAATGTATAAGGCCTGGCCCCTAATGGTTGCCAGGACTCAAAAGTGCACTACTTGCAATGAACAATGACTCCTTTTTAGACATTTCAATTGTATTTAAAGCATTGATATTCAGTTCATTTCACAATCAACATTTATCTTAGCATGTTCTTCATAGCATGATTACAAAAAAATCACCAAAATTATAACACAATCAAATCATATTCAATACATGAACCCAATGCATTTCGGGGCTAAAAAGCCCCTTCGTCGGGGGTCTGTTAAAGAAAAAAGGAAATCATATTACTCTTGGTGCTTATAAGTTTCACAGTTGCTACTTCTATTTAGCATCATTCATTTGAATAAACTATTTTAGTCTTACCTCAAACTTTGAGGGGAACTTTATGCTTTTAGCGGGTTTGATTCCTAGTATTGGATTGTGATCTGTATAAAAACAGTTCGATTTATTTTCTGGCACATTTTTAGTGGGGAGAATTTTATATTTTAGATCTAAAGTTGTTTTGTTTACCTGTTTTCTGGTTCGAATTGATCTGAAATAAATGCAAGTTTTTTGGGGTTTTAATATCTTATGGGTTATTTTAGTTACATGAAACATACTATTGTTACACAAATGAATTTTTTAACGCTCACCTGTTGGTATCAGATGTTGTTCCTATCTGTGGTGTTCTCCCTATTTATGAACAATAAAGTTTTATTGAAAAAACTTTCAAATTTCTAGCTTAAATATCTTTATTTATTCTGAATTGAATAAGTTACCTGCGAGCCTAAGCTGTGTAGCGTTGGTCTCGCTTGATGGGACAGTGTTATCCGGTGCTAGAAAACAGAAAACTAGATTTAAAAATTAGATTTATTGATTTACCATCAATATGTAAGCGTTAAATAACATCTTTTATTTACCTTACGAGACAAAGCTCGAAGACTTCGCTTTCGTCAGCTTCGTGCTTTTTACAGTGACCTACATAGGGAATTGAAAGAGTGCAGTTTCACTATCTATTGGCTGCTTACAGAGGAATACGACGTTCATATCTAACACGCGCTTAAAGTAATTACCTGCGGTCCTACACTGCGAGGCTTCGGTTCCGCGGTATCTGTAACGTTGCAGCATTTCTCTCGTGAGAAATGCGCATGCGCGGGCGGCCGCGCATGCGAATTTCTCACGAGAAAATGCGCATGCGTGGCCGCCCGCGCATGCGCATTAGTAAAGAAGACGGAAGACAGAAGATAGCGAGCCCCGGGGACGCGGCGGGCAGCGGCGGGCAAGGTAAGTGCGTTTTAAATTAATTGATTCCTTTAATTTAAAGTATTTAGGGAGGGCGGGAGGGAGGCGGGTGGCGGCCAGCTACGCTCCGTCTGCGGAGCGTGCGTAGTGCCGCCTGGCTACGCCCGCTCCGCAAAATGCGGAGTAGGCGGCACTACGCACACTCCGTGCACGGAGCGTAGCTGGCCGCCCACCCCTACTTTAAGCGCGTGTTAGATACGAATGTCGTATTCCTCTGTAAGCAGCCAATAGATAGTGAAACTGCACTCTTTCAATTCCCTATGTAGGTCACTGTAAAAAGCACGAAGCTGACGAAAGCGAAGTCTTCGAGCTTTGTCTCGTAAGGTAAATAAAAGATGTTATTTAACGCTTACATATTGATGGTAAATCAATAAATCTAATTTTAAAATCTAGTTTTCTGTTTTCTAGCACCAGATAACACTGTCCCATCAAGCGAGACCAACGCTACACAGCTTAGGCTCGCAGGTAACTTATTCAATTCAGAATAAATAAAGATATTTAAGCTAGAAATGTGAAAGTTTTTTCAATAAAACTTTATTGTTCATAAATAGGGAGAACACCACAGATAGGAACAACATCTGATACCAACAGGTGAGCGTTAAAAAATTCATTTGTGTAACAATAGTATGTTTCATGTAACTAAAATAACCCATAAGATATTAAAACCCAAAAAAACTCGCATTTATTTCAGATCAATTCGAACCATAAAACAGGTAAACAAAACAACTTTAGATCTAAAATATAAAATTCTCCCCACTAAAAATGTGCCAGAAAATAAATCGAACTGTTTTTATACAGATCACAATCCAATACTAGGAATCAAACCCGCTAAAAGCATTAAGTTCCCCTCAAAGTTTGAGGTAAGACTAAAATAGTTTATTCAAATGAATGATGCTAAATAGAAGTAGCAACTGTGAAACTTATAAGCACCAAGAGTAATATGATTTCCTTTTTTCTTTAACAGACCCCCGACGAGGGGGGCTTTTTAGCCCGGAAATGCATTGGGTTCATGTATTAAATATGATTTGATTATGTTATAATTTTGTTGATTTTTTTGTAATCATGCTATGAAGAACATGCTAAGATAAATGTTGATTGTGAAATGAACTGAATATCAATGGTTTAAATACAATTGAAATGTCTAAAAAGGAGTAATTGTTCATTGCAAGTAGTGCACTTTTGAGTCCTGGCAGCCATTAGGGGCCAGGCCTTATACAGATATTTCTGTATCACCATTTTTAAAACTCAATATTTGTGTATGTCGACATTTTAAACTCGATATTCTGTCTGTGCACCATCCTCTTCTTCCTGGGTCAGCACAGCTCTTCAGATCTTCTTCTTTCTTCCTCAAATCTGAGGCGGAAAGGTTCATGTTCGCCCCAAATTACAAAATGTAGGGGCTTTAAAGGGGTGTAAAGGTTTGGACCAATGATCCCCCCTCTTGGGGTGGGTACAACACCCTAATATGCCACCCTCCAGTGGGAGGGAGGCATGAGCCTCTTCCTAATTGGCTAGGTTCCCTCATCTTCAAGATGGGGGGGACTGAGAGTTCTGCTTGACCTCGCCTCCCTCACCTGAGGGGTGGGATTAGTAAAGGTGGGCACACCTCTCCTCCTAGCTTGGTTTTCCCATTGATTCTCAAACCCAAAGTGGGGGCAGAACTGGTGGGAGCCAGTTGCTGGGGGCAGCAAAAGGCAGGTACAGCTTATAAAGGCGGCAGGCCTTTGAAGCTTCCCCTTTGTAGACCCAGCCCATCCTGGTGGAGGAGGCATGACACTTCTTCCCAGCATGGGCTTTGTTTCTGGATCCATAGAGCGGAGGCCCTCTACCCAGGGGTCCAGAAACTTGTCTGGTGGTGACAAATAGCATCAGGAATTTATGGACCACACCAGTGCTGGTTGTTTTCAGGAGACAGCTCTAAGATATCTTCTGTGCGTATTTTACATTAAATCCTACACTGGGGGTGCATGTGGAATAATTTATGGTAGTAGTGGGCCCCCCTCTATAAAGGGTTTTATGGACCAAGCACAGTGCCTTGAACTGAATTCGCTGCTTGACTGGAGCCAGTGCAGATCTCAGCTGGCGTTTATCAACACCTAGGTATTAGGCGTTACAGTAGTCGAGGTGGGAAAGAATAAGAGCCACCACAACCGTTTTTCTCAAGTCCTCAGGTAGAAAAGGCAGAATTTTCCGAAGTGTTTTTAAAAGAAAGTAGCAAGCTGATGTCAACTGATTGATCTGTCCTGAGAGATTGAGCAGGGCGTCACATAAAAAAACAAGGTTTCTCACTTTGGTGGCAGGGACAGGGTAGGCCCCAGCAGCAGCTGGCCACAATGCTTGGGACTAGATAGGAAGACCTTTTCCAAATTCCCTGACCTCGGTCTTGAACGTGTTTAGTTTTTTTGTTTCTTTTAAACAGATTTTATTGATAGATTGCACACATTCCGCAGAGCTCTGCACACCAGAGGCATCTGCAGGACAAATATACGACACCAATTGAAAAGCAATAATTTTTTCTTTTTCCTGAACAAATATAGAAAAAAAAACCATATTAGACAAACAACCCCCACCCCCCCGTCTCTCACCTCCTAAACTATCCCCCCCCCCCCCGAGTCGCACTGGATCTGCCGCAAGTCTCCCACACCTAAATGACTGGCCATGCATATTTGCTATCATGGCTCCTGCATCACACCTTCGGAGGATCTTCCCGTTCCACCGGCGGCTCAAGCCACAGGCCTCTGAACTCAGCCCAGCATTTCCAGATTCTATAATGCTTTAGTGGGCAACCTCGGGCTACAAAAATCGGCTGCTCCAGCCCCATACAAAAATCTAGCCCTCTCTTCCATGCCACCACAGAGGGGAGGACGCTGATCCTTCCATGCTCTGGCCACGTCCCTTTTCGCCAATGTAAGGCCCAGCAGCAGCAAATGCCTCTTGTAGACGTTGCCGCCCACCTCCTCCATCACATGCAGTAAGACTAACTGCGGCGTACGGGGGTGCTCCCACCCCAAGACCTCAGATAAGCAGTCCAACACCCCCTTCCAGAACTGAGCAAGGGAACCTCAACCCCACGCTGTGTGCAGAAACGTCCCCTCCTCCCCGCCACACCGAAGGCAAACCAGAGATGCGATCAATCCCGCCCACCAGAGCCGCAACTTAGTGAAGCAAACTCTATGCAAGTGCTTAAAAGTGGATGAGGCGTAGGCGCATCACTATGGCTGCACCCCTGGGCGCTGCCAGCACCAATCCTCCTCCTCCAACGCACCCACATCCTCCTCCCAGGTCTCCCGGAGCTTCTGCAGTGTGGGGGAACAATGTGTGACCAGGGACTGGTTTATGCGTGATATCTTCTTCATCTCCAGATCCCCCAGAAACACCTTAGCTTCCAGAGGGCTAAACTCGGGAAGGGACTCAAGGCCCTCCAGACTAGGGGCAAGTGCATGGCGGAACTGCAGGTATTTAAAAAACTGAGAGCGGGGCATACCAAATTCCTTGCTAAGTTCTTTAAATGACTTAAGCATCGTACTTGATAAAACGTCTCCCAAGGTCGAGATATCAATACTATCCCATTCCCGGAAGCCCTGTAGCCTCGCAAGCCCAGGTATCCGCCCATTGTGCCACAGAGGGGTTTCACCCGTCAGGGTGTTCCACCATCCCATACGGCGCAGAGCCTGCCTCCAGGCCTGAAACACCACCTGCGTGGCCGGTGGTAGCGCCCTCCGTAATGGCGCCGTATATAGGAGAGTGTGCAACGTGTGAGACCCCATAAGGTACCGCTCCAGAGCGTATGCCGTGTCCCCCCTGTCTCCATACCACCACTCATTCAAGACTAGGAGGTGGGAAGCCTGATAGTAGGAGAGAATGTCAGAGGTCGCCAGCCCACCGCAATATGTAGATAGGAAACAAGTGTGGAGCGCCACACGTACAGCGCCCCCCTCCCAGAGAAACTACCCTAGTGCAGAATTTACCTGTCGGAACCATTTGGGCGGGACGGGTATGGTGGTTTTGCAGCAGATATAGTAGTCGGGGGAGAGCCACCATTTTAAAATAGCCGACATGCCATAGATCGCCAGTGGCATACGGGACCACGTCTTGAGATCCGCCCGGACCCGTTCCCACACCAGCGCTAATTTCCTCTCCCAGAAGACTGTGGGTACCTCAGACAGATACACCCCCAAGTATTTAATGCCCCCTATTGCCACTTGGAGAGTAGGTGCCCAATCCCCCACTCTCGAACGCTACCCCAACACCCATAGGGTGGACTTACGAGGGTTCATATATAGCCCTGATGTTTCTCCGAATATTTGCATAATTCACAAGAGACGCGGCCCGACCTATTGAGATCTGTAAGGAAGAGCAGGAAATCATCTGCGTATAACGCGATCCTGTCGGACGGTCCCTGTGCCCACTCAAACCCTCGTAGTTGTGCATCGATGCGCACCCATGCCGCCAGCGGCTCCATAGCCAGGGCGAAGAGATACGGTGAGAGAGGGCAACCCTGCCGGGTACCACGATTAAGGCACCCGCACCGTCCAGCAGCACCAGATGCACCAGTGCTGGACCCAGGATCCACCAGTGAGTAAGAAAAAGTAATGATAACACTACCTACCTGCTAAGTGAATTTCCTTCCATAGGGTAACATTGAGTGGTTTTACTTGAAAATTCTTCTAAGTGTGGAGTTTTGGAACTTAAAAAAATTCCTCTAAAATCAGCTGACCCACAAATTCCTATTTACTCACCTGTTATCAGGAGAGACTTCAGTGCTGCAACTTTCAGCCCACTACTGATCCTGAAAAGTAATTCTAACCGTACTTATAGTAACTTGAATTTCGTCCATAGGCTAACATTGACTGGTTTCACTTGGAAATTCTTTTAAGTGTGGAGTTTTAGAACTTTAAAAAATCCCTCTAAAATCAGTCGAACTACGAATTCCGATTTACTCACCTGTTATCAGGATAGACCTCAGTGCTGCATCTTTCAGCCCACTACTGATCCTGAAAAGTAATTCTAACCGTACTTACAGTAACTCGAATTTCCTTCCATAGGAATCCATTGTCTGGTTTCACTTGGAAATTTTTCATTGTGGTGTTTTGGAACTTTAAAAAATCCCTCTAAAATCAGCCGAACTACGAATTCTGAATTACTCACCTGTTATCAGGAGAGACCTCAGTGCTGCATCTTTCAGCCCACTACTGATCCTGGAAAGTAATTCTAACCGTACTTAGAGTAACTTGAATTTCCTTCCATAGGATATCATTGCCTGCTATATAAAATATATATAAATTCAAAAATATATAAAATAAAAAAACAAATATTACAATTTCAATATTTTTAAAAACATTTTTTTCAATGTATATAAAAAATACGTAATGTAATTTAAAAAATAAAATATCTAAAAATAAATAGTTTAAAACAATGTAGTAAATCAGTATAAAAAAATATAACAATTAATACATTTAAAAATTATCATTTACAAAACCTTTGAAATTCACTGAAAAAAACCATAGGTTTCAGCCACGTTATAGTTAGGAATTAGCATTTAAAAAACCTTGGAAATTCACTGAAAAAACCATAGCTTTCACACATGTTATAGTTAGCTGGAAATTTCACTCATACAAAACCTTTGAAATTCCCCCGTTATAGTTAGTTCAGCTAACTATAACTTGCGCGCCTGCAATCCACTGCTGATGACGTACCCCGCGATTTTTCAAAAAAAAATTGTGGGGTACACGATTTTTTTAAAAAAAACATTTTTTTTTTGGCCTGGGAGTCCATGTGGGACCCCCTGAGCAGGCCTAGTGGGTTAGGGTACTTCTACCCTACCCCCTTTTTGAGTTCTACACGTTTGTTTTTCTGCTTTCCTGTGCCTCAGTCTACCGAGGCACAAAATGGCTGCCAACAATTTCTGTTTTGGAGTGTTGACAGACAGTGGCAGCCAATCAGCATGCAGCTCGTACAGAGTACAGTAAGCTTACAGTGCACGCACGGTGCAATGCCTATAGATATATATTTTTAAAATCCGATTTTCTCTACAACTACTGGAGGGATTTACACCATTTTACCAAAAGGGCGTACTGTGTACCAGGCCCTACCATTTTGCCAAGTTTGGTGTAATTCCGTTCATCGGTTCGGGCTGTAGCCTTGTCTAGATGTCCAAAGGAAAATTGCATGGGGAAAACACGTTTTGGGACCCCCCTTTTTTTACAAACAAGTATCTGGTACGGCGTTGGGCACCTGCTTTGCTCCCAGCTAGGTGAACTTGTTCATTGGCTGGTGGGAGGAGCAGGTGCCCAGAACCTACAGGGACAAAACATCTAGTGGGTCGGTTATCGAATGGTATCGATATATCGATGATTTATTCATCATTTGGAAGGGAACAGAGAAAACTGCATACCATTATATCGCGGAGCTGAATCAAAATGACAGAAATCTGCACTTCTCATGTACAGTTAGTCCAGTGGCAGTGGACTACCTGGACCTGAGAGTGTTTGTAGATAGGGGAAAAATTGAAACATCCCTATATCGAAAAGCTACCACAGGCAATTCCATATTATTTGCCACAAGTAGCCTTCCACATAAACTAGTGCAGAGTATCCCCTATGGGGAAATACTCAAACTCAAAAGAAACTGCACACGTGAGTGTGATTTTGAACAGGCAGCATCTGAAAGCATAGCCAGGTTTACTGTAAGAGGCTACAATCCTAAATAAAACATTGAATAAAGTGAGGGCAATACGAGGGACACTCTGTTGTCCCAGAATAAGAAAAAGAAAACTGAAGAAGGTAAATTTCGACTCATCAGTGCCTATTCAGCAGAGGTCAATCACTTAAAACGCATGCTGAAGAAAAATTGGCACATCCTTAAAACGGATAGCGTAATAGGTGATGACCTTCCTAATTTCCCATTAGTCACATTTAAGAAGGCCAGGTCCATTCGAGATAAACTGGTACAAAGTCATTTGGAAAAGATACCAACTAGAAGCAACACCCTCAAGGAGATGAGGGTTTTTTATCCCTGCAATAAATGCAAAGCCTGCTCCAACAGCAAAAGAGTCCTGTCATATACCGTACAAGATACAGGCATGACCAAAAAGATCAACAAATTCATAATGTGGGTTGAGATATATAGGCAATATTGTGCACCCATTTAAAATCAGAATTCTTGAACACATGAGGGCAATAGATAAGATAGATCCATCATACCCGGTTTCGCGACATTTTGCAGAAAAACATAAAAGTAATGGCAATCTGCTAATTTGTTCAGGTCTAGATCATGTCCCCCAGAGCATTAGGGGAGGAGATTGTTTGAAGAAACTTCGGAGGCTAGAATCGAGATATATAATAGACCTCCATACAAAGACTCCATGGGGCATGAACAGTGGGGAGGATTTGCTTGTACATATAGGAACATAAATACTGCATGAATGGAATATTGTAAAAAAATGACATATTGTAATGTATGTTTCCTTGGGACACCATGAAATAATAGAATACCTCCCAGTAATTATACCAAATTCTGAAATATTCTATTGAGTTTCGTACACTAGGATATTAATTCTTTTTCTTCTTTTTGTATACACCTGCAATTTAGAGAAATATAATGAATCCCATATACATGTAATATAACTGTGAACATGTATAAAGTAAGAATGAATGTAAAGCATTGATAACAGGATGCTTCACAAAAAAATGGTTGAAAAAATGAAAAAAATGGTTGATTTTTTAACACGAACCAGAATGAGTATATGGAAAGGACATTAGCCGATCCACGGCGGAATGAATAGAAGATGCAAATTTGTAGGGCACGTGAGCCGATATATACGTGATTAATGTAAGCAGCTGGAATTGTTATAATATGAACTGTACGCACATCAAATGTATATAAGCCACAAATTGCTTCTGCATACATAGGCTGTTGAAATGTGCAAATTGGAGAAAATTGGTATGTACTGGGGCAACGTTATAAATGTATGCACTATGTTCCACTCCAAGATGGCGCTGACAATTTTGAAGCGCAATAGTCCTTTCTCTATCGTGGTGTTAATGGGTTAAATGCATGTCGATGTCTAATGGCTAGTGACATCTAAGAAGGCATTTCGCCGAAACGCGAATGCGTCTGACTGTTGTTTGTGGCAAATAAACAACCTCATGAAATCTAACCCCGTGAGTGCGGAAATTTCTTTCATAATCGAAGGAATTGGGAGCAGAATATTGTGCGGCGTCCACGACCGCTAACCGCACACGTCAAAGAGTGCACCATTCACCGTGGAACTTTGGAGCAGAATATATATATATATATATATATATATATATATATATATATATATATATATATATATATATATATATATATATATATATATATATATATATATATATATATATATATATATAAATATATATATTTTTTACTTTAAGAAATTGTTTTTTTCCAACTTTCATCTCATGCCAGTGTCGGTGATATACCTTCTGGCTCTAGAATCATGAGGAGTTGGGAGTCTGCGTGGGCTGTAGGCAGGGACAGTGCTGTTCTCCAGTAAACTCTTGGAAAACGTATCTGGACTCGTTGTACTAGATTTAACACATAGTTGTGCGTGTTGGGAGCCGGTCAGTGGTGGAGGCTCCACAGAGCCGCTCAGTCTTGTTACGGCCAAGACCTGACGGGGTGAACAAAGGGATCAGCGCAGTGCTTGCCCCACTGCAGAAGAGAGTTTCTACGGGTGAGCGTGGCCCACAGAACCCAGAGGGATGCAGTGGAGGCCGGCTCCCCTGAACATCAGAGGGGGGCAGTTCCACTTGAATGGACTCACCTGGAAGGAGCACCCTGCTTGTGTCCCCCTCCTTTTACCTCGGTGGGACTGCAGTATTACACTGAAGGTGGCCATGGGATCAAACTAGAAAGGAATGGAGGACTTTTTCAACCTACCATGTGGAGGAGCCCCACAAAAGACCCCAGCTGTTGGGTGAAGAGCAAGCACTAATGAGCTTAAGCCCCACCATGCATCCCCATTTAGGCCAGAAGATTGCAACAGTGGGCGCACACGCATGCAGTGTTGAGAAAAAACTGGAGACCATGACAAACAGATGCTTACAGCAGGGCGAACATGGAACTCAATGGAGAACAGAGCCAACGCACCTGGAAATTCATAAGTTGGAGATGGAGCGGGAAGTCTGGGAAGCAAAAGCCTTAAGGCAGGATTAAACTACAACCAATGGCAAAGCTCGACATTGGGAGGAATACCCATGTGCATGCCATAGGGGTACCCATGGACCTACCAGCGGAAGCACTACAGGCGAAGCTGGCACCTCGGTTGATGGATTTCTTGGGATTCTTGACTGGGGAGGTTACTGGAAGAGAGAAGAGGGTCTTCAAGCTCCTCCACAATTCAGGAAGACAAGTCAGGGGACCAAGTGGCACAGTGACAAAGGCAGACTGGAGAGACCCAACCCTCAGAGAGGCCGTCTGACGTAAAGAGGTGACAACGAGGAGAGAGACTGCAGTTTTTGCTGATCTCGACCAGTCCACGCTCATCAGGAGGGAGCCATGCTGATCTTCACACTAGACCTGGATTAAAAGGGCCTCCTTGTTACTGAGGGCTTCTCTTCAAGGCGCCGGGTGGATCATAGGGGAAGGAAATACGTTTTCTACCAGGTGCAATTGGCGCATGCGTTTCTTGGCAATCTCCATGATGGTTGAGCCTAACAAAAGTATGAATGATGTGTGCGCTTCCTCGTTTCCTTGTGAAAGATGACTAAGGTTGATGGTTCCAAGGAAAGGAATATGCTCCAACAGGAGCACGGGCCCTCACACTCCCAAATGGGTCTCATGCTTCATCACTGGACTGGCTACTGGTCGAGCCGGTGCTCCAATGCCCGACGGCACCCACAAGGGGGCTCTTTGCCGGGGATCTTATAGTTAGTCTTACGGTGAAGTGAAGGTGTGTGGGCTAAAAAGGTGTGGTGTAGAACGGTGATGTAAGTGAATTAAAATAGGTGTAGTGATGCTCAGGATCAGTCCATTTAATGAATGAGCTCACTAACCTAATTGAAAATGTATATGCTACTGTAGGATGCAATGGTCCTAGTGAATTAATTGGTCTAAATGGTCAATGTGTTTCTCACCTAATTATGTCAAAAAGATCAAGTGGCCATTTTTCAGGACCTAGAAACAACCCTAACTACACCGTGTCTGGTTTCAGTGAGTGTGAATACTCTGACCAAGATAACCAGTCACACAACAAGTAATGTGGTAAATATTGTACCTTTAACCCGTTGCCTGCTGATGACGGAACCGCTCCGTCATCAGCTGCGGTGGCGCTGTGCTGATGACGGAGCAGTTCCGTCATGGCCTGCTCGGAGCGCCTGCGCGGCGCGAATTCCGCGCCTGCGCTGAGCGTTCCATTGAGCGGGGCGGGCCATGGCGGAACCGCTCCGTCATAAGCACAGCGCAACCGACACTGGTGACGGAGCGGTTCTGTCACCAGCATGCGCCCGCCGTATTTCCGCCCCGCCCCCTTAGCACTGCGGCGGAATAGCCGCCGCAGTGAAGGGGTTAAACAAGTAAAGTCAACCTGGAACAAAAAGACAAACAAAAATATACATGCATATTTGTAATTCACAAATAAACACTTTTATGACTAACACATGGAAAGTAACTGTCATCCGCATGCCCCAAGTGACACAGACCGAGAATACAACGTGAAAATGAACACACCAAACACACATAACAAGGTGCTAAAGTTGTGCTTTCTCTACATCTGATCTACACTGACAGATCTCCAAGGTGGTTGAGCCCAGGATTGACCTCTCCGGTGAGAGATGCTGGTAAGGTGACTTTTGTGTGTGGGTATGTCATCTTTCTTGCCCGCTTGTGGGCTCTTCTGTCCACCAGAGGGTTCTAATAGCAGCAGAGCTTATGATGGAGTCTTGCCAGCAGAGAAATGTTTGTTTCAGGACTCTCGAATCAAGCTATCCTGGCTGATGAGGGCTGAAAGCCCGAAACCGGTCCTAGGATTCTTGTTTCCAGTCCAGGGAGGACCTGGCGTGGCAGTTCGGGCTGGACTGTTCCCATGGGGCACAGGGTCAAGACTGATTTGCATTTGGCTAGGTTCAAACTGTAATGGCATGGGGAGCAAAAAAACGATGGATTTGAGCCCAGATCTCTGTACTGGAGTGAATGTATGACATTATTCTGCATTCTGTCCATCAACTGTTGTTTTTGCATGTTCCCAGACACTGACATTGCAGATTTTGTTCATGACTATAGGGTGGGCCGTCGGCCACGAAGGGATGCACCCGGTGCAATATTGACTTGTTGAATAAATAGTTAAACCTAAAATAAAAACTGTTCAATCTGCCTCGATTTACCCGGTAACTGATCCCACAGCTTACAACCAATGAATTTAAGTGAGTGACCACCTGATCAAGAATATTTGACTGTAGAAGCTTGAAATAGTAACTGGGATTCAAATTGAAGGGTTCTTGTGGGGAAATCCAGGCTAAGAAGATGGGTCAGGCACGACTGCTCAAGATGGTAATAAGCTTTGGTCTTAGGCAGAGATATCTGGCCTGAACTCTCTTCTCCACAGCTCTGAGAGCGCGCAAGACATGATCGAACCTTGCACTGTGGGCATCGTCTCCATGCTGGACAAAGAAGACACCTGATGACTCTGTACATAGATTTAAAAATAAAGAGGTGTGATAGAGCCTCAAGGGACTCTGGAAGACTGTACTGGAATTTGAGAAATAATGGTCTATTTTGCTTCATTTGATGCAGTACCGCCTGTCTGAAAGACAGGGCCTGAGTCTACTGAGCTTTGTTCCTTCAAAACCCACTGTTGTTTATAATTTTTAGGAGGGTTTTCTTGTCAATGGTATCAAAGGCCGCCGATAGGTCAAGGAGTTTCCTTCATCAAAAAGCATCTTCTACAGTTTTAAGACAGAGGTTTCAGTGCTGTCTCCAGACCAGAGACTGGATTGGAAATCTAAAAAGGGATGGTTAATACTGGTGTAGTTGACTAGTTAGTTGGAGATACGTCTTTCCAGGACCTTGGAGAAGAAATTCAGGTCAGTGATGAGGCTGTGGTTGTCAAGCACTTCCGGGTCGTCAATAGGATTTTCGGGAAGAAGGTGTTCAGGGCACACTTTAAGTGAATCTGCGATTGACCCTGGTTCAGGGAGGAGTTGGTGATTTGTAGCAGTACAGGGGAGTTTTAGAGTGTTCCTTAGCTTGCGGGGCAGGGGTGGAGTCTGACAAGAAGTTGGATGGTTTAGTCTTTGAGGTGGCGTTCTAGGGGCGAAGACACTACAGGCAGCGGATACATTTCCTTGGTGAAGTTGTACTTCCTGTGAGATACCCATTTGTGTTTGGCTTGGACTAGTAGAGGTGGGGAAGTACGTAATTTGTTGTTTTCGGGGGGCTCAGCGTACAAAAAAAGAGTACTGTACGGTGGGACGTCCCATGTAGACTGCCTGGGATGTAGGACTGAAGGTGAGTGGAGGGGGGAGGCATGAAAATGAATCAACAATCTGGGTGTTGTGTGCATGGAGGTGGTGGAAGAAATGAGAATGAAATACCAGTATTTGTAAAGCACACATCTACCTCCAAAATGGTGTCCAGGCGCTGGTGGCCCTCGGGAAGATGAAATGAAATGAAATTAATTTGTACTTGTAAAGCGCACTTATACCCCCAACTGGGTTTCCTGGCGCTGTACCTATACCACTGTGGAACCCTTCTTGGCTTTTCCCTGTGAAATGCCCACTCCTTGGCACCCCCAAGGTGAAGCCAGGCATCCCAGCGCTGTTGTGGAGATTAAGCAAGCTATTGCCCAGAGTTCCAGAGTGGGACCCATGATTAGAATACGGTACAAAAGGGGGTGGTGATGGACGGAGCATCTGAATCAATCAAACACTCACACCCAGTCAAAAGATCTGGGTTTAATCCATCACCGTTCTTTAGCCCACTCTGCCACCCCAGTTCAGACATGGCTATATGCAAATCAGTCTGACCCTGTACCTCATGGGAACAGTCCAGCCCGAACTGCCAAGCCATGTCTTCCCTGGACCGGAAACAAGCTTCCGAGGACCGGTGATGGATTAAACCCAGATCTTTTGACTGGGTGTGAGTGTTTCAGATGCTCCGTCATCACCACCCCCTTTTGTACCGCTTTTGGCCGCCATAAGTGTGGCAGGGTATGCTCAGACGTTAGTCCCTTGCTCACTTTGACACTGGATTCAAGCAAGCCGGGCTGAAGACGGCTGGAATGCCAGAAACCGGTCCTCAGAAGCTTGATTCCGGTCCAGGGAAGACATGGCTTGGCAGTTCGGGCTGGACTGTTCCCATGAGGCACCGGGTAGGACTGATTTGCATATAGAGTGGGCTAAAGAAGGGTGATGGATTAAACCCAGATCTTTTGACAGGGTGTGAGTGTTTGATTGGTAAAGGTGCTCCGTCCATTACCACCCCCTTTTGTACCCCCATGATTAGAATAGGCACCGAGGCGAGAATTATCAGGTCCGAGGAAATTGAGCCCAAGACCCGCCGAGGCGGGGATTGAACCCTGGTCCCGGGCCAGACCTCTGCATCAGGGTCTGCCGCTCTAACCATTGAGCCACACTTCTCCACAACAGAATTAAGCGACCTATTGCCCAGAGTCACATCGTGCTGGGCTAACCTGCCGCCGGGGATCGAACCGTGAACCTCGTAGTCCAATGTCAGGCACCCTGGCCACTGCGCCACACCTCTTCCAGCCCAATGAAGACAATATGCCACTGAGGGAGATGGTGTATGTGAACGCAGGGAGGGGACCCAAGGCTGAGTACCATGGGGACAGATTGAGACGTTGGTGGAGAGGTGGTGGCTTACCGTAAGGTGCCGCGTCGACCAGTGGTCATGGTCAACAGATGCAAAGGATAAGAAGGCGGGAAAAGGTTGAAAGACTCATTATGGAGCAGTAAAGCAACAGAATCAAGAGTTGGTGCATACTAGTGGTTTGACAATTAGGGGTGCGTGTGACCCTTGTTCGTCATTTAGTGACTGGCTGAGTTTGTATAGATGGACGTACACGGTGTTGAGCTCACTTTATGGGCAGGGCTCCCAAATGGGAACAATTCACTCACAGGTTGAACTGCCCTTTCTTTCTCGTTCTCAATCTTGAAAAGCAGATACTATGGGAGGCTGCCTGGCTCTCACTTAACTATTGTGTTGTATTTTATTGTAATTGCATTTATATAGCGCTTACTACCCCTGATCAGGCGTCAAAGTGCTTTTTCGGCTAGTAGCGCGCAATTCCGGAACCCCTAGAGGATTCCAGTAACATCTAAGCATGGAGTTATGGCATTTGCAAAAACTGGAAAACTTTCACATTTTTAAGCTTGCAGTTTTTATGACAAAAGACCT
The DNA here is from genome assembly GCF_964263255.1 of Lissotriton vulgaris. NCBI lineage: Eukaryota > Metazoa > Chordata > Amphibia > Caudata > Salamandridae > Lissotriton > Lissotriton vulgaris. Next base: position 935,849 of record NW_028245922.1, read on the forward strand.
GATTTTAACCCTTATTTCTTATTTTGTAGTCATTTTAGGGTTAGGAAAATGTCCTTATAATTAAAAAAACATAAAAAAGACACTGTTGCCTCCCAGCACTAGGGAATTCAAAATAAAGTCACTTTGAGTCAGGAATGTTTCCACGCTTACACTCCACTCTTAAATGCAATGAGCAAATGGATTTAAAAGGGTTGCAACGAAAGTACTTCACAGACATACCGCCTGATTCATCATGCTCCCGTTTTGCGAGGCCCTAATAGCGATTCATAGCGAATCGCTATTAAGGACTCGCAAAACGGGATTCAAGTAGGAATATGCAATAAAAATGCGATTCCTTACAATTCCTTATTTGCGATTAGCTAATTGCTAATCGCAAATAAGGAATAACTCGCCATTCATTCCTATGGGCCAAAAGGCCCATAGGAATGAATGGGGAGTATTCCTTATTTGCGATTAGCAATTAGCTAATCGCAAATAAGATTGCGATTTGAAGTGTGCCAGGGGTGTCCACAGGACACCCTGTAGCACCCCTCAAATGAAATTTCACACAGGTGTTGCACACACACATGTCCAAAGGACATGTGTGTGCGCAACATGCAACTTAGAAAAATGCTTTTAAAAGCATTTTTCTAAGTTTTTGCTATTTACCGAGAGGTCTGACCTCTCGGTAAATAGCGGCCCGAAATTGCGAATTAGCAATTTAAAAATGGTTGATGAATTGCATTTAAGGAATCTCAAATAGAGATTCCTTAAATGTAATTCCTCGCAATTTAGCGAATTAGCAATTACCGATTTTTGCATTTGGGATGATGAATCCCAAATGCAAAAATAGCGCTCGCAAAGGGCCAGATTCTCAGAATCTGACCCTTTGCGAGCCGATTTCAGCTTGATGAATCAGGCTGTAAATGATTGTCTTCAACAAGGAAGTCTGGTACAATACCATCTAATATTAGGATCCGAGCGAACAGGGATCTCGAGGTCTGCTCATCCTGTCTTGCATTTTTAGGTCAAAGCCTACCAGACAGCACAGCCAACTGGTTGCAATTACATTGCGATCATTCTGAATACTTACATAGGAATGCATTCTGCTGACTGCTTACCACTGGCTTTTTGTTTTACCACTCGCTGTTGCTTTCTTTCGATTGGCTGTCTCGATGTTTTCTTAGCCTGTCCAGCATATCTTTGTCTCTCCAATGGAGCACAGCCTCTTTCGTACCTGTCTGATGGGCTTGTTTCTTTCAGGACTGCTTGCTTTTCAGGAACTCTTTTTTTCTTTCTCCACAAGAGTGCATGTTTGATGCAGCTGTCTCCCTTGCCCCTTCTCCTAGCATTGCTTTGTTTTCTTTTGCTTACATTTTTAGGGTTGAGCAGCCTGGGAGAGCATGCGTCTCGCTTGTAGATGCTGTTATTAACAAACAAGCATTGGCATAGCCAATAGGTCTCACTTTTTGGACCCTATAAGTATTTAGTTATGCAGCAGAATATCCTTGGTGCAACACCAATTGTTGCATGGCTAAACACTTATAAGGTCCTGTGAGAAGGTGGCCTGATATGCAGTGCTCACTATTCTAGTGATCACTATGTATCGGTCCAACAACCTTTATGGTGATTGGTTGTAAGTCAACCTTATAGACCAGCTATCCTAGTAGCGTGGATACGAGCAGTCTTCGGGCTAAACTCTAGAGGGCGTGTTAAGCCAGCTGTTATACCATCACATATACCCCTTGAAGACCAAGTGAAAGGACACCACACAAGTGTTATGAAAATAAACAGTGTATTTATTAGAATCACAACAGCCCTGTACTCTTTATGAGGACAGGGTACTAAGCACACAACAAAACTCTTACGAAAATACTTAAGTTAGCACAAATTATACAAGTGCCCGAGGGGGACGACAAACCATATACTATGGAAGTGGAATGCGAAATTACTAGCCGGTAAGTACTGTACTAATAGGCTTTGGAATCGCTAGGACTACGTTACTGAACCTTCAGATTACTAGTAGGAGGCCTAGGGGACTCGGGTGCAGAGTGTGCACTCTCACGCGGGATGCGGGACAAAGTCTATGGTAGCTAGATTTCACAAAGTTAGTGTTCACGGGCGAACCCGACCTGGTAGGGAGAAAACGAAAGTGGATCTGGACCCTTAGATAGTGAGGCTATGCTGGGGCACCGAAATGCCGAGTTTACCTAGCCCAGGGGCTGCAGGTGCATAGGTCTGAAAAGACGTCGGGAATCCTCGTTGACGAACCAGGAGCCTGAAGAAAGAAGTTGCTGGCAGGCGACCAGTGAAGATAGTTCGAGTGATCCAAGCCTGGATCGAAGATGGATGACACCTGAAAGCAGAGGGGACCAAGTTCGTGACTACTAGCCAGTAGTCAGGTGGCACCAGGAGGGCACCGGATGGTAGTCACCTCGACTAGGTGAGTGGGCGACGCTGTGCTCTGCAGATCTCATGGACCAGGAGGCGTTGTCGGCGACCCGGATGGAGGAGCGAGCTGTCCCACGATGGATGAAGCTGTCGACGTCGCTGGACCCAGGATTGGGGCAACAAGTCTTGGCTAATTCAAGCCCACGCGGTGGACCTAAAATGGCGTCTGGAGTAGACCAGGAGGGTCCGGGGTGCTCCTCTTTTGGAAGGGAGCAAGGGCCAGTCTGGAGCAACCAGACCAGCAGCAGTGATGTCGTCGGGCGTCGTTAAGAAGGCCACAAGCCAGCGGGCTAGTAGCCAAACAGCGCGGTGAACAGCAACAAGCAGAAGGGCCCCACGCAGATCGTGGAGATGCTGGGGCGCTGGGCTTCGGTTCTGGAGGTGCTCAGGGTCGGGGCTTCTCGGACCCCAAAGCACTCACCAGAGGATCCCTCGGCGGTCGTGCTGGAAAGAAGTCGTGCAGTCTTGAAGATGGCCGGTCCCTCGAGGTCTCGTCGCACCCACGGTTCTCAGCTTTGCTGTAGAGGTGGGTAGAGGTCAGAGGTGCCAGGGAAGCCGGGTCTCGTCGTGCTGGTCGGTCGGATTCCTGAGGAAGGACGTGCAGCAAACCGCAGAGTTCTTAGATGGTGCCTGCGGATGCAGGGTGACTACTCCTTAGCCACAAGGGAGAAATCTTGAGAAGAGTCTTGAGTTCCTTTCGTAGAAAGTAGTTCTTGATTCAAAGATGATCTAATTTGGAAGGGGGCCCGCTCCTAACTTTATACTAGGAAAAGGGGCTGACCCGGTGACTAGGTCCTGCCTATGGGTGGGACTAGGAGGGGGGTGGTTACACCGCTCTCCCATGCCGGACTTTCCCCAGGCCAGGGGCTGGTGTGCCCCTGGAACTGGTTCTAGCCGGCAGATGCGTAGTGAGCACCGGGGTGCCACTCAGCAGTCACCTTCCTGTAAAGCCCTGCCTACCCAGGATACACAAAACCCTGTCTGGGATGGTGCTAGCACCGCCCCTGACAGGAAACCCTTTGTCCAAGCTCTCCTCGCTGGAAGGACTCCCAGCAGCAGGAGGTCAGACTTGTGTCTGTGGTGGCAGCATCCATTTTGTTGAGCTGAGGCTTCGTTTAACTTTAACCGGGGTTCACAGTCACATACATGTCGTGTCCCTCTAGAAGGGTGGAATGCTAACCCCGTCGCCAGAATTGGCGAGGGGTTAGTATTCCAATTCGTATGACACCTTACTCGACATGCTTTGATAAAGCAATACCAGAGATAGCATTTAATCGCGAGGATTATAATGCACTTAAGAGTATATGGTATGCGTTATCATGGAACAGCTATTAGGACTTGGTTCCGCAAGCTGCAAACGGGCTCAGCTCATGCCAGAGCACCATTTCACACGATTCCAAGCACTCTGCCTTCAGGAGTGTCAAGGCCTGCCATAGGAGTGACTGATAGGAATCTGTGTGTCCATTTTACGGTTAGATATAGGTATACTATATCTAAAGCAAAGGGTGATTACACCACCTTGCCCCAGCTGTCGTGCAGCCAGTTGTGTCAGATTTAGATGGCCATCCAGGGGTGGCATAATACATGCTTCAGCCCCTGGTAGGCCCTGGGTACACCTATGCCCTGATTTACAGGGTCTGATAAGGTGGCCCAGTACCAATTGGATAATGCACTTAAGGTACACATGTCAATTTAGTGAGAGAACAGCTAGGCTGTGGGTCTGATTGGCAGGCCCACAGCCAGGGAAAGTCGTAAACCAGTGAAACAAAAGCATAAAATATCTGGGGGATCATAGGATTGCAGACCCTACTCTCCTACATGACCCCCCCCCCCCAAACTTTGGGACAATAAACTAACCTTGACCAGGTGAGTCTTCTTGCTCTAAGTGTAAATACCTGGAGAGCCCATCTGCATTGCCATGATCAGTGCCAGGTCTATGCTCCACTGTAAAATCCATCCCTGTAGGGAAATGGACCACCTAAGCAGTTTGGGGTTTTCACCCTTCATCTGATTTAGCCACAAGAGGGGCTTATGGTCGGCCTGAATCTTGAAATGAGTGCCAAACAAGTATGGCCTCAGTTTCTTCAGGGCCCAAACCACAGCAAAGGCCTCCCTCTCAATAGCTGACCAATTTTTCTCTCTGGGGGTCAGCCTTCTGCTTATAAAAGCAATGGGCTGGTCTTGACCATCAAAATTCAGTTGAGATAGAACAGCTCCCACACCCAACTCAGAAGCATCTGTTTGGACAATGAATGGTTTGGAGTAGTCTGGACTCTTGAGGATAGGTGCTGTGCACATGGCATGCTTTAGGTCGTCGAATGCTTTTTGACAGCCTGCTGTCCACTGAACCTTTTTTGGCATTTTCTTACTTGTCAGCTCATTAAGTGGAGTCACAATTGATCCATAATTTCTGACAAACTTTCTGTAGTAACCAGTCAGGCCCAAGAAAGCTCGAACCTGAGTCTGGGTGGTTGGAGGAGCCCAGTCCCTGATTGACTGTATCTTGCTCTCCAGTGGCTGAACTTGGCCTCCACCTACAAGGTGGCCCAAGTATACAACCTGTGTCTGCCCTATCTGGCACTTGGTGGCCTTGATAGTGAGACCTGCTGCTTTCCTCAGGTGGACCAGGTGATCCTCCCAGGTGGAGCTAAAGACAGCAATATCATCAAGATATGCTGCACAGAAGTCATCCAGCCCAGTGAGAACATGATTCACCAGCCTTTGGAAGGTGGCAGGTGCATTTTTCAAACCAAAGGGCATTACCACAAATTGATAATGCCCACCAGGGGTAGAAAATGCTGTTTTGGGCTTGGCATCCTCAGCTAACCTGATTTGCCAATACCCAGCTGTCAGGTCAAATGTACTTAAGTAGTTGGCAGAAGCCAATCTATCTATAAGCTCATCTGCCCTTGGTATTGGGTGGGCATCAGTCTTAGTGACTGCATTGAGACCTCTCTAGTCTACGCAAAACCTCATCTCTTTCTTACCACCCTGGGTGTGAGGCTTTGGCACTAGAACTACTGGACTAGCCCAAGGGCTATCTGAGGGTTCAATGACTCCCAACTCCAACATTTTCTGCACTTCTGTTTTGATGCAGTCTCTAACATGATCAGGCTGCCTGTAGATTTTACTCTTGACTGGCAAGCTGTCACCAGTGTTAACCTCATGGGTACACCAATTGGTCTGACTGGGTGTTAGAGAAAACATATGCCTGAAGGATTGAAGAACTTGTTTGCAATCCTTCTGTTGATGTTCAGAGAGGCTGCCACAAAAGACAACACCATCTACTGACCCATCATCAGGATTCTGAGTGAGCAGGTCTGGCAGAGGTTCACTCTCTTCCTCCTGTCCCTCATCTATGGCCATGAGCAAGCTCATGTCCTTCCTGTCGACATATGCTTTGAGCCTGTTGACATGGAGCACCCTGTGGGGGCTCCTGGGAGTTCCAAGGTCCACCAGGTAGGTGACCTCTCCCTTTTGCTCAAGAATTGTGTGGGGCCCAGACCATTTGTCTTTGAGTGCTGCTGGGGCCACAGGCTCCAACACCCACACCTTCTGTCCAGGCTGGTAAACAGTCAGGACAGCCTTTTGGTCATGCCAAGCTTTTTGGAGTTCTTGGCTGGCCTTAAGGTTTTCAGATGCCTTTTCCATGTACTCAGCCATCCTGGAGCGGAGACCAAGTACATAGTCCACTATGCTGGTTGCAGGCTTTTTGAGAGGTCTCTCCCATCCTTCCTTCACCAAACACAATGGTCCTCTCACAGGATGCCCATACAGAAGTTCAAAAGGGCTGAAGCCAACCCCCTTCTGTGGGACCTCTCTGTAAGCAAATACAAGGCAGGGAATCAGGACATCCCATCTACGCCTGAGCTTTTCAGGTAGTCCATGAATCATCCCTTTTAGGGTCCTGTTGAACCTTTCAACAAGCCCATTGCATTGTGGATGATAGGGTGTAGTGAACTTGTAGTTGACACCACATTCCTTCCACATAGCAGTTAAGTAGCTTGACATGAAGTTTGCACCTCTGTCAGAGACAACCTCCTTAGGGAAGCCCACTCTGGAGAACACTCCAACTAGGGCTCTTGCCACCACAGGGGCTGTAGTGGTCCTAAGGGGAATAGCTTCAGGATACCTGGTGGCATGATCCACTACCACCAGTATAAACTTGTGCCCTGATGCTGTCTGGGGTTCCATTGGACCAACAATGTCAATCCCCACTCTTTCAAAGGGCACCCCCACCACAGGTAGTGGTATAAGGGGGGCCTTTGTTGTGCCACCTGACTTACCACTGGCTTGGCAAGTGACACAGGAGCGACAAAACGCCTTGGTATCCTCATTCATGTGAGGCCAGTGAAAGTGTGAGACAAGCCTGTCCCAAGTCTTTGTCTGGCCTAAGTGTCCTGCTAAGGGAATCTCATGGGCCAAGGTAAGAAGGAAACCTCTCTGAGACAAGGGGATAACCAGCCTCCTGGCCATGCCAGGCTTGGGGTCTCTTGCCTCAGTGTACAGGAGTCCATCATCCCAGTATACCTTGTGGGTACCTGTGGCGTTCCCAGCAGCCTCAGCAGCAGCCTGCTGTCTGAGGGGTTCAAGGGAGGGGCAGCATAATTGGTCCTTCCCCAGGTCTTCTCTTGAGGGTCCCCCTGAGCCCAGAAATTCAACTTGATCAAGCTCGAATTATTTAGGCTCAGTTTCCCTCAATTCCTGTAGGTCAGCCTCCTCTGAGACCTGATCCTCAACCTGGGGCAAGGGGGAAGGCAATGCCTTAACCCTACTGCTCTTCTTCTTGGAAGGTGTCTGGTCCATTGTTCCAGGATCCAGCACCTGTTCAGTGGGGCATCTTCTGGCCTGTGACCTAGTCACAGCAAGCACATGTGCTGGCAAGCCTAACATCTCCATGTGAGTCCTATGCTCCACTTCTGACCATTGTGATGACTCCAAATCATTGCCCAACAAACAATCCACTGGGAGGTCTGAACTAACTACAACCTTCTTTTGGCCAATTACCCCTCCCCAGGAGAAAGCTACAATTGCCATACTATGACTGGTAGTGACATTGCTTGCATTGGTCACCAGGAAATCTGTACCTGGCATGATCTGTCCAGGGTCCACAAAGTTAGGTGTCACCATCGTGACACTGGCACAAGTGTCCCTATAGGCCTGAGCCATTTTTCCATTGATAAAAGGTGTCTGTCTGTATTTGCCCAAAGTATTGGGACTGACATCAGGGGATATATCCACATCCCCTGTACAGACAAGGACAGCCTGAGTGAGTGTGCCAACTAAGTTGTCATACCCCTCAGAACCCAAGGTTAACCCAACTATTCCCTTGGGAGGTGCACTACTACTGCTGGCTGTACTAGGGGGCACAGGTGCCTTAGGGGCTGCAGTAGCAGGAGTCTGCCCTCCTTTCTTGGTGCACTCACTAAACCAGTGAGTTTTACTTTTACAGTATTGGCACCACCTTTTAGATTGGCCTTCTTGATTCTTCTTTTTCTGGGAAGCCTGACCCCCACCCTCTTTGGGTTGTTGGGGACCTGTCAAAGACTTCTGGTCATTTTGTTCACCTTTAGAATCTTTACCCTTCTGGTCTGCTTTCTTCTGACCACCTTGATTCTGGCCCTGGTTCTGTTTAACTCTTGTTCTGACCCATCTGTCTGCCTTCTTTCCCAATTCTTGGGGAGAGGTCAGATCTGAGTCAACAAGATGCTGATGCAACAACTGGTTCTGACAATTGTTTAAAATTTGCTCTCTCATGATCAAATTATACAATCCTGTGTAATCAGTAACCTTACTGCCCAGCAACCAGCCCTCCAAAGCCTTAGTGGCACAATCTACAAAGTCAGACCAATCCTGAGACTGAGTTTTCTGGGTATCCCTGAACAGCAACCTGTACTGCTCAGTGGTTAGGCCAAACCCATCAATCAGTGTATGTTTCAGGACTTGGTAATTATTAGCATCCTCAGCTCTAGTAGTGAGGAGCTTGTCTCTACCTTTACCTTCAAAGGAGAGCCACAAGATAGCTGCCCACTGACTCTGGGGGACACACTGTACAGTGCAAGCCCTCTCCAAAGCAGTAATCCATTTGTGGATATCATCCCCTTGCTTAAAGGGGGGCACTATCTTACTCAGGTGCCTAGTGTCTAAACTCCTGTTTTCCCTTGGGGGAATGCTGCCACCAGTGGAATCTTGTCCACTTAACTTTTGCTCTCTAGCAAAGGCAAGTCTCTCTTTGGCCAGGGCAAGTTCTTCCCTTTCAATCCTCAGATTGACTTCCCTTTCTTTAGCTTCATAGATTCTCCTCTGAGGGGATGTCATCCTCCTCTGAGCAGAGGTCTGAGAGCCATTGGTTTGAATGGATCTGCTAGAGCCTCTTGATAGAGACCTAACTCGTCCATTCCCCATGTTAAGCTGGCCTGAGAGGGGCCTCAGGGGTCTCCTGGTACCATTCTCATGCCTGCTTAAGTTGTCCCTAGTTAGCTGGCTAACTACTACTGGACCTTTGTCTGCCTCGTCCTCAGATGGCTCTAGATCCTCATCCTCCTCTTCACCTTCTGCAGAGAGATGGATGAGATCAGGGTCACCCTGGGTTCCCTCTAGGGGAGGCATGTTCCCATCTGGATGAGAAGGTTCTGTGTCACCAGCCTTCTTGGCATCATAAGTCTCTAAGAGACCAATCAGAAAGGGAATGGTGGGGTTAGACCCCTGTCTTAGTTTCCTGGAGGTACACAGCTGTCTCATCTCCTGGAAACTAAGAGCAGCATATCTGGAAGTGACTTGTGGAGGGTCCACTGACACAAGGGGAGACTCAGAGTTTCCTCCTTTGTCTGATATGCTGATTCTAGTGTGGTGTAAGTGATGCACCTACCTACACTATTTGTTTGCCTACTGATCCCTTGCTAAGAGTTGCAGCCAAGGTGTGCTAAGCCTTGAGGAGCTACAACAGCTGGTTCAGTAGAACTCAGAGTATTCTAAGCTAAGTTATATGTACCTGGAGTACTTATGTGATCTTTCACAAGATATTCTTAGGATACGTGTGGTAAAACAACAGCAAGCTCAAATCCCAACCGCTGCTCACCAATGTGAGAAGGTGGCCTGATATGCAGTGCTCACTATTCTAGTGATCACTATGTATCAGTCCAACAACCCTTATGGTGATTGGTTGTAAGTCAACCTTATAGACCAGCTATCCTAGTAGCGTGGATATGAGCAGTCTTCGGGCTAAACTCTAGAGGGCGTGTTAAGCCAGCTGTTATACCATCACATATACCACTTGAACACCAAGTGAAAGGACACCACACAAGTGTTATGAAAAAAAACAGTGTATTTATTAGAATCACAACAGCCCTGTACTCTTTATGAGGACAGGGTACTAAGCACACAACAAAACTCTTACGAAAATACTTAAGTTAGCACAAATTATACAAGTGCCCGAGGGGCACGACAAACCATATACTATGGAAGTGGAATGCGAAATTACTAGCAGGTAAGTACTGTACTAATAGGCTTTGGAATCGCTAGGACTACGTTACTGAACCTTCAGATTACTAGTAGGAGGCCTAGGGGACTCGGGTGCAGAGTGTGCACTCTCACGCGGGATGCGGGACAAAGTCTATGGTAGCTAGATTTCACAAAGTTAGTGTTCACGGGCGAACCCGACCTGGTAGGGAGAAAACGAAAGTGGATCTGGACCCTTAGATAGTGAGGCTATGCTGGGGCACCAAAATGCCGAGTTTACCTAGCCCAGGGGCTGCAGCTGCATAGGTCTGAAAAGACGTCGGGAATCCTCGTTGACGAACCAGGAGCCTGAAGAAAGAAGTTGCTGGCAGGCGACCAGTGAAGATAGTTTGAGTGATCCAAGCCTGGATCGAAGATGGATGACACCTGAAAGCAGAGGGGACCAAGTTCGTGACTACTAGCCAGTAGTCAGGTGGCACCAGGAGGGCACCGGATGGTAGTCACCTCGACTAGGTGAGTGGGCGACGCTGTGCTCTGCAGATCTCACGGACCAGGAGGCGTTGTCGGCGACCCGGATGGAGGAGCGAGCTGTCCCACGATGGATGAAGCTGTCGACGTCGCTGGACCCAGGATTGGGGCAACAAGTCTTGGCTAATTCAAGCCCACGCAGTGGACCTAAAATGGCGTCTGGAGTGGACCAGGAGGGTCCGGGGTGCTCCTCTTTTGGAAGGGAGCAAGGGCCAGTCTGGAGCAACCAGACCAGCAGCAGTGATGTCGTCGGGCGTCGTTAAGAAGGCCACAAGCCAGCGGGCTAGTAGCCAAACAGCGCGGTGAACAGCAACAAGCAGAAGGGCCCCACGCAGATCATGGAGATGCTGGGGGGCTGGGCTTCGGTGCTGGAGCTGCTCAGGGTCGGGGCTTCTTGGACCCCAAAGCACTCACCAGAGGATCCCTCGGCAGTCGTGCTGGAAAGAAGTCGTGCAGTCTTGAAGATGGCCGGTCCCTCGAGGTCTCGTCGCACCCACGGTTCTCAGCTTTGCTGTAGAGGTGGGTAGAGGTCAGAGGTGCCAGGGAAGCCGGGTCTCGTCGTGCTGGTCGGTCGGATTCCTGAGGAAGGACGTGCAGCAAACCACAGAGTTCTTAGATGGTGCCTGCGGATGCAGGGTGACTACTCCTTAGCCACAAGGGAGAAATCTTGAGAAGAGTCTTGAGTTCCTTTCGTAGAAAGTAGTTCTTGATTCAAAGATGATCTAATTTGGAAGGGGGCCCGCTCCTAACTTTATACTATGAAAAGGGGCTGACCCGGTGACTAGGTCCTGCCTATGGGTGGGACTAGGAGGGGGGTGGTTACACCCCTCTCCCATGCCGGACTTTCCCCAGGCCATGGGCTGGTGTGCCCCTGGAACTGGTTCTAGCCGGCAGATGCGTAGTGAGCACCGGGGTGCCACTCAGCAGTCACCTTCCTGTAAAGCCCTGCCTACCCAGGATACACAAAACCCTGTCTGGGATGGTGCTAGCACCGCCCCTGACAGGAAACCCTTTGTCCAAGCTCTCCTCGCTGGAAGGACTCCCAGCAGCAGGAGGTCAGACTCGTGTCTGTGGTGGCAGCATCCATTTTGTGGAGCTGAGGCTTCGTTTAACTTTAACCGGGGTTCACAGTCACATACATGTCGTGTCCCTCTAGAAGGGTGGAATGCTAACCCCGTCGCCAGAATTGGCGAGGGGTTAGTATTCCAATTCGTATGACACCTTACTCGACATGCTTTGATAAAGCAATACCAGAGATAGCATTTAATCGCGAGGATTATAATGCACTTAAGAGTATATGGTATACGTTATCATGGAACAGCTATTAGGACTTGGTTCCGCAAGCTGCAAACGGGCTCAGCTCATGCCAGAGCACCATTTCACACGATTCCAAGCACTCTGCCTTCAGGATTGTCAAGGCCTGCCATAGGAGTGACTGATAGGAATCTGTGTGTCCATTTTAGGGTTAGATATAGGTATACTATATCTAAAGCAAAGGGTGATTACACCACCTTGCCCCAGCTGTCGTGCAGCCAGTTGTGTCAGATTTAGATGGCCATCCAGGGGTGGCATAATACATGCTTCAGCCCCTGGTAGGCCCTGGGTACACCTATGCCCTGATTTACAGGGTCTGATGAGGTGGCCCAGTACCAATTGGATAATGCACTTAAGGTACACATGTCAATTTAGTGAGAGAACAGCTAGGCTGTGGGTCTGATTGGCAGGCCCACAGCCAGGGAAAGTCGTAAAACAGTGAAACAAAAGCAAAAAATCTGGGGGATCATAGGATTGCAGACCCTACTCTCCTACAGGTCCCAAATGCGAAACCTATTGGCTATGCCAATGCTTGTTAATAATGACGAGGAAGCTAAAGCAGCTAACACCACTAGATTGAGCCAGATGTGGTGTCTGATGAGTTTTCTCTTGTATTGCAGACCATTTATTTAAGCTTTGAAACAGTTCTGTGGGGCTCTGATTGAGTTTGTAGACCCGAGTCCCACAAAAACGTCAGCGCACATCTAGACTAAGCATGAGCGAATTTTGCGGATCTCGCGTTCGCGAATTTTGCGGATTTGCGGATTCGCAATCCGCAAAATCCGCGAATTCCCGCGAATTTGCGGATTTTTTTTTTTTTTGTGTTCGCCCGTGTTTCTGCCAGTTCGCGAGGGTTTTGTACACTTTCGCAAATTGCGAACTTACCTGTCGGGTCGCAAGTTTCACGAACTTGTTGTTTCTACGTGTCCAGCCTGTTTGGGACACTCTTCTTCATCACTGCCACTCTCTGTCACCACTGCCACTCTCTGACTACTCATGCCACCCTCTGGCCCACCCATGCCACCCTCTGTTTCATCACCACACCCTCTGGTTGTCCAGTGTACATTATTTTCGGCAAAGCAAAGCACACCTTCCCTGCCTCAAGTGACCTGAATTAATTTGGGGCTGATTCATGTGTCACAGAATATTTTTTTAGCTGGCACCTGCTTCCTTAGTGCGCCCTGATTAGTGATCTTTTGCACTTGCTAAGTGCTTTCATTGTTGCAAAATTAGTTACAACACCTGCCCTGCCCCAACTGACAATAATGAATTAGGGGCTGATTAATGGATTTTAACTTCCAGCCTGGCTCCTGCTTGTCTCCCTTAGCTGTAATTCAGGACCTTTGTGGCATATGTGTAACTATTCTGAGGTTCAGAGCAGGGTCACATAATAGTTTCAACTGGCAACTGAACTCTGGAGGGGCCCCTCAGGAAGCACTCCAGGAAATGGCTACTAATGATGAGCCTGAACTTTTGAACCTGGTAAGTAGTTACTTTCAGTTTTGCTAAGATCGTATTTCTGCAATTTTGCACTTATTCGCGGGGCGCGAACTCACGCGAACAGTGCGAGCAGTGCGAGCAAAATCCGCTGCTCGCGGATTTGCGGATTTTGCGGGAAATTCGCAAATCTCGCGGATTGCGGATTTCCCGAAAATCCGCAAAATCCGCGAGCGGAACGGATTTTCCGCCCACGCCTAATCTAGACCCCCAGAGCAGTGTGGCAACATTTCTCGTCAAGAGAGAAATACGGCACTGCCAACCGGGCAGCCAAGATGAGTGTGGCACTCGTCTCTCAGGCCATCCATAACGGCACCGCAGTGCTGTTATAACAGCCAAGCAGACAACTGCTTCCGCTTTATGGGGTCTGTGTAGGAATTTCCTAGTTTCAATTCCATTTGTGTAGAACGCTATGCAAGTGTGTTGTCAAAACACACCCAGAGCGGTCTCGTTACACAGAAATCTAAGTAAAGGGCTTTCTGGAACCTTCGGCGGTGCTACTACACCGGTGGAAAACGTGATCTGTCAGGCATCAACTGCGACATGAATACTGTATTCCAGTATTCAGTTCCCTGTTATCCCACAAGTGGGTAGTATTGCATTTAATAAACGAAACGCCCCCGCTTATCTATCTGCGCCACGGCTGTTATGTAAATGTTATCATTTCGGTTCTTACAGGTGCTAACTTTAAGGCTCTGACCTCACAGGCTCCACCCATCCTGGTCTGACCGCACCAGCCCTCCACTAACTGGTTCGAAGTTCACTCGGTCTTTTCTCCTTGAAACGTTCATGGCTTGGGGGACTTCATATGTGTCCATTTTACTGGTTCTGACGTCGCTTCTTCTCACCGCATTGGTTGTGACCTCACTTTTTGTGATGTCACTGCCTCTGCTCTTATTGGCTCTCGCTTCCCTGACCACCTGAAGAGCAGCGCGATCAAGCATCAAAAGCTGTTAGTGTAAAATGGAGTTGGACACGAGAGAAGTAAATTAAGTTCCTTTATTCATGAACAGAAACACTGGTGCAGCAAGAAGGGGGAACCCTTCATTCTACATCCAGCGCCTAACGTCCAATGCCAGGGATCAAAAATAGAATCACTGACATGGGCAAGGAGCTGGGCGCGGAACATAGAACACATATGCAAAAGTAAACACAACACATCTCCCCCCCTAACACAAAACAACCAGCACCGCCTCTCCCCTACCTCCTCCACCTCTGAGGAGGAACACGCAGGAATGACTGCAGAAATGCAACACAAAAAAAAAAATCGGCAGGAAACGGGATGGTGAATCCCGCCCCTCCAGGACTCCCTGACCTGCCTCATGGTTGCCAAGGCGATATTTCAAGAAATATTGTCGTGCTACCGTAAGGCAGGTCATGGAGTCCTCGAGAGGCTGGATCCAGAGCAGACAAATCTGCTAAACAGGAGCTTTTTCCAATGGCAGGCCTCCGTTTCCAGAGGCCTGCCAATGGAAAAAAGGGACGTAGCTTCACGCCATACTGAAATCCCCTGCTCACAATATCTCTTTGCCTGCAGCAGGGCATGCCCTGCGATGCAGGCTTCGACCTAAAAAGGGCTTTGAGCCTGCCTGTTGTTTATCATTTGTTGGCATGTATGGCACTCTTCCTCACAGCCTCGTAATTCGTCACTGCAGGAATGACATCATTTCCATTCCTCTCTGTGGAGCAGGGACCAAGCACTGATTGATTCAACGTAATCGGTGCACATCCGGTGCTCCCAACCCGATTGAGGTACTATTTTGTTCTTTTTAACTTTTAATGCCCTGCACACAGAAGGCATGTGACTGGCAAAAACGCAAAGATTTATTTTCTATAGTTAACTTTCTTTTATTTAGCCAATTCTTATTTTCTCACTTTGCACTCATGTTTTCTATTGTTTTGCTCTTGGGCTCTGTTCTCAAAATATTAGGAATATTTTATTGCAAAGCAACATTGTTTCCTTTTGATGTGTAATTTCGGAACTGATACTTTAACACATATTTGTGCAGTGGACTTCAATCAACCACACTTCAATCCATGCCACTGCATCCCACCTCACCCCACACCAATTTGCCCTCCTCAATCCGCTCCTCTGCAGAACAATCCAATCCACCCCACCTCAATACAAACCACTCACTCCAATCCAAACCAACCAAATCCACTACACTACAATACGCCCAACCCACCCACCCCACTCCTATCGGCCCCACGCCAATTAGCTCCAATCCAATCCAAAACAATCTGTCTCTCTCCAATTCAAAACAATATACCCCACTTCTTTCCAAAATAATCTGCCTACTCCAATCTAAAACAATCTGCCTCACTCCAATCTAAAACAATCTGCCTCACTCCAATCTAAAACAATGTGCCCCACTCCAGTTTTCCCTACTCCAATCCAAAACCATCTGCCCACTCCAATCCAAAACAATTTTCCCCACTCCAATCTGCTCCACTCCAATATGCTCCATTCAATCCAAAACAGTCTGCATCATCCAATCTTCCCCACTCCAATCAAAAACAATCTGCCCCAATCCAATCTAAAACAATCTATCCCAGTCAGCCCAAAACAATCTCCCCCACTCCAATCTGCCGCATGTCAATCCAAAACAATCTGCCCCACTCCAACCTATCCATTCAAATCCAAAACATTCTTCCCCACTCCAATCGTCCCATTCCAATCTGCCCCACTCCAATCCAAAACAATTTGCTTTACTCCAATCTGTCCCACTCCAGTCTGCCCCACTCCAATCCAGAAAGATTTGCTCCACTCTAATCTCCCCCACTCCAATCTGCCGCATGTCAATCCAAAACAATCTGCCCCACTCCAACCTATCCATTCAAATCCAAAACATTCTTTCCCACTCCAATCGTCCCATTCCAATCTGCCCCACTCCAATCCAAAACAATTTGCTTTACTCCAATCTGTCCCACTCCAGTCTGCCCCACTCCAATCCAGAAAGATTTGCTCCACTCTAATCTGCCCCCACTCCAATCCAAAACAATCATCCCACTCCAATCAGCCTCACTGCAATCCAAAACAATCTGCCCCACTCCAATCCAAAACAGTCTTCCCCACTCCAAAACAATCTGCCCGCTCCATTTGGCCCACTCCAATCCAAAACAATATGCCCTACTCTAATCCAAAGCAATCTGCCCAACTCTGAAACAAACAATCTGCCCCAATCTAATCTAAAACAATCTACCCACTCCAATAAGCCCCACTCCAATCTGTCTCACTCCAATACAAAACAATATGCCCCACTCCAATCAAAAACAATCTGCCCCAATCCAACACAATCCGCTCCACTCCAATTTGTCCCACTCCAATCTAAAACAATCCGCCCAATCCAATATGCCCCACTCCAATCTGTCTCACTCTAATACAAAACAATCTGCCCCACTCCAATCCAAAACAATTTGCCCCACTCCAAAACAATTCGCCCCCTCCAATCTGTCTCACTCCAATACAAAACAATCTGCCCCACTTGAAAACATTCTTCCCCACTCCAATTTGTCTCACTCCAATCCAAGCCAATCTGCCCAACTCCAATCCACCCTCCTCTAATCCAAAACAATCTGCCCACTCTAATCTAAAACAAAAATACCCCACTCCAATCCAAAACAATCTGTCCCACTCTAATCTACCTTACCCAATGCAAAACAATCTGCCCCACTCCAATCCACCCGACCCTAATCCTGAAACAGTTGCCCCAATCTAATCCAAAACAATCTGCCCACTCCAATCCAAAACAATCTGCCCACTCCAATCTTCATTCCAACTCCAATCCAAAACAATTTGCTCCACTCCAATACAAAACAATCAGCCCCACTTTAATATTACCCACTCCAATCTGCCCCACTCCAATCCGCCCCACTCCAATCCGCTCCCTCCAGTCCACCATGATCTATCCCACCCCAATCCAATCCATGCCACTCCAATCTATCCCACTTCAATCCAATCCACATCGCCCCAATCCAATTCACCCCACTCCCTTCCGAATCCACCCTCCTAAAATCCACTCCACCAGAATTCACCTCATTCCAATCAAACACAAACAGCCCCACACCAATCCAAAACAATCTGCCCCACTCCAATCCACCCTACTCAAATCCAAAGCAATCTGTCCCACTCCAATCCAAACAATCTGCCCCACTCAAATCTAAAACAATCCACCCCACTCCAATCTAAAACAATCTGCCCCACTCCAATCCAAAACAATCTTGCCCACTCCAAAACAATCTGCCCCACTCCAATCCAAAACAATCCTGCCCACTCCAAAACAATCTGCCCCACTCCAATTTGTCCCACTCCAAAACAAAACAATCTGCCCCACTCCAATCCAAAAATTCTGCCCCACTCCAAAACAATCCGACCTACTCCAATATTTCCCACTCTAATCCAAAACAATCTGCCAAACTCCAATCTACCCTACCCTAATCTAATACAAAGCGTTCTGCACCACTCCAAAACAATCTGCTGCAATCCAATTTGTTCCACTTCAATCCAAACAATCTGCCCCATTCCAATCCAAAACAATTTGCCCCACTCCAATCTAAAACAATCTTCCCCACTCCAATCCAAAACAGTCTGCCCCACTACAATGTTCCCAACTTCATTCCAAAGCAATCTGTCCCACTCCATTCTGCACCACTCCAATCCAAAACAATTTACCCCCCCCTCCAATCTAAAATGTCAGCCCCAATCCAGCCCAGAACATTCTGTGCCACTTCAATCTGCTCCACTCCAATCCCCCACTCCAATCTGCCCCACTCCAATCCAAAACAATCTGCCCACTCCAGTCCGAAACAATCTGTCCCACTCCAATCCATCCCACTCCAATCTGCCCCACTACAATTTTAGCCACTACAATCTGCCCCACTCCAGTCTGCCAAACTCCAATGTGCTCCACCCCAATCCAAAACAGTCTGCCCCACTCTAATCCACTCCTCCACTCCACTGCAAAACAATCTGTCCACTACAATCTTCCCCACTACAATTTCAAACAATCTGACTCCCCTCAATCTGCCTCAGACCAATCTGCCCCACTCAATCCAAAACAATATCCTCCAACCCAAAACAATCTGCGCCACTCCTTTAAAAACAATCTGCCCCACTTCAATCTAAAACAATCTGCCCCACTCCAATCCAAAAGCAATCAGCCCCACTCCAATCCAAAACGGTCTGCCCCACTCCAATCCAAAACAATCCGCCCCACTCCAATCCAAAACAATCTGCCACTGTCCGATCCAAAACGGTCTGCCCCACGCCAATCCAAACAATCTGCCCCACTCCAAAACAATCAGCCCCACTCCAATCCAAAACAATCTGCCCCACTCCAATCCAAAACGGTCTGCCCCACTCCAATCCAAAACAATCCGCCCCACTACAATCCAAAACAATCTGCCACTCTCCAATCCAAAACAGTCTGCACCACGCCAATCCGAACAATCTGCCCCACTTCAAAACAATCAGCTCCACTCCAATCCAAAACAATCTGCCCCACTCCAATCAAAAACAATCTGCCACGGTTTGGAGCCAAGATGGCGGCTGAGTAAGACCTGAGTCTCTCACCTCTAAGCCGCTCCGGATCTTCAAGTGTCCTGTCACCCGAGATATGCGCCCTGGCATCGTGGATTGGGACCGTGGCTTTCTGCATCGCCGGCATATCAAAAAACGAACCCAGATCGAGGAGGAGTGAGAGCTAGAGCCCCGCTGCTGGCTGGGACAAGGATCATGTTGGGACGCACTTGCTAGGCTGCAGCTCACCGCGCTTGCCGGCAAGCGCAAAATCGTCAATCAAGGAGACAGGTTCTGGTTGCCACGCAACCGCGACGCCGAGGAGAAGGAGCTGGTGAAGGAAGCGTGCACAATGGCAGCTGTCCGGGGAGGAGCTCGACCCAAAAATCGGTCCACAGTGCCCGGCCTCACATCAGCCACCCGATCAGATAAGATGGACAACGCTAAAGTGGAACAGGGGAGGCAGAAACCTGGCATTAACCCCGGTAAGACTATGAAAGACCCGGCGGTAAAATCACTAAACTCCCTCAGGTTAAAGATACAGTAATGGCAGGAGATAAGAGGCAACCGATCATAGCCAAAATATTTTCTAAAAAGCATAATGTGGACCGGGGGACAGATTCCTCACCAGAACCCTTGACAAAGACTGGTACCGCAGAGGGCTTGGAGGTTAATGATTTAAATTACTTAAATGAGCTGAAACTAAAAAAACTGATACATAAAGACAGCGTGTCAAACAGTGAGGCGCGGGTTTCCTGGGGATCAAGTGGTGAAACAACAGTCCTGCTGACAAATGATGGGGGGGCACAACACTGGAAAAGGGTGAGGCGGAACCAGAGCACAATATGGTCAATAATATTGATAACATACCTGAACCAGTGTTAGAGAGAAAGAATAATTGTACATCTACGAGAGAGGAATCACGACTAAGGCAGCAACTTAACGAGGAGCAGGCGGCCCTTCTCGATGTCACGGAGCAAGGATATCAGTCTCCGACCCCCACTGAAAACTTTTTCTCATTAAATGAAGAGTCGTTCGGCTCTGAGTCCCCGGGACCACATAACTGCAGTAGCGATGCTGAGGTAGTTGATACCTCCGCAAGCAGTCAACATAAAGGCAAAAAAATCCAAAGGAAACAAAGAAGGTCCTCTGATAGAAAGAAATCATCTCAGAAGACGGATACCGAGGATGAGGCAGATTTCCAATGGGACTACTCTGATGCACAATTACTGCCAATAGAGGGACATGGAGCTTTGGGCACACAAGAAGGGGCGGACCAGGGAGGAGCTTCGCGGGCAAGCAAGATGGCTGCTTAAGCTCGGAGCTCCGGAGACCCTCCGACCCTCCGCATAAATCCTGGTGAAAATCCTGATCCACAGCAGTGGAATATTGTGGGTGAACGGTTGTTGAGACGGGACTCGCTGTCCGATTCAAAATCCGACACTCCTAGGCGGAGTTACACCGTGTTGAAGATTCGTGCCAGGGACGTGCTATTGTCTGTGTGGTGACTGACGACTGCGACGTTGTCACACATAAGCGGTGTGCTGTAAGAGTGACTACTCCGTTGGCCCGACGAAGCACGCGGAGTTGCGGAGTGGTACGGCGCTGATCAGCAACGGGTGTCCGCGGCACCTGAAAATCGCATTGAAGAACCGGTGTGGCCTTGGTGTGCGACCTATTGCTCTGCCCCCCCGAAACCATCATGGGCGGCAAAGGCGAGCCAGATAAGGCGACGATCCGAGTGAGTAGGAAAACTACTTATTCCCAATCGAACAAAATGGATCGCTACGCCCAGCAGAAAAACTCACCAGGCGCAGCTGCCCGGCCTAAGGACTCTCATCGAGACGAGTCGCCAGACACGTCGGACCCGACACTCCGTGATGTTATGGGCGCCATTGCGGGCATCAAAACGGAGATGCATAAACAACACGAGGTCCTGACGCATAAAGTCGATACCCTGGCGATCGAGATCAACTTGATTAGAGCCGACCTGGGTAAGACTAACGATAGGGTTAAATCGTTGGACATCAAAACAGCAACAACAACTGATGTATCGGACCTACAAACAGAGGTCCGAGACTTGAGTTCGACCAACGATCTTTTCTCGAGGCGACTGGATGATTTTGAAGGACGTGCCAGGTGACAGAACGTTCGAATCATTGGCGTACCAGAAGGGGCAGAGGAATCGGCCACCGATCTTTTTGTGGAAGACCTGATACAAACTCATCTGGCCCCTGCGGGCCTCAGCTGTTTCTTCTCAGTAGAGCGAGCTCGTAGACTGCCGGGGGGACGCCCGAAACTGGGTGCCCCGCCAAGACCTATTATTGCACGGCTGTTTAATTTCACGGATCGGGACGCTATCCTGCAGGCCTCAAGAAGGAACGGGCCGCTTAAGTTCCAAAATGCAGACATAAACTTTTATCCGGATTTTACTCGGTCGGTACAGCGGCAGCGACAAAGTTTTGCGGGGGTGAAGAGGCGACTCAGAGACCTGGGGATGAAGTACTCGATGATGTTCCCTGCGAAACTGCGCATTGAACATGATGGCCGTGCTATATTCTTTGATTTGCCTGAAGTGGTGAGCGAGTGGTTGGACACTTTGCCGCGGAGACATGGTGAACGCGAGGAACACTCGGAGGGCGCCTCGGGAGGCCCTGAGCAACAGGAGTAGAGTCTATTCTCGCAACTTTATTGGACGGTGGGACTGTTGGTGACAACCGGTGTCACAGTACTGCACTTTATAATGAATATCCTTCACTTTGTTATGGAGGGTGGCGGGGGGGCTTGTGTGATCTCCATTCTCCTCTAGGGTCTTTTTGTAGCGTAGTTTTCTGGGGCGACAGGCACACTGCTGGTTGGGGGGGCTACTTAGTCTGATGCAGGGGTGCAGGGTGGGGGGTGGTTTGATTGTTGTTTGTATGTAAAGGCAATGTAAAGACTGTAATACTTCTGATTATGTAACTATGATGCCTGCTGGGACTGGCGAAGGCCCACAGTTCGACGATGGGGGGTAGGAAACTAAAAGTATTGTGTTGGAATGTCAACGGGCTGGGGGATCGCATAAAGAGAGGTGTGGTTTTGCAACTGTTTAAAAGATGTATGCCTGATGTTATTTTGCTACAAGAGACACACTTGGTGGGAAATACATGCCAAGCGCTTAACAGGAAGGGTTTCAAGATGGTGGCACACTCGGGGTTCTCTTCGGGGTCCCGGGGGGTGGGGATCATGGTGCGCACGTCCCTCCCTTTAGAGATTGACTCTAGTGTTGCTGATGAGAGGGGGCGGTACGTTGCCGTCTCGGGGAGATGGGAGGGACGGTCTTTGGTTCTGGTTTCGGTTTACATTCCCCCTGGGTTGCAAAACAACACGTTTCGAGACATTGGGGGCACCATTTTAGGTCTCGCTGATGGTCTGCTTATTATAGGAGGCGACTTCAATTCAGTTTGTTTGGGGACCCTAGACAGACATCCACCCAGAGATCTCCGAGGTTCGCAATTGTGGCTTCCCGACTTCCTGGACACCATGGGACTTATTGACTGCTGGCGGCTTATGCATCCTATCCAGAGTCAATACTCATTCCACTCAGGGGCACATGGAAGCCTCTCCAGAATCGATTATGTTCTGGCTCTAGCGGCCCATGCGTCGGCAGTCTCTGAAGCCCGACTGCTGGCTAGGGGCATCTCAGACGACTCTCCGGTCTGGGTGTCCTTTGACTTCGACATCTTGGTGACCGAGAGGGTGGTGTCGGTTAATCTGTGGTACTACCGCAACCCCAAGACTCGTGGACTCATGGCCAGGGCTATTGAGCTCTATTTCACTGAAAACTCGGGGTCAGTTACATCGGCTGTTACCCTATGGGAGGCATTTAAGACGGTCTTGAGGGGTGAGGCATTCTCCCTTATTGCTGAGGTTCGGAGACGCAGAGACGCGGATGTGGTACGTATCGAATCCGAAATTACAGACCTGGACTCCCAATTGGAAGTCGACCCGACACCGGACCTACTCCATGTTCTCTCCCTTAAACAGTCAGAGTATCGGGCTACTTTTACGGATGCCGCCAAGGTCATGGGTAGAGAGCAACAGGGTAGGATCTACGATGTCGGGGATAAGGCGGGCAAACTCATCGCTTGGCTAGACAAAAAAGAGAGAGCCAGCCGTGTGGTCCCGGAGGTGCTGGGGGAGGCCGGCGTGACTGTCACCGATCCGAGTGCCATTGTCATGACGTTTGCAGATTATTTTGAGGCTGTCTACACCTCGGTCTCTGACATGTCTGAAACTGACTCTGGGGAGCTTTTGGCAGAAGCAGAACTCCCGTGTCTGTCAGAAGCGGATCGGGACGACTTGGATAGAGATATCACCGCTGATGAGATTGCCCTCACCTTACGCTCCCTTAGATCCGGCAAAGCGCCCGGCCCCAATGGTATACCTGTGGTGCTTTATAAGATTAAGCCTGATGTCATCTCCCCGCCCCTGCGGAACATGTTCCTGGAGGCACGGAAGATGGGCATGCTTCCCCTTGACCAGAGACTGGCCACCATTGTGGTCATTCATTGAGGAAATATAAATTTTATGGTCAAGATTGTGTTCCCTAGCGTGTACCCCACCGACTCCATGTACCAGCTTAAAGTGCATGTAACTTCCCTCCTGTGCCAGCTACGAAGACGCAAATACATTTGCGTCCAACGTTAACATGTCCTCTTTCAGACCCACCCTGAATGGGTTGAATAGTCCGTTCCTAAGTATGCTATGCCAACGTCTTTTTGTAGTGTACCTTACACGTTTTTCAGCTCTGGCAAAGTAGGCCCTGAATTTCTGCCATCGAGCCATTTTTCTGGCTTCTGACTCTAAAATCCTCAGCCCCGGCTGCCTCTGTACCCGTGAACTCTGACTTACTTCTAGCGCGGCCCACCGTGCTCAGCTCAGCCTGCTGCCTGCCAAGACTGACTATAACCTTCGAGTTATCTGTTCCGCTCCTCGAAAAAACATTCCTGCCTACTAGCTTCAGTAAACATCTCCCTCATCTGTAGAGCAAAGGGCCAACCTGTCTCCGTGCAAGTAATTCATAGCCTCTGTTACCATGCTCCCATGGAAGGCCCATGCCCCCACGTTTCTCATGCAGACACTCAGGCGCTTATACACGCACTCACAGTCAGTATAGAATAGCTTCTGCCCCAGAGACCTTTCCCTCCAGATAGTATGGTTCCCAAACATCAGATATCAGATATGATAGAAGTACAAGTTGATCTGACATGCCAGACTTCTGTCTCTTTCCGTCAGCATAAATGTCAAGTTTCCTGCACCCTCCAGTCTCACGTCAATCACACGTGATGCAGCTGCGCGCGCATCCAAGTTTCCTATTTCTGCTGACATTGCAACATTTCTGTTAGTGCCACCCCTTCTGTGACACCTATCTGGTGACGTTTCTAGCACACACCTCTAGTTCACGCCTAGTTCACGCCTTCTGATTACGTATTGCTAACACGTGGATACTGTTATCTTGTCTTCTCTCAGCTGTTACGCCTACCACATGCTTTTCTATGACAATGAATTAAGTATATAAGCTATGTACTGTCAATAAAATGTGGTGCGCACTCTTCTATCCCTTCCTGAACCCTGTGTGGTTGCGGGAACATGATAGCTAAGCCATGACCATTCCTTTTTAAGGAATAAAACCCCTAAGAACTCTAACACCACGGACTCTGCCTCCTTCTTTCCGATTGAGTTATTATTGATTAAGTACTTACCTGCATAGAAATTATGATAGTAAATTAAATATTTACCACATTTTGGCGCCCGAACAGGGACCCCTCCCCCACCTCACGCGCCGGTTGGTGCATGGCAAGCTCTGTACCCTGCCATCAGCTTGACGGAAACTACGCGTACCGGCAGGATTTCCTGCATCTCCCTCTGGCTCACGGAGGTGACGAAGACTGCGATCAGTACCCAGACGAGGCGGTGAGGAGTGCGGAGGATCCCGACCAGAGCCCAGCCGAAGGAAGCAAGGTCCGAGGTGTCAAGAGGCCCACCAGTTTCCCGAAGTTTTCCGAAGTTTTCCGAAGTTTTCCGAAGTTGAGCCGAGTCCAGTCCAGTCGAGTTTTCCGAGGCCTTCCGATTTCCGTGCTTCCCGGTGAGTACCATTGCTGGGTCGTATCAAGACGGGTTTGGGTACACAAGTCCGGTCTGCACTGTTTTTAGGCAGTGTATCTGTGCTGTTTAGCAGTACAGCCGTAATTTCAAGTTTCTGCACTGTTTTTAGACAGTGTATCTGTGCTGTTTAGCAGTACTCCAGTAAAAAGGGGTAGTGATATATGTTTTAAATGTTTTTATGTGATTAATGTCGTGGTGTGAGTGTGACTGTTTTTTTTTTGTGCATTATTGTGCGTTCTTGTATAAATAGCTGAATTCAGTATTAAGTAGGTAAGATCGAGCTTTCAGTACTAAGTAGAAACAAGATGCCGTTTTTCAACAAGCTAAAGCAGATAGGAACTAGGAAAGGGATACTGGAGGAAGAAATCCCTATTCCCCCTAGGGACACTCCAGGTAATTTCATGTACCACAAACATGGCTTAGATGCCATATTGTATCTAGATTTATGGGCCGATTACACAAAGCATCTAGACGAGAGACACAGATGGCCAGTTACTGGAACATGGGATGCTGAGTGCATCATGAAGGTAGAAGAAGCACTATGGAAAAAGAAAGCCAGACAATCTCAGAAAGACGCCATAGAGTTTTGGCGTAAGGAATCACATAAGCGTGCTGAAAAAGCACTACGTAGAGAAGACAGACTTAGAGAATCAGATAAAGCTCAAGAAAACGAATTAGTTACTGAAGGGATCCGAGTAAAAACAGAGCAAGTAGACCGTGCACGAAATACCCTCGTAAACGGTATGTATCTCGCAGCCGAGGGTTCGCCTGAGGCCATTTCAGAAATACCGAAAAATCTGCCGCCACCATTAGTGCCAACTAAAGTAAATCACAGGACCACTAAAGACATATTCCTGAATTCCTACCTAGAAGATGTAGCACCCGCTTACACCAATCTGCCTGTCCGCACCCTGCCTAACGACAGGGATGGGGGTGGTAACCCGCCCCAAGATCATATTCCGCCAGTACCACAACAGATTCCTCCACCTCCACCACTTCCCGCAGTTAAAATAGATCTACCGAAACCACGTCTACCTGACGTTACCAAAGGACAAATTCAAGTTCAGATACAGACTCCACAGAGAGATAATGCCCAAGCGTCCGCCTCAGGAGGTGCGACGGGGGGTTTTCACACCCCACCATTGACACACAGAGTAAACCTTAGGGATATGCAGAGTCCTCTCACGTTCAAGTCACCCCGTCTTGACATACTCAAAGAAAAACTTTCAGTTTGCAGATATGACCCAGTACCCGGCAAAAACGACAGAATGATGATGGCCTCACTACGGTTAAGATCTGCTACTGATTTCCTGCTGTTATTTTCAGGGATGAAGGAGCGCCTAGATAGAATATATCAGTTCATTCAGACTGGTAAAGACCCTGACAGTGTTAAGGATGCCATGGAGCGTCAGAAAGTTGACGTTCAAGCACAGATACTACGTTTTTTCATAAATTGCCTAATAAGAGAAAGAGATAGGCCTGAGACAGATCAGAGCGAGTTAGATGCACTAAACAAGTGGGGTCAAAATATATCTGAAGGAAAACATGATAAGGGGGCTTGCATAGCCAGTATGTACAAGAAAATAAGAAAAGCAGTGATAGAAATGCACGAAAAAGAGAATGAAAGGGCCTCCTCCGAGGAGGAGGAAGAACTCGAAGAAACAGAAAAGACTACAGATACTATAGCGTATGTAGGTAAGGGAACTTACCTTAGGAAAGGTATCCGTCCAGAAAGCAAGAAAGTTTTTCTCTCTGCCTTAACTAACCCGAATTCTTCTGAACACCAGTTCCAGGAGACTGATAAAAGACTCCGAGACCGAGTAGGGTACCACATACTGAATTCGATGGATGAACAGGAACTAGCCCGGTCAGCCATATTATGGGCTGAAAATCCGGATATGTATAATGATGACACCGTAGCACAGACATTCCTGAACCTCTCCCCAGACGAGCAGAAATTAGCAGGTGTATACATGATGCAGCACCTCCTCACGAAACACAGAAATAAACATTCCGATCCAGGTCCCTTACACGAAACTCTAGAAGCACTACTCATGGACAGATGGAGAGGTCTAAGTACCAAGTTAATACAGATAATTCTAGAACAACGACACAGATATGACACTTTTGCAAGCTCTGAATACGCTCCCGCTCCAACCCCAGAAAGAAAAATGTATCGTATGGAATGCCTGAGTGGCATTGAAAGTCAGAACCCCTTACGAGAAGTACACCCAGTTATGGGTGCGGATCATCTTTTGAAACGCGTGTATGTACACACGCCACTGACTAAGTTAGAACTGTTAGAAATGAAGAAACTAGTACCGAGCCATGATAAAGACCCTGCAGGTTTCCACCGAGAGCTTAAGGACATGTTACTGATGGGGGATTACACATATGAAGATATCATGAAAATGTTAAAGGTTCTGCTGCCTACGGGCATATACGAAAAACTTAAGGAAAAGGAATGGGAGGTGGGAGACAAAAAGATTGCATGGGCAGAAATAGAAGACGAAGAAAGCAAGCGTGTCCCAGGGGTAGGCCTCGGGGACAAAACTAAAGCATTACCAGGTTTAATAGTACAGGTTCTGCCAAGATTACTAACAACTAGAAAAGAAGACTGGGATGCCATCTCAGCATGTAAACAGAAACCCAATGAAGATACTAGTGATTTTTATTCAAGATTCGAGAAATGTTTTATTATTAATAGTGGTCTTAAACCAAGTAGCGAATCGTACCCGCATCTTTTTGTATCGAAACTAGTCGAGAATTCCCTGTTAGCAGTTAAAAACCGTGTATATAAGGTCGAGAGTACATGGCAAGCAAATACGCCATCACAGATGTTACAAATGTTACAATACCATCAGAATAGAATTAGAGAAGAACAAGATCAGGAACAGAAACGTATGAAAGACACAAAAATGAAAATGTTAGTAGCCCAGTCGGTACATACCGACGGAAATAGGAAAGGTACGAATCAGACAAATCATTCCGCAGGTCCTGTTAAAGGGACGTGCAATTATTGCAAGCAACCAGGTCACTACGTACATGAATGCCCAGTTCTGAAACACAATATAGCAACAGGTAAAACTAAAGAGAGACCGCATCCACCAAGACAAGATCAGGTTCAGCAACAGACTCCACAGAATGTACAGACCTCACAGAACACACAGCCTATGCATGCTTCATCCCATACAGCACAGACAGTAGCGGTATCTCAGCCACAGCCTCTTGCCGCGACTCAGCAAGTTTCCCAACAAATGTACCAGTATGCCCAATCTGCTTACCCCGATTACCAGCGATACACATGAAACAGCCTAGAGAGGGAATTGGGCTTGCCTCTTATTGAAATTCCTGTAGATCAAGAAGGTCCTTATGTACACAGTCAAGTATTGGGAAAGGATAGAAAGTTTTTAATTGACACAGGGGCAAGCCGCACCACAATCAGCCATGACGAAGTCCCAGGGGCACCCCTCTCAGGCTCACAGAATGTTTCCCTTGGTTTTTCAGGACAGCCCATTATAAATGAAGTATCAGAACCAGTCCCCCTGGCTGTGGGTCCATTATCACGTATTACAGACTTGTTACTTACGAAATCATGTCCAGAAAATCTGTTAGGAATTAAAACATTGAAAGCTCTAGGGGCTATAATATGCTGTTCCCCGGAGGGAGTTAGACTTTTTCTGCGGGATTTCAAGGGTCATTATGTTGTACGAGAATTCGATGTCAGATTGAAAAATGTACCAGATCACTTGTGGGCAACAGGCCCAACTGATGTAGGTTGTATGCATATTACACCATACCGTGTTACACTCAAGACAGGAGTAGTTCTACCACGAATCAGACAATACAAGTTACCACCCGATGCTGTAGTGGCTTTACTGAAAATCATTGAAGAGCTCATTGCCCAAGGAGTGGTCGTAGAAACCGACTCCAATATCTGTAATTCACCTATCATTCCAATTCTTAAACGTACTGATCCCAATGCACCGCCAGTATATCGGCTGGTGATTGATCTTCGAGAGCTGAATAAATGTATTGTACCACAATACCCTGTGGTCCCCGATATCTCTTCTCTATTGACTGCTATTGATTCAGAGGCAACGTTCTTTACTGTAATTGACCTCAAGAACGCCTTCTTTAGTGTACCTATTGATCCAGAGAGCCAATATCTCTTCGGATTCAGTTTAAATGGACGAAGTTTCAAATTTTCCCGCGCACCTCAAGGATTCACAGAAAGCCCCAGCATCTATAGTCAAGCACTGAAAAGACAACTAGATTGTATTCAAATGCCAGTTAACACTACTTTACTGCAATACGTCGATGATCTGCTGATCACCGCACGAAGTGAGCCCGAATGTGAACAAGCATCACTGACAGTTTTACATTTCTTGGCCGACAAGGGACACAAGGTGTCTCCTTCGAAGCTACAATTCTGTGGTCAGCAAGTTGTGTACTTGGGTCACTTGCTGTCCAAAGTGGGGAGACAGCTCACTCCTGATTGCATTCAGTTAATTGTAAATATGCCACGACCCCAGACACAAAAGGAAGTGCGGGCCTTCATAGGCCTCACCTCGTACTGCAGACAATGGATTCCTCAATATGCATTTCTAGCTAAACCACTCATCCAGTTAACAACACAGGAGGCAGCGACTTCGATTGCCCTCCCTTGGACTCAGGAACATACACAAGCCTTTGAGGAACTAAAGAAAGCATTATGTCGAGCACCAGTTTTAGCAACACCATGTTACAGCAAGCCGTTTACACTTTTTGTTACAGAACGTGATGGTACAGCATTGTCTGTCCTCACCCAAGATCAAGCAGGTTCATATAAGCCTTGCGCTTATTTTTCAAGTACATTGGATTCAGTAGCCCAGGCACTCCCTGCGTGCTTAAAGTCTGTAGCAGCAACAGCATTAGCAATCAGACAAAGTGATTCAATCGTCCTAGGGCATCAGTTAACAGTACAAGTTCCACATTCTGTAGAGGTTCTTTTAAACAGAACCCAGACTCAACACTTGACTATAGCACGACTGACAGGTTATGAATTGACGTTATTCCAGCCTCACATAGAAATCCGACGTTGCAGCATCCTGAACCCCGCAACATTGTTACCTACAATTATGACAGATCCAGCTCCGCATGATTGTATAGAAATCATTAATGCAGTTACAAAGCCTCGACGAGACTTAACAGATGTTCCACTGACAAATCCAGACCTGACACTTTATGTGGATGGTTCATGTATGCGAACAAGTACAGGAGAATTAGTGGCCGCCTATGCAGTGACCACTGAAACCGAAGTGAAAGAAACACATCGTATTGACACACTGTCCGCTCAAGCGGCAGAGCTTATTGCTCTGACCCGAGCCTGTATTCTAGCCAAGAACAGAAATGTCAACATATACACTGATTCCCGTTATGCGTTCGGAGTTGTACACGACTTCGGTATGTTATGGCAAGAACGAGGTTTTCTGACCTCTCATGGTGCCAAGATTCAACATGGTCCCCTCATTCAAGCACTGTTAGAAGCAATACATCTGCCTTCAGGCATATCCGTCATGAAGTGTAAAGCACATACTAAAGTTACAGATTCTGTTTCCCAGGGTAACGACCTGGCAGACCAGACAGCAAAACATACAGCACTGACTCACACTCAGACAACTGACATGACAAAGACAATAGGACCGACAAATTGTATGACAGTCAGGGATCCCACACTAGATGTAATCGATATTCAGGCACATGCTACTCTAGATGAAATAAAGAAATGGACTGAACTAGGAGGGATTCAAACAGAACAAGGTTGGATGACGAAGGGAAAATCTACATGGTTTCTCCCTGACTCTATGGTTCAAGTCATGGTTAATACAGTACATAGTCCAGCCCACCTAGGAGAAAAAGCAATGCTAGACAGTTTACAAAATCTTTGGAGCAATAAACACTTACGAGCAGCAGCAAAACAGAAAGTGCGTACTTGCATGATCTGTTGTCAGTTCAATCCAGGTAAAAGCGTCCCCGTAGAGCAAGGTGGATTTCATCCTCCCGATCACCCTTTTGAAGTCCTCCAGATGGATTATATCCAGATGGACCGTTGTCGAGGATTCAAATATGTCCTCGTAATTGTTTGTGCACTGTCCCGTTGGACCGAAGCATACCCCGTCCCAGATTATACTGCTCCGACCACTGCCAGGCAGCTGGTTCGTGAATTTTTCCCACGGTACGGCTTGCCCCGTATCGTGTACTCAGATAACGGTCAGCCATTCTCATCTGAATTAATGAAGCAGGTTTCCCTATTGCTAGGATACCAGTGGAGATTCCATTGTGTCCGACATCCCGAAGCCGCAGGCCTTGTGGCACTGTTCTACATGAGGATGGTTGCCCATTCAAGATCAGGACTATCCCCGTACGAAGTGGTCTTTGGTAGACCACCGAATATGTGGGGGACGCCCATTCCGAAAAAGATCACTGATGTTGATAGTAATATGTTGACAGATTATCTTGCCTCCTTGATGTCTGCACTCCAATCATGTCGTTCACAGGTTGCCGCAGCTTTCCCCGACAACACTGATGTAAAGCCGCATGATGTCCGTC
Source organism: Lissotriton vulgaris (assembly GCF_964263255.1). NCBI lineage: Eukaryota > Metazoa > Chordata > Amphibia > Caudata > Salamandridae > Lissotriton > Lissotriton vulgaris. The sequence continues at coordinate 967,332 of NW_028245922.1, forward strand.
CTGGTGACACAGTATTAGTACGGAACTTCGACAGAAAGAGTCCGCTGGAGCCCCGCTGGAAGGAGCCAAAGACCGTCCTTCTTACAACGAGGACCGCAGTGAAGCTGGAAGGCAGAAAGGGGTGGGTCCACACGAGCCATATCAAGAAATACAATGAACTGAAACCAGATCCAGGCTCGTCCACCCCCACCAAAGACTGTATCAAAACTAGTGACTTTAAAACTTCCGAACGAGAGAAAACTCCCCAAGAGGAGTACCGTATGAAGCTCCGATCTAGCAAGTCAGACAGTTTAATTGTTTAAGTCCTCCCCTAGGTGAATCGGTTAAATAGTTTCTGACATGTATCCCCTAGATCGAGATAGAGAGAGAGAAAGACAATTAAAGAAACGTACATATTGCAAATCACTACGTAGTCACTGTATGGTGACATTATTAATTATGTTTTTTCTAAGTGTTCTGATAATCATTGCGAGCATATTGCTCCCCATCTATTACCCTATTTTCAAGCGTGAACAATCTGCTTATAATGTTTCTGCTGAACATTCTTTTAGTAAGCTACCTCCACATGAACTTTCTTACAGACTTGCGCTGCGCAACAACACATTCATTAGTATGTTACATCATTCCCATCAGACTAACAATGCTACAAACTGCTGGATATGTGGCCGACTCCCTCCCTACCAGAAATACAAGGGAGCTCTGCCCCTCTTTCCGTACCCGTTCACTCACAATGGCTCCTGCGGTGCCTGGTTTAGAATAATAAATTCCGTAGATCCTGATATTGCTGTTTTCAAAGGGAGCTGGGTTTGGGGAAACTTGAACTTAGTTCTGCTTAATGCCTGTTATCCTGACAAGAAGGGACTCCCCATTAGAATAGGAACTGATCTAGAAAACGAAGTTTATGGATTAGGTAATTACACAATTAACCTTATGATCCTTACAGTTGAATCCGAACCTGCTCCAGTCCTGCCCGCTATGTCAGTACTACCAGTCACTGGTGAATTATGTGTCAGCAAGAAAGGTTCAGTACACTTAGGCCATAGTAAATGTACTATTGTGGTCGAATTCAGTGATCAAGGCAAGTCTTCTTTTAGAGCTACCCGTCATTCCTATTTTGTTTGTGGTCATACCGCATACATACGCTTACCTCCAGATTGGGATGGTACCTGTTACATTGCATTCCTTCTGCCACCTGTTTTTCTAGCTCCTCCTGACTATCACAGAAATACAAATCTAGCAAAGAATAGACTCAGAAGAGATATCTCACTTGTCGACTATACAGAAACAGCATGGGAACAATACACCGATTTTAATAAAGGATTCTTTTTCTTTTTAGGTCCCGTCCAAAATAGTAAACTGATACGCAGATTAACTAGAACCCTTGAAGCAGTAGTGAATGAAACTGCCTCCGCCTTAGGTAACTTAACAGAAGAGCAGTCCGCTATGCGGGTTGTTCTTCAGAATCGTCTTGTTATTGACGTCATCTTGGCAGATAGAGGTGGAGCCTGTAAGGTCATCGGGTCAAGTTGCTGTATTTTCATTCCCCAAAACGCCCCATCTGTATATCAAGCTATTACACGTCTTCATAAAATTGCAAATCTGATACATCAGAATCCAGGCACCTGGACTTGGTCCGGTTGGTTCTGGACAACGTTGACAGCTTGGGGATGGAAGATCCTATCCTTCCTAGGCATTGGCCTAGTCCTAGTATTCAGTTGCTGCCTGTGCCTACAGTGTGGGCCAGCGATTTGTGGACTGTGTGCCACATCATGCATTGAACATTCCAGTTTACTCTCAAAACGTGAAAGAAAGAAAGAAGAGCAAATGATGTTACAAGAACAAACTGATCGATTCATGAGGATCGATATATCATGAAGGGTCCGTAGGGAACAAGGAGGGAATGAGGAAATATAAATTTTATGGTCAAGATTGTGTTCCCTAGCATGTACCCCACCGACTCCATGTACCAGCTTAAAGTGCATGTAACTTCCCTCCTGTGCCAGCTACGAAGACGCAAATACATTTGCGTCCAACGTTAACATGTCCTCTTTCAGACCCACCCTGAATGGGTTGAATAGTCCGTTCCTAAGTATGCTATGCCAACGTCTTTTTGTAGTGTACCTTACACGTTTTTCAGCTCTGGCAAAGTAGGCCCTGAATTTCTGCCATCGAGCCATTTTTCTGGCTTCTGACTCTAAAATCCTCAGCCCCGGCTGCCTCTGTACCCGTGAACTCTGACTTACTTCTAGCGCGGCCCACCGTGCTCAGCTCAGCCTGCTGCCTGCCAAGACTGACTATAACCTTCGAGTTATCTGTTCCGCTCCTCGAAAAAACATTCCTGCCTACTAGCTTCAGTAAACATCTCCCTCATCTGTAGAGCAAAGGGCCAACCTGTCTCCGTGCAAGTAATTCATAGCCTCTGTTACCATGCTCCCATGGAAGGCCCATGCCCCCACGTTTCTCATGCAGACACTCAGGCGCTTATACACGCACTCACAGTCAGTATAGAATAGCTTCTACCCCAGAGACCTTTCCCTCCAGATAGTATGGTTCCCAAACATCAGATATCAGATATGATAGAAGTACAAGTTGATCTGACATGCCAGACTTCTGTCTCTTTCCGTCAGCATAAATGTCAAGTTTCCTGCACCCTCCAGTCTCACGTCAATCACACGTCATGCAGCTGCGCGCGCATCCAAGTTTCCTATTTCTGCTGACATTGCAACATTTCTGTTAGTGCCACCCCTTCTGTGACACCTATCTGGTGACGTTTCTAGCACACACCTCTAGTTCACGCCTAGTTCACGCCTTCTGATTACGTATTGCTAACACGTGGATACTGTTATCTTGTCTTCTCTCAGCTGTTACGCCTACCACATGCTTTTCTATGACAATGAATTAAGTATATAAGCTATGTACTGTCAATAAAATGTGGTGCGCACTCTTCTATCCCTTCCTGAACCCTGTGTGGTTGCGGGAACATGATAGCTAAGCCATGACCATTCCTTTTTAAGGAATAAAACCCCTAAGAACTCTAACACCACGGACTCTGCCTCCTTCTTTCCGATTGAGTTATTATTGATTAAGTACTTACCTGCATAGAAATTATGATAGTAAATTAAATATTTACCACATCATAAGGAAGGGAAACCCAGAGACCTTTGTCGATCGTATCGTCCCATCTCTCTGTTGAATGCTGAACCCAAGATTCTGGCTAAATTGCTGGCCAACCGACTGGTTGGAGCGATTGGCGACTTGGTTCACCCGGACCAGTCGGGCTTTATTCCACACCGCAAGACTGCCCTTAACCTCCGGAGACTACATGGGGCCCTCGCAAGGGCCCACACGCTCAAGGAGCCAGCCGTCCTGGCATCTTTGGATGCTACGATGGCATTTGACTCCCTCGAGTGGAACTATCTGTGGGCAGTGTTGGCGAAGTTCGGATTTGGTCCGGAATTCATAGGGTGGGTCAAGCTTCTGTACGCTAGCCCGCTTGCCAATGTAACAGTTAACGGTGGTGTATCTGCGTCCTTTGCTCTCCGCAGAGGCACCAGGCAGGGTTGCCCCCTGTCGCCCCTGTTGTTTGCATTGGCGCTTGAACCGCTGGCTGCGTGGCTGCGACTCCACCCGGACATAAATGGAATACGCTGGTCCCCTGGATTCGAGGACCGGGTGTCGCTATATGCAGACGACATCTTACTATATCTCACCTCTCCTTGTAAGTCACTCATTGTGGTGTGTGACGTGCTACGTCTCTTTGGTCGGCACTCTGGCCTGGTTATTAACTGGTCGAAGTCACACCTGTATGTGCTGAGGGGGGGGACGCCTCGGCTTCCAAGGGACTGCAACATACAGATCTCGCGGCAGGGATTCAAATACTTGGGGATCTATATTTCAATGGATCCCAAGGTCCGCTACACGAATAACTTGCTCCCCCCTCTCGTCCGTCTCCGGCGTGACGTAGAGGGCTGGCGAAAACTCCCGCTTTCCCTGCCTGGGCGTGCGGCACTGTTTAAAATGATGTCCCTTCCTAGGTTCCTGTATGCTCTTCAAAATACCCAGAATCCGGTCCCGTCCAGCTACTTTAGGGAGGTCGAGGGTTTGCAGCGGGCCCTTCTCTGGGATGGCAGACCACGCATCGCCATTACGAAGCTTACGCTCCCGTGGTATGACGGGGGTATAGCATTGCCTGACATCCGGAGATTCTATTGGGCTTCCCAGCTAGCTGCCCTTAATCACGGCCTCTACGGTCCAGCAGTAAGCCCAGGTTATGCCATGGATCGGTGGCTCCTGGACGACGGGAAGTATCATAGGGCGCTATACTCGAGATCCCTGGATGGTCGAATGTCGGGGCCAACGAAGACAGCTGTACACATTTGGCGTACGATCACAAAGTCACAGGGGTGGAAGGGTAGGCTTACGATGGCAACTCCTCTCTTTGATTCTGAAATACTGGGCAAACTATGGCACACAAAGGGATTCGACAAGTGGGACATGATAGGCATATCTAAAGTGGAAGATATGATTGTGAAAGGGGAAATAAAGTCCTTTACTCTTTTGCAGACAGAGTACCAGCTGGGTGGAACGGAATATTTCCGGTACGCCCAGCTGCGTCATGCCCTTCTAGCAGCGATGCCGGAGGGCGATAAGATCCCCGAATATTCCCCGTTGGAGGATAGGGTGCTGGACGGCCATATGCCGGACAGTGCCATTTCCTTAATATATAAGAAACGTATTAATGTCCGTCCTGACCTCCTCCTTGGGGTGAGAGCCCAGTGGGTGCGTGATGGGATAGAGCTGGATGATGAAGACAGGCAATAAGCAGTGTCTTCCCCTAAGGAGGTGGCGATCCCTGCCAGGCTGCGGCTGGTTCAATTAAAAATTCTTCATAGGGTGTACGTGACGGGTCCCAGGTTGATACACATGGGTCATTCAGTGGACGGCCTCTGCAGGCGCGGCTGTGGTGCTTTAGCCACCTTTATGCATATTATTTGGGAGTGCAGTGTAGTCGCCTCCTACTGGAGGCGGGTACATATGATCATGAGCGAGGTGACTGGGGTGGATGTTCTGGCAGAGGCCCGACGCTGCCTCCTGAATGTGTGGGGTCCTACTGATTACAATAGTGCACAAACACAATGGGTCACCCTGGGGAACATGATCGCGAAGATGTGGGGTGCTGCTGCAGCCCCAAAGGTGGTACAGTGGAAGGCCAACATGGATTGGTGTATGTTCCGAGAGAAGACGGTTTACGTGGCCAGGGGTAAACCCAAAAAGTGGCAAAAGATATTGGGGGCCTGGAACGAGTATAGGGGCGACATCTGCCTACCGCCTGATACCGCCCCCCTGGAAGAACGGCTGTCCCCGTAGCCTGTGGCTCCAACACATGTTCTATTAGCATATCTACCTGTACCCTCCCCCCCTCTATGGTCTTGCAAATGGGTGCTGTTCAGGTTGTTCTTTAGGTTATCTTGCCTAGCCTTTCCTACACTCGGGCCCTGTTACACGAATGTTTAAATTGCCTTGTTTTTCAGCACTAGTTTGGTGCTTTCTCTTTTTCATCTTAGTTAACTTCTTAAAAAACTACAAATACAAACCTTGGTACGATTTGGTAACATGCTTTTTGTACACCAGCCGTCTGACTGATGATATGCTGCCTAGCCTCCGGGATGTAAGGCTAAATAGCTGTGTGCACTGACTCGACAATAAAGGTTTTCAAAAAATAAAAAAGAAGGGGCGGACCAACAGAAGGAGTGTACTCAAGTACCCGAGCCAACGCTAAGTACAACCTTACAGTCTTTGAGCACCTTCCACAATGAGGTTAATTCTTCCCGTGTGGCAGCAAAGAAGCTACAAGGGTCCATGCGTAAAATCGGCAAACCGTGTACTGAGATTGCCGAACGAATGACTATGGTGGAGACCCGAACAGAAATACTGGAAACCACAGTGGGCTCGTTGAAAACCCAGGTCACGTCCCAAGAAAAAGTGGTTACCGACATCATGTGGAAACTCAAAGAGGCAGAAAATCGCCAACGCCGGAATAACCTCCGTATCCTTGGAATACCAGAAAATAGCGAAGGAAGAGATATCCGGGCATTTACTATTAAGCTGTTTAAAAACGCCTTCCCAGAGCTAACACAATGGGATTGGGACAAGGAGATACAACGAGTGCACAGATTCCCACTCTCACTTCCCAAACAGCCTCGCAAGGAACAATCCTTCCCTAGAGTCATCTTGATATTTTTGGGCAATTTTTTGTTGCGACAGGCAGTCTATGATCTGGCCCGGCCAAATAAAAAAAGGAACTGGGAGGGGTTCTCCTTCTTCGCAAAGCCAGACTTTGCACATGCCACTGTGGAAAGACGATGGAGGCTACTGCAGCTGATTACTCCCTTTCAGAATACTGGGGCTCTTGCCTTCCTACAAAACCCGGCAAAATTGAAAGTAGTGTCACAGGGCCGTACAATGTTTTTCTCTTCAGAGATACAGGCTGACCAGGTGCTGAAAGATATCATTTCAGGGGGCACGGGGGTACTGGGAAGAAATAATCGATCTATCTCTTAGCACCTGCTTTGCTTCTTTTTCTTTTTTTTATTTCCCTTTTCTTCTATGGTCTTTTTTCTTTGATTTGTGAAACTAACCAAACGTGCGGGACTAAGAGGACACCCCAATTGACTCAATTTAATAACTGGACTTGGTCATTGTCATGTTATGCTTTCCATATAACTATGCTGTAGTCCTCTATAATGTATATTCCACTCATGAAGCAATGTAGGGCACGATTTGCATACATGTAAGGACAGGAGGGAAGGAGGGGCGTAGGGTGTGGGTGAGGTTGGTCAGATGCTATCACACAGGCTCAGGATTGAGCTTGGCGGCTTAATATGTGTCGGAGGGTGGGGGGATGGGAGGGCTGGGGGGTGGGGGGAAAGACCAAGGGAGGATTAATACAAGATGGGCAGAAGTAGGGGTTGGAGTAGGGCAAAAGAGCCACAATAAACAAAAAGATGGTAAGAAAGATTAGGTGCCAAGAATATGTCTATAGTAATTGTATGAACAAGGATCAAGAAATAGGATGGCAAAGCTAAGAATTGTATCAATGAATATATGTGGTCTTAATGACATAAAGAAAAGACGGAAGGTAGCTATGGGATTGCAAGCAATGGAGGCTAATATAGTTTGCTTACAGGAGACACACATAGAGGGGGCAACAGTGTATACTAAAAACATTAGGGTATCAACTCATAGTCGCCTCTACTCAAGGCACACGAACTAGAGGGGTGGCTATTCTAGCGAAAGGAGGGGGGGTTCAATTTACAAGATCAATAACTGACAAATTTGGAAGATGGGCCATCACGGAATGCCAATATAATAACGGGGAAAACAAGATGACTTTATGCACTATCTATGGCTATGTAAGTGACGATCCAGACATCCTGTTGAGGGTTGCAAATGAACTGGTACATTGGCCTTTACCCCTAATTGTCTGCGGGGACCTTAATCTACACCTACCAGGGGATTGGTCAATGGGCCCTGAATTTAAATATCAAGGGAGGAAACCTAAGGTTTTTAGGGCGCATAAGGAACTCTGCGCATTACATGGGTTGATTGATAGCCGGCAATCAAACCACCCCGGAGATCATGGATTTACATACTTCTCCCACCCATATTCACGTCATGTGCGACTCGATTATATGTTCATTTCTAACTCTTTGAAGGATATGTGCACTGTAGGAAAGCTTCAGAGGGTATTATCAGATCATAACCCATTAGAGCTTAATATAGTATGCAATAGAAGTAACCCCATTATAAGGACCTGGACGTTCGAAAGGGCTTTTCTCAAAAAATGAAAAATACTGTCAACATATGAGGGATTGGATTCCAACTTTCTTAGCAATAAATGTGGGTAGCGCACCTATTGAGGTGGTTTGGGACGCAATAAAGGCAGGCATCAGAGGAGAAACGCTTCAGTTTTCAGTCATGACCAATAGAGAAGGAAAACAACAACTAGCTATGCTACAGCAGAACTTGAGTAAAACAGAGGCAGACCTGATTGAGGCTACACAAAGGGGGCCAGTAACGGACGAACTGGCGCGAGTAGCCGTTGCAAGAAACCTTGTTTCAAAGATCCTTACGGAGAAGGCCATTACCAAAGCCACAACCTATAAGGAAAAAACGTATGAGCTTAGCGAACAAGTTGGGCACCAGTTAGCAGTTCGCACAAAAGAGGAGATGACAGATAATATAATAAAATGCATTAAAGACCTAGAAGCATCCGAAATTAGAGCATCATTTCAGAGGTTATATCAAGAACTATATAAAGAACCAGAGAGAGACCAGGAGGACCCTGAGGAAAACCTAGATCAATGTGAGGGCAACTGCCTGGAGAAAGAAGACCAAGATAGCCTAGATAACCCCCTTTGCTGCGATGAAATACTGCTCTCTTTGAACTCATTGGCAATGGGCAAAGCAGCCAGGGTGGATGGGATTCCAACAGAGTTCTTTGCGAAGTTCTCGGATCAACTTAAAACAGTCATGTTGGAATTATTCAGCTCTATATTTCGGGGCTGGAATCCACCTCCTTCTTGGTCAGCCGTGAAAATCATGGTTTTCCTGAAAAAAAAAGGACCCCATGGAAATGGGACCTTACCGCCCCATAACATTGATAAACGAGGACTCCAGAATCTATTCTAAACTCCTGGCCGCACAATTAGCACCAATTATCCATAAAATTGTGTCGATTCGCCAACATGGGTTCATTCCAGGGAGGTCAACAATTGATCACGTGCAAAGAGTGATTTCTCTATTTGATTATGCAGAGACGACAGGAGTCCCCATAGCACTTATTCTACTTGGCGCAGAGAAGCCGTTCGATAGGGTCTCCTGGAAGTTTCTATGGGCAGCCATGACGAGCTGTGGAATCACTAGGGGATTCATAAAAGCCACCCAAGGACTCTATGTCAACCCAGGAGCTAGTGTCATGATTAACGGGACCTTGTCTGAGAAATTCACTATTACTAGGGGGACAAGACAGGGGTGCCCCTGCTCACCACTCTTATTTGCTGTCTATATTGATTCATTTATCCGTAAAATTGATAATCATCCCTCAGTGTTACCTATTCGCGTACATAATCATGACACAAAAATCCTAGCATATGCTGACGGCATCGCAGTGGTCACCAGCAATCCCAATAGGGCTATTGATGTGATTGAGGAGGAGGCATAGAGGTTCGGAAATGTCTCTGGATATAAACTGAATTCAGGGAAAACCCAGATTGTCCTCAAAGGCAAAATCAGGATGAGGGATAACAGGGTAACAGATCATGCAGTATACCTTGGCGACATCTTAAGCGCAAAGATAGACAACGTTGTTAATATAAATCTTGACCCATTGATCGGTCGTACTAGAAAAGAACTGACCAGGCTGAATAATCTACATCTTACCATCGGCGGTAGATGCAATGTAATCAAAATGCTTTTTTGCCCAGGTTTTTGTACTTTTTTTGAGCAATATGTCTGGAGTTTTTCTCCTCAGCACTTTAAAGCCATCGAGACCATGTTCTCTAGATTTATTTGGGGGTTTTAAGAGACCTCGCTGAGCTCTTAAATGGATAATGCTGTCTAAAGAAAAAAGGGGACTATCTATGCCCAACTTTAAGTTATATTACTGGGCGGCGGTGGCTAAATATTGTGTGACACTTATATCCAACGAACCTAGCGATCACCTCATCCCTACACCGCAAGAAATGATTTTGGGGGAGGGGTGCGAGGGGTGCTTATGGCGACATGTCTATGATAATTACTTTAAGAAAGTGAAACTTAAGACTATTTCTAGCATATATAAAGTCTGGAGTAATATACGAAAATTGCTGGGGCTGGGCCGATACTCCTGCAATACACCCGTTAGCTGCAATAACGATCTGTCAGAGATCTTCCAGGATGGTTGTATGATTAGGTGGATAGGGGCGGAGGTCTACCAGCTGGGCTGTTTTTATACACCAAACGGTCTGTAAAGCTTTTCGGAGCTGCGCACTGAATACAACATCAGCCATAGGGATTTTTGTAAATTCTTGCAGATTAGGGATTTCTTACTAAAGAAAGTGGGGGGTCGGGAAAAATTCCAAACTAGCACCACAATAGAAAACCTATGTAGGAAACCCACTCCTAAAATCATGGAAATATATGAAACATTAGGTAGAACCTTCCCAGATGACATGGATAAACAATTAGCTGATTAGCAGACTAATTAAGTGTGCAGCCATCAACCCCCGAACACGCGTATGAACTTTCACAAACATGTCTAATGTCTATTAAATTGCAAGCACAATTTTATAAAACATTCTTTTCCCTATATTATACCCCTTATAAAATTGCAACATGGGCGACTGGAAAGGGAACTACCTGCCCGCGCTGCTCACAGTATGAAGCTGACATTATTCACATGTTTGCCTCCTGCAATACATTATCTAATCTGATAATAGAAATATCTGACTTCGTGTCGGGGATATTTCACGCAAGAATTTCCATCTCAAATGAAGAAATAATGCTAGGGGTAGCTAAAAATCAGCGGCCTATACATATGCAGGGATTGATTTTTGTGGCCATGGCTGTTCTCCGACTCTGCATAGCCTCATCCTGGCTGGACCAAAATCCACCGGCTTTCACACAATGGAGGGCAAGATTGGTCGTGACATGTGGCCTGGAGGTGTCCATTTATAAAAACAAGGGGATTAATAAAAAGAAAAGAGGTATGCTGATCTGGGGACCAGTACTGCAGTGGATACAAGATCACATTTAGGGCTGGAATCTGCTCTTGGTATCTGATGTTTGTATACCATCCGAGCGAGCTTAAGCCTAGATATTTATTTATTTATCTTTTGTTTGTTTATTTTGTGATCTTCAAGTATGCTTTCTGTGTTCTAATTTTTCTTTTTCTCTTTTGTATCTCCCTACAAGCGAAATGACTCCAGAAAGACTGTATGTTATAATTCGGCTTTCACAGTTTGGAATGGAATAAGACCTTGGTCTTCTGGTGGGTGGGGGGGAGTGTGTGTGGGGAGGGGGGGGGTTGTGTATACTGGGGGGAAAAACCTTGAATAAAGATGCCACACTCCAATCTGCCCCACTTCAATCCAAAGCAGTCACGCCCAATCCACCCCACTCCAATCCGTCCCATCCCATCCAGTCCACCTCAATGCAGTCTAATCCACCCCATGCTACTCCAATTCACCCCACTCTACCCGACCCAGTCCACCCCACACCAGTTCAATTCACCCCACTCAATCTTTTCCATCCAGCTCACCACAATCCAATACACCCCACCCCAATCCACCCAATCCAATACATCCCACTCCAATCCATTACAACCCTCTCTTCCACTCCACCCCCCCAATCCACTCAAATTCGCCCCACTCCAAGCCATCCTACTCTAATCCAATCCACCCCAAACCAATCCACTTCACGCCCATTTCAGTGCATCTCAATCCAATCCAATTCAGTCCACCTATTCCAATCCACCCCAACATACTCACCCCAACCCACTCTACCCAGGTCCAATTCACCCCAGTCTACTCCAGTCCAATCCATACCACTACCTCAATCCACTCCAACCCACAGCAGCCTTTTCCACTCTACTCTATGTCACTGCACTCTACAATACTCCACACCCTCCACTCTACACCAGTTCACTCTACAGCACTCCATTCTACACCACTCCACTATATGGTACTCCACTCTATGGCACTGCGCTCTATGGCACTGCATTCTATGGTACTGCTCTCTATGGCACTGCACTCTATGGCACTGCACTCTACAACACTCCAGACCCTCCACTCTACACCAGTTCACTCTACAACACTCCATTCTGCACGACTCCACTATATGGTACTTCACTCTATGGCACTGCGCTCTATGGCACTGCACTCTATAGCACTGCACTCTACAACACTCCAGACCCTCCACTCTACACCAGTTCACTCTACAACACTCCATTCTGCACGACTCCACTATATGGTACTTCACTCTATGGCACTGCGCTCTATGGCACTGCGCTCTATGGCACTGCACTCTACAACACTCCAGACCCTCCACTCTACACCAGTTCACTCTACAGCACTCCATTCTGCACGACTCCACTATATGGTACTTCACTCTATGGCACTGCGCTCTATGGCACTGCGCTCTATGGCACTGCACTCTATGGCACTGCACTCTATGGCACTGCACTCTATGGCACTGCGCTCTATGGCACTGCGCTCTATGGCACTGAGCTCTATGGCACTGCACTCTATGACACTGCACTCTATGGCACTGCGCTCTATGGCACTGCACTCTATGGCACTGCACTCTACAACACTCCAGACCCTCCACTCTACACCAGTTCACTCTACAACACTCCATTCTGCACACTCCACTATATGGCACTGCGCTCTATGGCACTGCGCTCTATGGCACTGCACTCTACAACACTCCAGACCCTCCACTCTACACCAGTTCACTCTACAGCACTCCATTCTGCACAACTCCACTATATGGTACTCCACTCTATGGCACTGCGCTCTATGGCACTGCGCTCTATGGCACTGCACTCTACAACACTCCAGACCCTCCACTCTACACCAGTTCACTCTACAGCACTCCATTCTGCACACTCCACTATATGGCACTGCGCTCTATGGCACTGCGCTCTATGGCACTGCACTCTACAACACTCCAGACCCTCCACTCTACACCAGTTCACTCTACAGCACTCCATTCTGCACAACTCCACTATATGGTACTTCACTCTATGGCACTGCGCTCTATGGCACTGCGCTCTATGGCACTGCACTCTATGGCACTGCACTCTATGGCACTGCGCTCTTTGGCACTGAGCTCTATGGCACTGCACTCTATGACACTGCACTCTATGGCACTGCTCTCTATGGTACTTCACTCTATGGCACTGCCGTCTATGGCACTGCGCTCTATGGCACTGAGCTCTATGGCACTGCCCTCTATGACACTGCACTCTATGGCACTGCACTCTATGGCACTGAGCTCTATGGCACTGCGCTCTATGGCACTGCGCTCTATGGTACTTCACTCTATGGCACTGCCGTCTATGGCACTGCGCTCTATGGCACTGAGCTCTATGGCACTGCCCTCTATGACACTGCACTCTATGGCACTGCGCTCTATGGTACTTCACTCTATGGCACTGCCGTCTATGGCACTGCGCTCTATGGCACTGAGCTCTATGGCACTGCCCTCTATGACACTGCACTCTATGGCACTGCACTCTATGGCACTGAGCTCTATGGCACTGCGCTCTATGGCACTGCGCTCTATGGTACTTCACTCTATGGCACTGCCGTCTATGGCACTGCGCTCTATGGCACTGAGCTCTATGGCACTGCCCTCTATGACACTGCACTCTATGGCACTTCACTCTATGGCACTGCGCTCTATGGCTCTCTCTGCCACTGAACCACTGACTCCACTTCCCTATAGTCAACTCTATATCAAGCTGCTCCCCCTACTCCACTCTGCAGCACTGCACTCCAACAAATCCAGCCTGCGACACTCTACTCCCCACTCCACGCCAGGACACTCCATGCCACTAACGTTTAGCTTTGCTGAGCAGCAGCCACACTTGTGCACAGAGTGGCAAAACTACATTGCCAACGCCAATAGCCCCTGTATAGGCGAGACCGTTTGTCTTGTCCAATGCTTGTTTATTGTTTTCGCGGGTGAGGTCGCGGAGGCCGCTGATAGCTGTTATGTAAGCCGTATTTATTACCTTCTCTATGGCTTGGGGTGCAGCAGTCAGTGCCTGTAAGGTTTCAGCACCTCTCAAACATTACACGTCATGAGATAAATATCAGCCCTGCTTCCATTTCTGCTCTCACTGCACAGACGCCGTCCAAGGCTCTGTCTGGGGTTTGGCGGGAAATAAGTATAATGCAGCTGCAGAAAGGGCGACTGCCACCTAATCTGTGCTAGTATGTAATCGAAGATGTTTATTTTGGTTTACGTAATCAAAAATGTATTCAAATCAATAGCTGATTAGGATTCAGGATTTTTTTTAACTGTAATTGAGACACGTGTGGTTGCGGAAATAATGGAGGAAGAGCGTGTGCGTGTCTGTCTGTCTGTCTCTCTCTCTCTATCTCTCCCCAGGACACACGGGTTCTTTTGCGGTGACTTTATACAATTTGGCTGTGTGCTTTGTAATTCGTTTTGCATTCGTGCGAAAGGCGTGCAGGGCCTAGATCTCAGTAATCAAACTGGGCTCTAATCTCAGCTCACACAAGTTAAGAACCCGTGTGACCTTGCTTCCTCCGGCCCTTATCTGCTCGATCCAGGAAGCTTAGAAGCAGCTTATTCGCCTAAATGAGCATTGACAAAACCCGGCCTTGACTTCTGTCCATCCCTTGTTCGGTTGTTGAACTCGTCACTGTGTGAAGTTAGAGGCTGCACGTGGTGTTCCTTTCCAAGTCCGTGTGATATTTTACGTGTTGTTCTAAGTTAGGGCTAATGTGATACATTATGTAATATGCTAGTTGTGTGATTCGGCAGAAAATACCTGTGTAAAGAGTAGTGTGGTGTCAGGCTGTGTTTGAACTCACCCCCCAGACCCCTTCCACGTTATTGTACAGTACACACAATACACGCAAAAATACACGCGCACAAACGTAACAACACAAACCTATGCACAACGGGCCATTCTAATGGATGCACCTCCTTCATGAAAACAAAGCGCCTCGTAGCAGATCAGCGCTATATAAAATACCTGAGATAAATATATAAAGAAAGGTAGATGAGAGGCAATACACATGAGCATTAAGTTGCGAATTGCAAGCGTAGATAAACAATCAATAGACGTGTGTTGATGTAGATGTATGTCTTTATTTCATACACAATTGGTGTACATCTTTAGAAACAGCCAACGCGTTTTGCCCTAAAAAGGGCTTCTTCAGGGCAAAAGTATAATGGCGTAATACGTGTGCCAACTTGATTCAATCTGGTGATGCGTGGTTGGTATCAAGCGTCCAACTTAAGCACGTAATGCCAGGGTAAGAGGCCTTAAGCCAAAGGGAACCGCCTGTGTATTCTTAGTGAGAGATACCAGACTGTGTCAGTATGTAGAAGGCCACTTGCTTCCAATGGTCTTGAAGGAGTATCTTATTAGCGTGAGTCACCGGTGAAGGTGCATCTTGCTCTGGAAGGTTCCACTTGGTTCCTGTGCAGAAGCAGAGTCTGGAATGATTAAAGGGGTTCGGCCCTCCTCTGACCCCCGCCCCCGTGCTTCGGGTTCCTGAAGGTGGCCTCTGGAGACATCCTTTCATAGCACAGAGTAACTGCTCCTAGGTGCTGCTTGGGGTCAGAATATGTGGGTTAGTCTAGAACCAGAGCACTTTAATGCTTCATATTTCAACTGAGGACCTGTTCACATGCACTGGTCCCTGAGCAGGGCCACCTAGAACCTTGTCAAAGTGCCAGAGCACTGCAGGGTTCTAGACTTCCAGGTGTACTCTGGGCAGCATGTCGATTGGTCTAGCATCTTGCCCTTTTTAACCCTCTGGTGCATCCTTGCACAGTGAGGCACCATTCTAGAACCAAGCAATGTAATGCAGTGTATCTGAGCTTTAGAAATCATTGCTGTGCATTGGCCCATTAAGGCAATCCTTCCAGAACGGTGATGTTTAATGCTGAATATTTGAGATCTAGAACCCAGAGCTGTGCACTGGCCCAGTGAGTCAACTCTTCCAGAACCGTGCAGTGTAAGGCAGAATATTTGAGATCTAGAACCCCGAGCTGTGCCCTGGCCCAGTAAGTCAACCCTTCCAGAACCGTGCAGTGTAAGGCAGAATATTTGAGATCTAGAACCCCGAGCTGTGCCCTGGCCCAGTAAGTCAACCCTTCCAGAACCGTGCAGTGCGCTGCAGAATATTTGAGATCTAGAACCTCGAGCTGTGACCTGGCCCCGTAAGTCAACCCTTCCAGAACAGTGCAGTGTAAGGCAGAATATTTGAGATCTAGAACCCCGAGTTGTGCCGTGGCTCAGTAAGTGAACCCTTCGTGCTGCAGAATATTTGAGATCTAGAACCCCGAGCTGTGCCCTGGACCAGTAAGTGAACCCTTCGTGCTGCAGAATATTTGAGATCTAGAACCCAGAGCTGTGCCCTGGACCAGTAAGTGAACCCTTCGTGCTGCAGAATATTTGAGATCTAGAACCCAGAGCTGTGCACTGGCCCAGTAGGTCAACCCTTCCAGAACCGTGCAGTGTAAGGCAGAATATTTGAGATCTAGAACCCCGAGCTGTGCCCTGGACCAGTAAGTGAACCCTTCGTGCTGCAGAATATTTGAGATCTAGAACCCAGAGCTGTGCACTGGCCCAGTAGGTCAACCCTTCCAGAACCGTGCAGTGTAAGGCAGAATATTTGAGATCTAGAACCCCGAGCTGTGCCCTGGACCAGTAAGTGAACCCTTCGTGCTGCAGAATATTTGTGATCTAGAACCCAGAGCTCTGCACTGGCCCAGTAAGTCAACCCTTCCAGAACCGTGCAGTGCAAGGCAGAATATTTGAGATCTAGAACCCCGAGCTGTGTACTGACCCAGTAAGTCAACCCTTCCAGAACCGTGCAGTGTAAGGCAGAATATTTGAGCTCTAGAACCCCGAGCTGTGTACTGGCCCAGTAAGTCAACCCTTCCAGAACCGTGCAGTGCAGGTAGAATATTTGAGATCTAGAACCCCGAGCTGTGTACTGGCCCAGTAAGTCAACCCTTCCAGAACCGTGCAGTGTAAGGCAAAATATTTGAGATCTAGAACCCCGAGCTGTGCCATGGCCCAGTAAGTCAACCCTTCCAGAATCGTGCAGTGTGCTGCAGAATATTTGAGATCTAGAACCTCGAGCTGTGCCCTGGCCCAGTAAGTCAACCCTTCCAGAACAGTGCAGTGTAAGGCAGAATATTTGAGATCTAGAACCCCGAGCTATGCCCTAGCCCAGTAAGTGAACCCTTCGTGCTGCAGAATATTTGTGATCTAGAACCCAGAGCTGTGCACTGGCCCAGTAAGTCAACCCTTCCAGAACCGTGCAGTGCAAGGCAGAATATTTGAGATCTAGAACCCCGAGCTGTGTACTGGCCCAGTAAGTCAACCCTTCCAGAACCGTGCAGTGTAAGGCAGAATATTTGAGATCTAGAACCTCGAGCTGTGCCCTGGCCCACTAAGTCAACCCTTCCAGAACAGTGCAGTGTAAGGCAGAATATTTGAGATCTAGAACCCCGAGCTGTGCCGTGGCCCAGTAAGTGAACCCTTCGTGCTGCAGAATATTTGTGATCTAGAACCCAGAGCTGTGCACTGGCCCAGTAAGTCAACCCTTCCAGAACCGTGCAGTGCAAGGCAGAATATTTGAGATCTAGAACCCCGAGCTGTGTACTGGCCCAGTAAGTCAACCCTTCCAGAGCCGTGCAGTGTAAGGCAGAATATTTGAGATCTAGAACCCCCAGCTGTGCTGTGGCCCAGTAAGTCAACCCTTCCAGAACCGTGCAGTGTGCTGCAAAATATTTGAGATCTAGAACCTCGAGCTGTGCCCTGGCCCAGTAAGTCAACCCTTCCAGAACAGTGCAGTGTAAGGCAGAATATTTGAGATCTAGAACCCCGAGCTGTGCCGTGGCCCAGTAAGTGAACCCTTCGTGCTGCAGAATATTTGAGATCTAGAACCCCGAGCTGTGCCGTGGCCCAGTAAGTGAACCCTTCGTGCTGCAGAATATTTGAGATCTAGAACCCAGAGCTGTGCACTGGCCCAGTAGGTCAACCCTTCCAGAATCGTGCAGTGTGCTGCAGAATATTTGAGATCTAGAACCTCGAGCTGTGCCCTGGCCCAGTAAGTCAACCCTTCCAGAACAGTGCAGTGTAAGGCAGAATATTTGAGATCTAGAACCCCGAGCTATGCCCTGGCCCAGTAAGTGAACCCTTCGTGCTGCAGAATATTTGTGATCTAGAACCCAGAGCTGTGCACTGGCCCAGTAAGTCAACCCTTCCAGAACCGTGCAGTGCAAGGCAGAATATTTGAGATCTAGAACCCCGAGCTGTGTACTGGCCCAGTAAGTCAACCCTTCCAGAACCGTGCAGTGTAAGGCAGAATATTTGAGATCTAGAACCTCGAGCTGTGCCCTGGCCCACTAAGTCAACCCTTCCAGAACAGTGCAGTGTAAGGCAGAATATTTGAGATCAAGAACCCCGAGCTGTGCCGTGGCCCAGTAAGTGAACCCTTCGTGCTGCAGAATATTTGTTTTTTTTTTTTATTTTTTTTTATTTTTTCTTTTTATTTTTGTTTTACTTTTCCTTCATTACAACATATTGTTATGAGCATTACATATATGACAATTTTATACATTGGTTTATAATATAAAGCTTTAGACACCAACATTAATTAGTAAGATCAAAGCCACTTATATACTACATCTACCTAAAGAAAACTTACGTATAGGAAAATTCATCTAACATAATCAATCAATCACAAAAAATATCACAGGAAGAAAAAGAAGGTGGACGCCGAAGACATTAATAGTAACGATAGCTTCAACATTCTCCTTCCCCCTCCCCTAGTTGCTCCTTCTTTGCCTCTCTTTCCAATTACATATTGGCTCCCAAATTCTTCTCCCCAGTCTTCTTCCATTTCTCCCCTTTCGAGCGTACATTTTTTCCTCTATATTATATGCATACAGAGTGTTTGCTAGCCAACATTGCAAGCTTGGAGGGCTTTTTTCCAGCCAGGCCCTTGCTATTGTGAGCCTATAGACCGCCATTATTAGAAACATAAACTCAACATAATGAACCTGCTCCTCGTTATTCACCCCTAACATGATCCACGTCGGCGTAAGGGATACCTCAATACCCAGTGAATTTGCCAGAAATCCCTCAATTCCACTAATCAATGATCGCAGTTTAGGGCATGTTGCAAAAATATGTACGCTATCCGCTTCCAGCTCGTTACATCTGGGGCAGTTGATACCCTGATTCCCCCCCCCATTTTGCAATCTTTGCAGGCGTAAAATACAAGAAGTACAATGTTTTATAGTGCTGCGATTGCAGCGGGGCAGCGCAGATTATCGTAGAGCCCAGATTTAGAGAATCATAAAACAAGCTACCATCAATTCCCAATTTATCCTCCCATTTCTTACTAAATTTATCTAAATCATCATGCTTCTCTTCGACCAATGCTGCATAAAAAGTTTTAATGGAGCAATCCCCCATCAATTTAATTTTCTCCATAATCCCTATTTTATTAAAGCCCGCTGGACCTCCGACTTTGTTGTTAAGAAAGCTTCTGACCTGCAGATATTTAAAAAATCCCCTGTTATCTAGGCCGTATGTATCTCTCAACTCTGAGAATTGCTTCAAACCATCCTGCGAAAGTAAATCACCAATTTGCATGACCCCCCTTGTAGCCCAATCTGCCATGACTTGATCAGCAAAAATTTCCTTAGGCAGTGAACTATTATTAAATAATTGGACATACCTATTATATCTTCCCATCTTTACTTTCTTTAAAAATGCGTTCCAAACCGTCACTGCCGCCCTTATGGTTTTAAATTTAGTCCGTTTGAAATAGCTATAGTCAATGCATTTTAAAAAGCAGTTCTCAGCATTTACCCCTAGCGCGACAGCATAAACCTCTGTCGACATCTGCTGCAACCTTACATCTTCAGAATTTCCGCCAATAAGGCCTTGAATGTATTGGAGCACCGTAGCCATGTAATATAAACGAAAATCTGGTGCCCCCCACCCTCCTTTTTCTCTAGGAAGCGTCATATACCTATAGGCCCTCCTGGTTTTACCTTGGGCCCAAATAAATCTGTTGCATATTGCCTCTATAGTGTTAAACCAACTGGCTTCAATCAATAAGGGTACAGCCCTGAACACATACAAAAATTTCGGTAAAATCATCATTTTGATTATATTTGTACATCCAACTAGCGAAAGGTGTAAATTATTCATTCTTTCCAAGTCATTTTTTGTTTGAGCAATCAAGGGATCCATATTTTTTTCCACAATTCTATTCACTTCCGCTGTCATTTGTACCCCTAAATATGTTGCTATGTTTGTTACTCTATCATCGTTGCAGATAGCCCATTGATTTTTAACTATCTGTGTTTTTGTAGTATTCAAGCTGTAACCTGAGAACTGACCAAACCTCTTAGCTTCTTCTTCAATTACCCTAATGGCATCTGAGGGTTCTGGAGTTAGGATAGCAACGTCATCCGCATAGGCTAACGTTTTAATCCTACGGCCATTTAATACTAATGGTACTATCTCTTGATTGAATTCCAGTTTCCTTATATAAGGGTCCAAGTATAAAGCAAAAAGCAGAGGAGAAGAGGGACAACCCTGCCTTGTACCCCTTTGAATGCTAACTGCATCCGAGTGACCTCTGTTGACTCTTATCCTGGCTGTCGGATTAATATACAGTGTCTGTAAAGCCTTTATAAATCCTGGACCTATGCCATGCCACCTCAAAACCTCCCAAAGATATCTCCATGAGACCCTGTCAAAGGCTTTTTCGGCATCGAGAAACACCGCTGCCATTGGATCTTCCAAGGTATCTGCAACGTCAAATGCCGTAATTGCTAATCTCGTATGATGGGTTGTTCCCTTACCAGGGATAAACCCATGCTGAGAGGGGATGACTAGAGATTCAATTTTCCTGGACAGTCTTTTTGCTAACATCTTAGAACCCCGAGCTGTGTACTGGCCCAGTAAGTCAACCCTTCCAGAACCGTGCAGTGTAAGGCAGAATATTTGAGATCTAGAACCTCGAGCTGTGCCCTGGCCCACTAAGTCAACCCTTCCAGAACAGTGCAGTGTAAGGCAGAATATTTGAGATCTAGAACCCCGAGCTGTGCCGTGGCCCAGTAAGTGAACCCTTCGTGCTGCAGAATATTTGTGATCTAGAACCCAGAGCTGTGCACTGGCCCAGTAAGTCAACCCTTCCAGAACCGTGCAGTGCAAGGCAGCATATTTGAGATCTAGAACCCCGAGCTGTGTACTGGCCCAGTAAGTCAACCCTTCCAGAGCCGTGCAGTGTAAGGCAGAATATTTGAGATCTAGAACCCCCAGCTGTGCCGTGGCCCAGTAAGTCAACCCTTCCAGAACAGTGCAGTGTAAGGCAGAATATTTGAGATCTAGAACCCCGAGCTGTGCCGTGGCCCAGTAAGTGAACCCTTCGTGCTGCAGAATATTTGAGATCTAGAACCCCGAGCTGTGCCGTGGCCCAGTAAGTGAACCTTTCGTGCTGCAGAATATTTGAGATCTAGAACCCAGAGCTGTGCACTGGCCCAGTAGGTCAACCCTTCCAGAATCGTGCAGTGTAAGGCAGAATATTTGAAATCTAGAATCCCGAGCTGTGTACTGGCCCAGTAAGTCAACCCTTCCAGAACCGTGCAGTGTAAGGCAGAATATTTGAGATCTAGAACCCCGAGCTGTGCCCTGGCCCAGTAAGTGAACCCTTCGTGCTGCAGAATATTTGTGATCTAGAACCCAGAGCTGTGCACTGGCCTAGTAAGTCAACCCAGTCACCTGGCCATAGCAGGCACCGGGCGTTTCCCTGGTGGGCCGCCAGGGTGGGGGCTGGTTTTAGACCCCTGGGCACCGTTTTTGTTACCAAGGGCCAGTTTTGCAGCGTAGCCCCCAGTAACGAAAGCGGCACAAGGCTTTCTGCTAGCACACCCCCCTTCCTAAAGCTCCCCACCCGGGGGCCGGTCCAGCTCTTTGCCAGGGCCGATTTTGGTTCCCAGTCCGGCCCTGCCTTCCAGAACCGTGCAGTGTAATGCAGAATATTTGAGATCTAGAACCCAGTGCTGTGCATTGGCCCAGTGAGTCAGTCTATCTAGAACAGGGGTCTCCAACCAGTAGCTCGTGAGCTACTGTAGTTCTTGAGGTAACTCTGAGTAGCTCACCTAGTTGTACTTTATCTAGAACTTCACAGCTGAATATTTGGGCTCTAGATCCGAGTGTGTTGTGGCGCAGTAAATCCAGTGGTACAGAAGAGTGTCGTGAAGCCCAGTGTGTTCAAGTTCTAGCTGGGATCTGTTCTACCCCTCTTCCCGGAAGTGAACTGCACCTGAGGCTGAACATTTCACTGCCGGATGAGTTTTTCTCTTCATTAAACTGATAGCTCACACTAAAATAACTCGCCCCCTTGTATATCGCTCTGCGACACTCATGTTCTCATCCCAAGAAGGATGAAAGACTGTTTGACCTTGAGATTCAGAGCTGTGATGCACAGGTTGCACAGGCATCCCAGCAGCAGATACATTAACCTCCTGAAAGACCTCATCAACTTCAGGTTGGCGGAGAAACTGCCTGAAAACTGGGAATTGTGTGGTAATTGCACAACAATGCAATAGCCATTCGTGGGCATAAGGACAGCAAGCGGCTATGTTGAATCATTAATTTTGCATGTGATCCTCCTGTGTCTCTGAGTTGTAGACTTGTGGACAATACGTTTTCTGGTCAAGCCTGCTAGAAAGAGAAGGCGTAGCGTGGCTTACCGTGAACATAGGGGGCTTGGAGCCCGCCCACTGCTAAGCATTGGTTGGTTTACCTTGTCACTCTCATTTGCCTGCTTCATATTGGTGTCCAATCACGTCGATCTTGAGTTGTCCTTCTAGGAAGCACCTCCTCTTTACCATTGTTTTGATTGGTTGGCATGTCTGCTTCCACTGCTTGCTTTTCAAAGCACCACTTGTTTCTTTTGCGTGGAGCGCTCCATGCGAGAGTGTGACTTTTCAAGATGTCTCCCCAGTGTATTTATCCCCCCATGATGCTGTGCCCTTCTCTACCCACCTTCCTCTGTGATGCTTTGCTGTTGCCCCAACCACCTCCATGTTTCTTCTGCTCCCCCGCCTGCCCGTTTAAAAAAAACACGCTTTTGTTTTCTTTGTAGTTATTGATGCAATTCGAGTCGGTAAATAAAAGGGAAGAAAATGCCAGCGTTATTTTGAGGGGCGCACGTTGTGGTGTTGCGCTCTAGTCTACGAGCGTGAACGCGATGACGCGTCACGCTATGGACGAGAGCGAGGCGCGTGCGCAGCGTAGAGTATAAGAAGAAAGGCGCGAAGGTGTGAGCGGGGATTGGTGACCGATGCAGCACATAGCTAGACGCTCGGCGCTCTTTAACGATTTTGATCTATGTTTGATGTTCAATAAAACTAGTTGAACTCTACTACGACTCCGAGCACTGTGTCATAAGGGGGGAACCTTAAGTTACATTACAGTGGCGACGAGGATTGGGATTTCCCCACTGTGCACGCACAGCCGAACAGAGAGTCGAGTCCCGGAGACGGAGAGGAACTTCCCTCGTCGAGACATCAACGGACGAGAAGCACCAGCAACGCGAAATCGTAGAGCGCGGCAGAAGCGCACCAACACCACTTGGCAGCGGACCAGCCACGGGCCACACCTCAGGTCAGTGCGGTCCCGGAGAAGAGGGGTCCCCCAGCCTGCACGCTGGCAACTAAAGGCACTGTACAGACTCCAGAAGAGGGCGAGCAAAACTCCAACCCTCCACGAGGCGCAGAGGACAACACCCCAGGCAGTCCCAGAAGCCAAGGAGACGCTGCAAGTAGGGCAGAAGGCCCCAGTGCGACGAATAACCCCAGGGCCCAGACAGAAGCGCCAAAAGACGTACCCAAGATGGCGAACCAATCATCCTTCTTACCCAGACCGGGTGAACCCCAAATGAAATGGGAAGACTGGAGGGAATATTTCAGGAACTACGTAGAAGCACTCGAAGATGAGAACGGAGGACCATACGCCCCAGCGCGAAAGAAGAGACTGTTGCTCCATAACTTAGGCCCAGAGGGGGTGAGAGTGTTCGCCAACATAGTTCCTAAGGAGCGCGAAGCGACAGAGGACGATGTGTTCCAAAATGCGCTGGAAGATCTAGACAACCACTTTCGTCCGGCAGTGTGCGTTTCCATAGACCGCTACAATTTCCAACAAAGGAAACAAGAAACGGGGGAGTCAATCGACGACTACGTAGCCGCTCTGCAGCGCCTGGCCATCACGTGCAAGTACGGAACACTGCAAGATGAGTACATAAAAGACCAGATTGTGATGCACACCACCAACAAATCGATCCAGGACAAACTATGGGCACAAAGCGAAACATCGCTTAAGGACGTCATAGCCATGGTGAAAAAAGCAGAGATGTCGAAGCGTTGCGCAGACGCGGCCAAACGAGAAAACACACAGAAACAAATGGTCAACAAAATCGACGAAGCCCCGACCGTGCACAAGCAAAAAAGTTCCTATGGCGACCAGAAGCAAGAACCCAGATGGACAGGGAAACAGACAAGTCGCACGCCCACAGAAAACAAGTTCTCATGCTACAGGTGCGGCAGCTCGGCCCACTCGGCACAAGACAAACGTTGCCCAGCGTTTCGCGCCAGATGCGCGTTTTGCGGCCTGGTCGGCCATTTTGAAAAAGTCTGCCGAAAAAAGGGAAGAAGGACCACCGTGAAGTGTGTCGAGTCAGCACCGTCTGAAGTCGGAGCGGAGGAAGACCTGGAAGACAGCGACATGGTACTATGCATCGAAGGGCAGGTACTAGAAGTGACGGGAAGACGCACGGACAAACCGCACACAGACATGTTCATCGGTGGGGTGAAAGTGCACGTGGCAGTGGACTCGGAATCCCCCTGGACGATGGTACAACGATCCATTTGGGAAGGAGACTTCGTGCCCACAGTGGGGCCAGAGCTGCATCCACCTGACATCCGGGCCATTTCCTACACAGAAAACACCATTCCCATGATAGGTTTCCGACCACTGAAATTTGAATTCCGAGGCAGAACGGCGACCTGCAAGTTATACGTGGCCGAAAAAGGCCCCTCAGTCCTGGGGTGGAGAGATGCAGGATACTTAGGTATAAGACTGGATCCAGGGGGCAAGGAACAAATCCTCCTGACGGAAGAACAGCCCATCACGAACGGCGAAGAGTGGAAAGAAACCTACCCCGAAGTGTTCGACGGCACAGTAGGAAAATTGGACAAATTCGTCCACAAAATAATACTCAAAGAAGGAGCGATGCCAGTAACACACAAAGTCAGGAACATCCCCATAACCACGAAGGAGGCTGTACAAGCTGAACTCCAGAGACTAGAGAGGCAGGGCATCATAGAGCCCATAGACAGTTCAGAGTGGTTGGCCCCCCTGGTGGTGGCCAAGAAGCCCAATGGCAAGGTCCGCCTATGCGTAGACCTCCGTGGACTCAACAAGTGCCTCATTGTGGAAAAGTTCCCTCTGCCCAGAATAGATGAAATGTTGGCGAAAACCAAAGGCATCACCCACTTCTCCACCATCGACCTCACGTCGGCATACCACCAAATCGACCTGCACCCGGCAAGCAGAAAGTACACCTCCTTCATAACGCCCTTTGGATGCTACCAATTCCGCCGAATGCCCTTTGGCCTGGCATCAGCCGCCGCAGTCTTCCAAAAATTAATGCATCGCCTATTGAAAGACATACCCGGAGTCCAGTATTTTCAAGATGATATCCTGGTCATGGGAACCAACAGGGAAGATCACGATGGGAAACTGACCAAGGTGCTCGGGGTGCTGCAAAACAGAGGCCTCACGGCGGAGTGGAGCAAATGTAAAATAGGGTCACCCTCCGTAACCTATTTGGGACATGAAATAGGAAGCCAGGGCATTTCGCCAAAAGGGTCGAACGTGAGAGCCATCAAAGAGGCCGAGGCTCCGAAATCCAAAGAAGAGGTACGGTCGTTCCTTGGAATGGCAGAGTACTACAGCCGGTTTGTGAGACACTTTGCGACTAAGACGTACAGAATGCGCCTACTCATCCGAGACAAGTCGAAGTTCGAATGGGATGCGGAAGCCCAGAGAGAATTTGAAATGGTGAAGAAAGACATTAGTGAAGCCATCCCGTTACAGGGCTATGATCCCTCAGGGAACACCATCCTGACTACAGACGCAAGTGACAAGGGCTTGGGAGCGGTGCTGGCACAGGTGAGGGAGAACGGCTCCGTAGAGACAATCAGTTTTGCGTCGCGAGCCCTATCCCCCACAGAACAAAGATACAGCGTCATAGAAAAAGAGATGCTGGCAGTCACGTGGGCAATGAGCAAGTTTCGGCAGTTCATCTGGGGCACCAGGTTCAAACTCCAAACAGATCACAAACGCTTAGTCAAAGTCTTGACGTCCTCGGGCCATGACACAGCCACCCCACGAATTGCGAAGATGACGCTCAAATTGCTGGACTATGTTTATGACGTTGAATACCTGCCGGGCACCCAGAACAAGGTGGCTGACTACCTCAGTAGGGCGTCTGCCATGGAGGAAGCCCTGGTGGCAGCGCCGGAAACAGACGAGATGGTAGCGATCATGATGGACAATGAGACGTCGATAAGCAGTAAGGAATGGGCTGCAGCCTATGAGCGAGATCCAGAGATGTCAGAAGTCAAAAAACACCTCACATCCGCCTGGCCAGACAAACGGAAGCTCAGAGAAGAGATGAGAAAGTTCTACGAAATTCGAGAAGAACTGTCCCTGAGTGACTCCGGAATTTTCCTATACAGAGGAGAGAGGGTTGTTCCACCGGAGGCCCTCGTACCGACATTGCTGAAACAACTACACGAAGGGCACCTAGGCATTGTGAAGACTAAGGCCCGGGTGAAGCAGATGTACTGGTGGCCGGGTATGGACGCCCAGATTGAAAGACTGGTGAGAGAGTGTGAACAATGCCAAGAAGCAGACAAAATACTCCGACCCCTCAGACCAGCACTAGGAAAATTCGATAACCCCCAAAACCCATGGGAAGACATAGCCATTGACATCCTGGGGCCAGTGCTGGACAATAGGGGAGTAAACAAATTCCTGTGTGTAGTTATTGACAAGTACTCCAAGTGGCCAGAAGTGGACGTACAGGAGGCCATGGACACCGAGACCATTTTGAGATTCTTAACCTCTTTGTTCTTAAGAGAAGGCATACCTAAAAGTATACTTAGTGACAATGGACCTAAAAGTATACTTAGTGACAATGGACCCCATTTCATTTCATTTCATTCATTTCATTCATTTCATTCGTCTCAGAAAAATGGTCCCGATTCATGAAGAGGAACGGAATCACATCTAAGCACACTGCGATATACCACCCAGCAAGCAACGGCCAAGTGGAGAGGTTTAATCGCTTGCTTATGGGCTCAATACAAGCGGCCATCACACAAGGGAAGGACTGGGAAACAGAAGTACATAGCATGTTGTGGGCATACAGGATCACCCCCACCGTGGTTGGATACAGCCCCTTCCAAATCCTAAGAGGCCGATTCCCGTTCACCCGGGACAACGTTGTGTGGAGAGAAAAGACTGTAACCAGCAAATGGTCCCCAGCAGTAGTACAGCACAACTTAAACAAGGCCCAAAAGGTATACGCTGCCCACTACAATAGACGGCGCAACGTAAAAGAGACTGTGTTGGAGTAAGGAGAATGGGTTAGAGTCAAACTACCCACACTACAGAAGAAGGGAGATAGCAAGTATAGCCCACCCTTGCAAGTCAAAGAAGTCCGAGGTAGGGCTGCGCTACTCAGCGACGGCAAAGTGTGGTCCCAAGATCGCATGGCGAGAGTCAACAGGATCGTAAATTGGCCTAAATCAGAGGAAGAGGAGATATGCATAGGAGGAGAAGAGGAGAATCCCGTGAGTGAGGAAAGCTTAAGAGAAACCATCGAGGACAGAGAAGAAGGAGGAGGAAGTGAGACACGTATAACAGAATGTACTAAAGACCATTCCAACCTTGAAGCTGCTAAGGAGAGAGACAATGGAAAAGGCATTGAGAATCTTCCTGGAGTAGACGGAGGTGAGGGGAACAACCCGGTAAGGCGGACCCGCACAGGCAGAACTGTCGCCTTACCCGCAAAGTATAGAGACTATGATATGAGCGGACTATAGAGATTCCTCCCCAGCTCACTTAATAAAATTGTTGTGTCAAAGGGGGGAGATATGTGGTGTTGCGCTCTAGTCTACGAGCGTGAACGCGATGACGCGTCACGCTATGGACGAGAGCGAGGCGCGTTCGCAGCGTAGAGTATAAGAAGAAAGGCGCGAAGGTGTGAGCGGGGATTGGTGACCGATGCAGCACATAGCTAGACGCTCGGCGCTCTTTAACGATTTTGATCTATGTTTGATGTTCAATAAAACTAGTTGAACTCTACTACGACTCCGAGCACTGTGTCATAAGGGGGGAACCTTAAGTTACATTACACACGTGTGGTGCGCGTGCCTTCAAAATGACGTTGACGGCACGTCTAAGGCATTTTTATTTTTGTCACTTTAGCCACTGTGCCGTGTGGCTAAAAACCCTTGGCAAAGGCAATAGCTCACAAAAGTTGGATATGTTGATTTTGCCAATGCTTGTTTTCGGTGCATGCTGGTAATTGTACTCTGACTTTTCCCAGTGTGACTATGGAGCTGGAAGTACCCGTCTTTTATATGTTAAACGTCAAACCTGGATCTCATGATTGCTGGCACAGGGCGTCAGGTCACGTGCCGAGGAGTCCAAACAAACGTGCGTCACCGAGCGAGCCTCTGCCCGCTCCCTGCAGCACCAAAGCATGTGCTTCGCTATATGGCCACTAGAGGGGGCTGAGCTCCCATCCATTGTTTTATAGCGGGTGTTTTCGAGTCCACAGAATGGATAAGGCGCCTGCAGAGCAGACATGGTGGCCCCGTTCAGACTGGTGGATATTTCAGGGCAGCAAAGAGGCACAGAACAGGAAGCTGTTTTAGGTCTAGTAGGAAACAGTGTCAAAATACGTATCAACATGTGAGGAATGGGGTCCCCCTTTCACGTGGATTAACTTTGTATCTAAGGAACGCCCTGCCTCCCGAGATCAGATCCAATCCTTCCACTGCATCTTGCAAGAAACTTGTCAAACGCCTATTCTTGAACGAACTTTACCAGCATCAACGTATTCTCATGGTCATGCTGTGTCTACCAATCTGGTTCTACCCCATACCATGAAAGATGGAGTCAGAAGCATCGCTTTGTTTCTGAACAGAGACTTAGAGTTCATGGGAAGTCTCACTACCAGAGAGTGTGAAAAAGAGAGAAACTATGGTGAGAAAGGAGAGAGGGCTCCATACCCAGAGGGAGAGACAGAAGGTCGGAACAGTGAGAGAAAAGAAAAGCAGGCGAGAGCCTGCCAGCTGAGAGAAAGAAATGATGGTTAAAAGAGGAAAGAAATCAACAGAAGAAGATAGGGCAGAAAAGGGAGCAAAACAGATATAAAAAGATGCTGAGGATAGCAGAGGGAAGGTTGGAAAGAGAGACAAAAGGTAGAGGGGGTAAATAAAACACGAGGTAGAGGGAACTGAGAGAAAGAATGTGGGGGAATGAGAGAGATAAAGACGAATGACAAGGTAGGAACGAGGAAAACAGATTAAATAAAAGGGAACTGAGAGATGAAGAGGTTGAGTAGGGAGTGAATAGAGAGATGATGTGAGGGTTCACTCTGTAACTTGCACGTCAGACCTTTCAATCCCAATTCCAATGCACCATATCTCTGAAAATAGAACGCTCCTCTGCTCTTTCCCTTTCACGCAACGCCGCACATCAATTTCACTTACTGCAGTGCATGGCATGAAACGTTAGTAAGTATATCCCTCAAAGATTTGACGTAGGTTTCCATACTTAAACTATGTCTTGAACCTTGTACAGTGCTCCACTGCGTTTCGGCTAGGGTCCCACTGGAACAATGACACATACTTACATACAGACAGAAAATCACTGTTTGTTAAGAAATGGCTATATTTCAAAGAATGAGGGAGGACTCCACCAAAGTTCCTAGCCCGGAGCATTTCTCTGGCAGGTTACAGAGCGGCACTAGAAGATACTGGGAGTAGAGCACACCCGTCAAGTTATGTAAGCATTTCTACCTGTGCTCTTTGTTCTCCATTAACTGGAAATGTTGAAATAAAAACTTTATAGAAACAAGGATCACAATAAAAATGAAATCCCTCCGTTCATAGGCAATGCCTTCCTACCGGCGCGTGCCACAATCCGCGGAAGGGCTTTTAGTTCAGGGGCAGGGCCTGGGGCACTGCACAGACTGCGGGAATGATAGCCACGGCCCTGACTTGCTGCGGCCCTGACAGCGCTGACGTTAATGCTGGCGCCAGATGGTGTATAAGCATTTGTTGTGCTCCCACAGACTTCCTTCTTCAAGGATTTAATCAACAACGCCCTCCAGTAGTGCCCCTATCACTACATTGACCCCCTCTTACGTAAATGTAAATGTAGAGTATTTATATAGCGCACTTCTACCCGGAGGCCTCGTAGCGCTGTATTTATACCGCTGTGGAACCCATCCTGGCTTTCCTGTGAAATGTCCACTCCTGGGCACCCCCAAGGTAAAGCCAAGCATCCACAGCGCTGCTGGGGCCATTGTGGAGATTAAGCAAGCTATTGCCCAGAGTCACAGAGTGGGACCCATGATTAGACTAGGCACCGAGGCAAGAATGATCAGGTCCGGGTAAATTGAGTCCAAGAGCCGCTGAGGTGGGAATTGAACCCTGGTCCCGGGCTAGACCTCTGCATGAGGGTCTGCCACTCTAACCATTAAGCCACGCTTCTCCATGTATGTTTAATTTCTTTAACAGCACTACTCATCCCAAGTATGTAGGATAGAGTAGGGTGCCGGAATGCGTTATATCACTCACATATTATTAACAGACAAAGGCTTGTATAAGTGTGTAAGCCAGTGCATAGAAAATGGTACTTATGACCAGTACAACTGGTATTTCACAATTGTGCGGCAGCAGCGATTCTTGCATAGATTTGTCGCGATTGCCACATTACCCATCATCTGCAGATGATCCGGTTCAAAGGTCACTAAAGATGCAGCAACACCTGTTTCTGCGCAGTGGAAGGACCTTTGCAAAGGTTGACGGGTCACCTTTCTGTTGCTTATAGTTATATACGAGTGTTAAACTGGTACTAATGAGATACAACCAATGC
Source organism: Lissotriton vulgaris (assembly GCF_964263255.1). Classification (NCBI taxonomy): domain Eukaryota; kingdom Metazoa; phylum Chordata; class Amphibia; order Caudata; family Salamandridae; genus Lissotriton; species Lissotriton vulgaris. Next base: position 998,356 of record NW_028245922.1, read on the forward strand.
ACAGACAGTTTTGACAAGTTTTAAAATGATAAAATATTAAAGTAATACTATCATAAAATGTGCCGCATTAGGCCACATAATTTGCATTTTCTCGCCACATGATTTAGGCAACCTTGCTTCATATTTTGGCCCTCCCCTGCTGCACAATTCCAGTGGCCCTGCTTAAGAAAATGAGGACTGCAATGTGTAGGTGTCACAGGTCATCCGTACTGGTAGGTATCATATGTTAAGAGTCCTTAGTCTGGAGAAATACAAACTCAGGATTTAAAACATAACCTGGTGCTTGTAGTTGTTTTTACTACCTTAGAATAATGAAAGACTAGGATGTAAATCCATGGCTAGTGGTTTCCATGCTGCTGTTTGGTTCACGTTCATAGCTCACTGTGCTATATTAAGATTGTATCTTATGAACTGCAATTGACAAAAGGGCCTCTGTGACAAAAACATCAACCCATTGAACTACCTACTTTAAATAATAATGTTCTGATCCGCCTGTTACACCCTGTGCTGTGCTGGAGGCACACTATCCCTCTGTGCTGATTTATGGTGAATCAAAACTCCGATCTCTTGAACTGATACATTAATCACCAGAATTAAATTGAGGTTTTTATTATTGCCTAATTGCTCACACACAAGGGACTCGGAGGTCTGTGCCTTTAACCCTTAAAGAAGTGCAAAAATGCCACCCCCACCCCTTCCCCTCCCCCCCCCCCCCCCCCCCCCCAGAGCTTGGCCCCTGGTGAGGTGACCGCAGCCTCTGAACAAAGGCAAACGCCATGCCCTAGGCTGGGGCAGGGGCTGGGGCAGGGGCAGAGGCAGGGGCAGATAATGCCGTGACTGCACAGAGAGTCCCATTATCGTTCTGTGTGTGACAATCATCCGCAAACAGAACGACAAAGGGTCGATAGCAGTCTGTGCCAGGTCGGGGAGAGGGCTGCTGCAGGCCCTTGAGTCACAGCAGGAGCGCGAGCCGGATCTATAGTGAGTGCTACAGAACTCTGAGGCTTCTTGCAGGGGGGCAGCACAGCTCTCTGCAATGTACAGAATTACGGACAAAAGGCCCGCCCTGGCTCAGCGACGGTAATCCGGGCACCAGTAGACTGGAGTATACCCTGGGCCCGCCCCGGCTCAGCGACGGTAAGCCGCGCACAAGTAGACTGGAGTATACCCTGAGCCCGCCCCGGCTCAGCGACGGTAAGCCGGGCACCAGTAGACTGGAGTATACCCCGGACCAACCGCGGCTCAGCGACGGGAAGCCGGGCACCAGCCCCCTGGAGTATACCCTGGGCCCGCCCCGGCTCAGCGACGGTAAGCCGGGCACCAGTAGACTGGAGTATACCCCGGACCAACCGCGGCTCAGCGACGGGAAGCCGGGCACCAGCCCCCTGGAGTATACCCTGGGCCCGCCTCGGCTCAGCGACGGTAAGCCGGGCACCAGTAGACTGGAGTATACCCCAGGCCAACCGCAGCTCAGCGGCGGGAAGCCGGGCACCAGCCCCCTGGAGTATACACGGGGCCCGCCCCGGCTCAGCGACAGTAAGCCGGGGATCTGTACTCTAGAGTACACCTTGGGCCCACCCCGGCTCTGCGACGGTAAGCCGGGCACCTGTACCCTGGAGCACACCCTGGGCCCACCCCTGTTCAGCGACGGTAAGCCGGGCACCAGTACCCTGGAATACACCCTGGGCCCGCCCCGGCTCTGCGACGGTAAGGGCCAGGCTGAGGCACCAGCACCCTGGAGTATACCCCGGGCCCGCCCAGACTCAGCTACAGTAAGCTGGGCACCAGTACCGTAGAGTATACCCTGGGCCCGCCCTGGCTCAGCGATGGTAAGCCAGGCACCAGTACCCTGGAGTATAACCTGGGCTGACCCTGCCCAGCGACAGTAGGCCGGGCACCAGTATGCTGGAGTATACCCTGGGCCCCCCCAGCACTGTGCCAGGCAAGCCGGGCACCAGCACCCTGGAGTACACCCTGGCCCCTGGCCCCGCCCCGGCTCAGCGACGGCAAGCCGGGCAGCAGTACCCTGGAGTACACCCTGGCCCGTCCCGGCTCAGCGACGGCAAGCCGGGCAGCAGTACCCTGGAGTACATCCTGGGCCCGCCCCGGCACAACGATGTTAAGCCTGGCACCAGTACACTGGAGTATACCCGGGGCCCACCGCGGATGAGCGACAGCAGTGACCAAGAGGAAACCCCCTGGGGCCAGGCTGAGGCAGCAGTGACCAGGAGGCAGCCCTCAGGGCCAGGCTGAGGCAGCAGTGACCAGGAAGAAGCCCCCAGGGCCAGGCTGAGGCAGCAGTGACCAGGAGGCAGCCCTCAGGGCCAGGCTGAGGCAGCAGTGACCAGGAAGAAGCTCCGACGGCCAGGCTGAGGCAGCAGTGACCAGGAAGAAGCCCCGGGCTAGGCTGAGGCAGCAGTGACCAGGAGGAAGCCCTCAGGGCCAGGCTGAGGCAGCAGTGACCAGGAGGAATCCTCAGGGCCAGGTTGAGGCAGCAGTGACCAGGAGGAATCCAAGGGCCAGGCTGAGGCAGCAGTGACCAGGAGGAATCCCCAGGGCCAGGCTGAGGCAGCAGTGACCAGGAGGAAGCCCCTGGTGCCAGGCTGAAGCAGCAGTGACCAGGAGGAATCCAAGGGCCAGGCTGAGGCAGCAGTGACCAGGAGGAATCCAAGGGCCAGGCTGAGGCAGCAGTGACCAGGAGGAATCCCCAGGGCCAGGCTGAGGCAGCAGTGACCAGGAGGAAGCCCCTGGTGCCAGGCTGAAGCAGCAGTGACCAGGAGGAATCCAAGGGCCAGGCTGAGGCAGCAGTGACCAGGAGGAATCCAAGGGCCAGGCTGAGGCAGCAGTGACCAGGAGGAAGCCCCTGGGGCCAGGCTAAGGCAGCAGTGACCCGGAGGAAGCTCCAAGGGCCAGGCTGTGGCAGCAGTGACCAAGAGGCAGCCCTCAGGGCTAGGCTGAGGCAGCAGTGACCAGGAGCAAGCCCCTGGGGCCAGACTGAGGCAGCAGTGACCAGGCGGAAGCTCCGAGGGCCAGGCTGAGGCAGAAGAGACCTGGAAGAAGCCCCCGGCTAGGCTGAGGCCGCAGTGCCCAGGAGGAAGCCCCTGAGGCCAGACTGATGCAACAGTGACCAGGAAGAAACTCCGAGGGCTAGGCTGAGGCAGCAGTGACCAGGAAGAAGCCCAGGGCTAGGCTGAGGCAGCAGTGACCATGAGGAAGCCCTGGGGCCAGGCTGAGGCAGCAGTGACAAGGAGAAATCCCCCGGGGCCAGGATGAAGCAGCAGTGACCAGGAGGAAATCCCAGGGCTAGGCTGAGGCAGCATTGATCAGGAAGAAGCCAGTGGGCCAAGCTGAGGCAGCGGTGACCAAGAGGAAGCCCCAGGGCCAGGCTGAGGCAGCAGTGACCAGGAGGAATCCCAGGGCCAGGCTGAGGCAGCAGTGACCAGGAGGAATCCTGTCATGGTTCCTAGGTTCCCCCTCCCGCTTACCTGTTTTCCAGCGTGTGTGTGCTTCGCTCGAGTGGGACGCAGCTTCCTCACTTCCGGCCTCGGCATGTTAGCAGTTCAGCCTATGGCCAGAAGTACCATTGCGTCAGCAGCGCTTCCGGGGAAGACCGCTTATCAGATGCAGTTTCCCCCGGGTACGGCGCTTCGTATTCGCCATACTGCTGTCTATTTCCTGTTTCTTTCTTGTTTGCAGAGATCAGTTATCCGCCACGCAGGAGCGCTTTCCAGCCGTGACCTATTTCCAGCTGCAGCCCGTAGATACTCCCGAATATGTTGCCCGCCGCGCAGGAGCGCCTTCCCGTCTCGTTGCCTGTTTTCTGCTTCAGCCAGGATCCTTTTCCAAGTGAGTAGTCCGCCGCGCATTAGCGCTAGTTTGATCTTCAGGGACCTCCATAGTAAGCATGGGCGGAAAATCCGTTCCGCTCGCGGATTTTGCGGATTTTCGGTAAATTCGCAATCCGCGAACTCCTGCGAATTTACCGAAAATCCGCAAATCCGCGAGCGGCGGATTTTTCCGGGGGCAAAAGTTCAAGCCTGCCCTGTTGTAACTATTTTAGGATGGCGCCGGCAAGCTGCCAGCGCCATCCTAAAATAGTTACTAAGTTAGCTTCAACAGGAAGCTCTAATAGATAAAATAAAGCAGGTGCTCGCAACTGCTTTATTTTATCTATTAGAGCTTCCTGTTGAAGCTAATTTAGTAAGTATTTTAGGATGGCGCTGGCAGCTTGCCGGTGCCATCCTAAAATATTTACAAATGCCCTTCCTGTGACCCTTCCTGTGGAGCTTTTTCTCTTCATCTGCTGAACTGATCTTTCTCTGACCTTTTATGCACACAAGAGGCATGTGAACTCGCATGGAAGCCCCGCACATTTGGCCCCGCGCGCACACTCGCGGTTTGCACCGTCTTCCCGCCATTCACCCACTATGATGGACAGCTCACTCAAGGGACCCCTGCGCCCTTCGGGGCGATTGCATAGTAACACACACATGGTCGCTCGAACTAGTTGATTCTCAAATTCAGTGACTCATTCATTAGCCCAAAAAAATCATGAGCGTCTTCGAGGCTGGACAGGTGTGCCTCTTCCCAAATCTACCGTGGAAAGTCAGCTGTGATGCTGGGTAGAGGCCTTTGCATCCTTGACTTTCATGAGCGCAATCCCCGTGCTGTTCCTGTGACCAGGAGCTTCTTTCTCTTCATATTATTGTGTTCGCACGGGTTGCTGCAAGTTCGCACGCGTTTTGTACAATTTCGCAATTTGCGAAATTGTACAAAACCCTCGCGAACTTGCAGAAACCCGTGCGAACATAAAAAAAAAAAATCGCGAGAATTCGCGGATTTTGCGGATTGCGAGTTCGCAAATCCGCAAAATCCGCGAACGCGAGATCCGCAAAATTCGCCCATGCTTACTCCATAGGAGCTCGAACTAACAATTAGCCGAGACCGCGCTGAGGACTAGGCTTTCTTAGTTCTGCCTCGCCTGAGCGCTGATCTCCACAGTGACTTTGAGATAACAAAAGGGAATAGCGCAGGAGCGCTTCTGGGTTTCTTTGGTGCACAGCGCAGGAGCGCTTGTATCATCACAAAACTTTCAGTTCCTTCTTTTTATGGTAGCAAGTTTCTATGGCTTCATAGGAGGTAAGCTGTTTCCCACATGAGTGTATGTTTGTGAGTGGTTGCAAGGTTAGTGTGTTATTGGTAACTGGTGTTCCCTTGTCTTCCTGTCCAGCTGGTGCCCAAGGATCATCCGAACAGAGGTACGTCAACTACTACCTACCCAACGCCATCCTGATCCTTTTTTGGCTACCATCCTCACTCCCATCCTTATCCTAGTTTGTTCCATATCTAGAGTAGGGTAGGGTGGGTGTGGCGGCGATAGCTCGTGTCGTCTCTGCGAGAACTCTCCACGAGAAACAGGTACTTGTGGGGAACCTGACATAATACGAAGCCTAAGTTACACATCTCGCCCAGAGGACAAGAGCGATCCCGAAATAACACTGCAAGACATAGCAGCTATGCTTGCAAACATACAGGCAGAAAACCTCAGTCTGCGCCAGGATAATGCGGCCTTACAGGGCCAGGTAGCGGCTGTAGTTACTAGTCCCTGGTGTCCCACTCCTTCTTCTAGGGTGAGGAAAGAGGGACTGCTACGACCTCCCATCTTCACCTATGAGGGCGCCTCTTCCACCACGCCACCAGATAGCGCTATACACGTTATAGCTCCCCATCCAGTACAACTAGCCCCACCTGAACGCTTTTATGGCGATAGCAACAAGTACAGTGTCTTCCTCCATCAGTATAATCTGCACTTCATGGCTAGGGCAACTGCCTTTCCGGATGACGCTTCCAAGATAGCATTCATCGTCTCCTACATGGGTGGCAATGCCGCACAGTGATCCATCTCTCTGGTGGACAATGACGACCCCATGCTGTATAACCTGCCGTTGTTCAAAGAAGCCCGTTCCAGTTCTTCATCGACGAAGTATTATGGGACTTCATCGATATATTCAAGTAATATATATCAACGACATATTAATCTATTCCAAGAACATGACTGACCATGTCCAACATGTACGTATTGTCCTTAAACAGCTGGAACAGGACGGATTGTACGTTAAACTGGAAAAAAGCTTCTTTCATACCGAATCCGTTGAGTTCCTGGGTAATGTTATCACTCTTGCTGGTATCCAAATGGATAACAAGAAGGTTGAAGCCATCTTGCGCTGGCCATCTCCCACCACTGTGAAGCACATACAGAAGTTTTTGGGTTTTGACAATTAGAACCGCCGCTTTATCACAGGCTTCTCCAGGCTTCTCCAGGATAGTCAACCCCATAACTCGCTTGCTACGCAAAGGGGTTCCTTTCTGCTGGGATGCCAAGGCCGAGCACGCCTTTCAGGAACTGAAACGGAAATTCACTACAGCCCCCGTTCTGAGGCATCCCGACTCTGAGCAACAATTCACTGTGGAGGCTGATGCCTCACAAGACGCTCTGGGAGGCGTGTTGTCGCAAAGAGACGCAGAGACAGGTCTTCTGCAACCAGTGGTGTTCTATTCCAGGAAACTCCTGACTGCTGAGCGCAACTACACCATCTTTGACCGGGAACTATTGGCTATAAAGACAGCATTTGAAGAGTGGCGCCACTACCTAAAAGACTCCAAACATCCCGTAGTGATATTCACGGACCACCGGAACCTTCAGTTTATTCGCTCAGCCCGTGCCCTCACGTCTAGGCAATTGCAATGGACCTTATTCTTTAATGAGTACCACTTCCGCATCACCTACCGACTAGGAAAGGAGAACGCCAAGGCAGATGCACTATCTCACCCGTGTAGCGGGAATTCCGTTCTCCTCCAGAACTGTGCATAGAGACCTGGAACCTCGGTGAATTAGGATGACCCAAAGCTCACCTCAGTACCCAAAATCCCCTTACCGAGCTAGCTACAGTGTCTCATTGGTCATAACAAACTCCCAATGTTTAGACAGACCAGAACATGAACTTAGAATACCTCAGGAATCGTGGAACACATGAACACTCTTTCGTTATATAATCATCACAAACCAGAACGTGGAGTAAAAGAGGACACGTGCATGTTTGAAATATTTATTTACTAATGCAAGGTTCTCAAACGCAGTATCTTGTATAATACTAGCAAACATATTATAAGCAACAAAGCTATCAGCATAGTTATTATTCCATAAAAGGCGAATGGGGATAGCATACTAAAAAGCTGGAATGAATAGAAATTAACAATGTCTAATTCACAACCTCCCTATTTAGCATAATATTTTATATCAATGAAGGTCTCATTTGGGTTTTAGCAGGGCGGGCCCATACCTCAAAATCTCAGTGGCAGGACGATCACATCACCTTCCACCAGCTCTCTGCATGCGAAGCATATCAAGTGTGTTTTTGTGCGTTCAGCACAACAATATAAAACTCGCCTAGAGCCAGAGTTTGGCAGCAGCATGTGTGTTATGTCTATAGGGGTGCGAGGATCAGACCTTACAACAACACTGGGTTAAGTTATCTGTATAGCCTTCAGCACTCGCTGTGCAGACAGAGTGCAGAACAAAACTGATATCAGAGCAATAACATATTATTTCTCTAGTAAATCATGAAGCTCTTCTGAGTTGAAAGCTAAAACAACAATTATGTGTCGTGTGCAAAAGTGAAGCAAGAATAAAAACGGCTTGCAAACATTTAATAAACTCATGCTAACTTAACACAGTATGTAGAAAAGAAGTAGCTATATGACACCCCCCCCAATGATCAGAGCACTGTCAACAATCATGTAAAGGCAGAACCTGGAAGGGGCTTAACCTGAAAACAGAGTTCAATAATAATGCGTTAATCTATTCTCCAAACGTATATATGACGGCCTATAGCGGCCAAGCGTAATTGTTCCAACCTTTGAAAATATAAGTCAATAGGTCTGGGGCGTATATAAAAGATTTTCACACATAAAAAGGGCACTGTCCAAAAATATAAAAAGCATGTGCCGAAATAAGTAAAAATAAACTCCATGGCATCTCACGATAGAATCGAATATGCAAAATATGCAGCCACAGCCTCCAATATGAAATCACTGTCATCATCCGAAAACAGTTCAACCATCCAATTAAGTAGTGGGAAGGAACATATGTGGTGCTCCGTCACTGGATCCTCTATTAACATCAGAGGACAACTCAGTGGGTTCTCAAGAAAGCTGCTTGCCAAGAACTCATGCGCTGCTGCGATCACATCCCAACGACCCATTAGTCCATGCATCGCTGCCAAGGCCATAATCCTTTCGCCAGAACAAACCAACTCGTGAGCAACTACGGGGCTCATCAGATGATTAAAGTCGATGTCAGGAGAAACCGTCAAGCATAGACACAAATCAAGGGCCCAGTGGAAATCGCAGCAAAGGCAATGAAACACAGGCTGGACACATGTGAAATAGGAAAATCGAAACGATAATCCAAACGCCATGCTTAAAGTCGCAAGCGGCAGGGTGCCATAGTAATCAAGCATCCGGTTGCGCAGCAGTGACAGGAGGGGCTCTTCTGCTCCTAATGCAGGATGGGCATCCATTTGTAAGAAAGCAAAATATCACCAAAACGCCCGCAGCTAAAGCCAGCAAGACAGGAAAGCCTCCGAACAAACTTGAAAAAATAGAATGAAAAAAGGCAGGGATGACCCCAAATATTTTTTCAAATAAAGTCACGAGACCGCTGCAAACTAATTTTAAAAAGTGAGCCAGGCCGGAAGTGGAGGAGGCATTAAAGATTTGATGAACCAACTCGCTGAAATGTAATTGTAAATCAGTATTTAAAAGCGCTTGCACTTCTGTGCGTGTGTTAGCTACGTGAAGGACGAATGTTTCTCGGGCCGAACTCAGGGCCACCTCTTTCTGAGACAAAAGGGCTCTTATTCTAGCCATACCATTGAACTCTGCTTTCAAGGTTGGGATGCGCGGCCAGATGGAAACATCTGAATTCCCATGCGTAGGGGGATACATTACATTTTTGCAGCACACAACACGTTCAGATACAGTTACCACATAAGTGATACCGACAATAAGACCACAACACTCCTCGTTATTCAACAGCAAATAACTACCATTTGCCAAAAGTGTAAACGTGGGAACTATTGCGGGTACAGGAGTCCCTTTCAAAACACAGGCCAGGTTAGGCCGTTCCTGGTTGCAGGAACCATGCAATTGAATGTGTCTGCATATTAATGAATGGTCAGGGGACTCTGTGCATTCTTCACCATTCAGATAAACTTCTCTGCCGTCTTTCAGGCACCTATATGTGAAGGGAAGAGACCATGCTTCATGGAGGAAGGCACCTCCTAACGATTCATAACGTCCTATTGCAACATGTCGCATGCAACTAGTGAATTTGTACAATGCGAATGGTAATGTAATTAATCCGTGGATAAGCCACCATCAGCGGCCTCAGCAACAGAGAATGGTAAAGATTCCAACCTCTCAATGTGTAACATGGAAAATGATGCATCTCGCATTGAAAGCATGCGCTGTTTGTCAGTCATATTAAATGGGGCAAAGAGGGAGGAAACGTTCATGTAATTCCAGGGCACGCGGCCAGATTTGAGAGTCTGTAGAGTCCATGCAAACTGCATTACAGAACGCAGTTGATTTTGTCCATGGTATAAAACAGACACCTCATCATTTACAATATCAACTACAGAAGAAACAATATTATTCAACGTGTATATGCGGGAAGAAAGCATGTTAATACTGTTATCGACAACTGCAAGCTCCTTTTCTAAATTTGCTTGATCAATTGCTCTCAGGCGCTTAGCAGCCTCAATCTGTGATAGCTTCCAAATTTCATTGTAAGCAGCATAAATCCAACGTTTAGATCTACCACTAGCCGGGCCTTTAATGAAATCATTAATATCCACTTCATCAGTCAGCTTAGATAGATGTAATTTAACAGCAGCTAATGTAGAATGTTGCAACCAATTTTGACATAATTTACCAACTAAGTATGTTGTAATAGTGTGGTCAGGATCAAAATGTGGATCAGGCCTGATTCGTGTAAAACCTTCAGTTAAACCCAGAAAGCGATGCTGGCAAGAGTCAGAGCTTCTGTGCCATAGCAGCCAACCCTTTGGATCAAAACTGGACACATTAAAGGATGCATTACCTAGTAATGTCAGCAATTCTCTAATGGAAAACTTTGTGTAATTATCCCACCCAGGGTATTCTTCCAAATCAGGGACTGTAGGGGTATTTAACTTTTTTGAAGTAGCCAATCCAAAGCAAGTTGTCTGAGAAATAGTAGAATTCAAAAACAACATGTGATTCGGGATGAGACATGCACGGTGCAAAGCCTCAGTGCCTTGTACGTGCCAACTTTTAGAACCCCAAACCGATTTAAGGTCAATGGTTTCCTTCCATAGCTCATAGCCTTCTATAGCTAATTTGTCTATAAAGGACTTCGAGTACAACAATTTAGTATCAGTAAGTCTAACTTTGGACATGGGCTTCTGTGTCATCTTAAAATAAAAGGACTCAGGACTTGATTGATTAAAGTTTGTAAAGTAAGTGTACTTCTTCAAAAATGTACTGGAGCTGCCTTGTAATGGTGCTGGGCAATGTTCCCACTGTGTGTAATTTACAGTACTCCTTCTGGAACTTGTTTTATGCAGGAAATGATTACCATAATGTTGAAAGCAAAATAAGTCACCATAATTAGCAGATTCTAAATAGAAATCTTCAGCATCAAAGGCAGCATAATATTTCAAATCAGAAAATAATGATTCTACGGCCTGAACATCTCAATCATCAGAACGTATGTTTTGTTTAACCACATCCCCCATGTTTACTCTTAATACATTTGGGACATTAACCACTTCAGTTGGGCCATGAATTTGAAATGTAACTGCATCCCACACAATCCCATCAAGAACTGGCCAAGCTGTGATGTTAACAAAGTTCAAGTCTCTTTTCAGTCTGTGTGCAGAATGCGAAGAGGAAAAGGGGGCCAAAGTTCCATTAAGATGTCGAATGCCTGTTCTCTCCTCGACATAGTGTCCATCCATGATGCTGGAAAAAATAAAACACATAACCAAATGACATAAAAAGGTATACTGAAAAAGAATTAGCCAAATATATGTCCAAGGGGGAACCAAAAAATGTTTTTTGAATAAAGAGGCATAAATTGCACAACGTGAGGGTTTTGTCAAAGTCACTGAAGCAGAGTCAAATGAGAATCTAGAGTCTGTGGCCAAACGTGTTTGTAAGTCGGGCATCGATAAATCAGCAGGATAGGTGTAATCGAGGTCATCAATGTTATTAACTGGGAAAGTGTTCATTAAAGGATTGGAAATAACAGGCATCTCTAGGGCCACTTCTGGCTCAGCAGCTGCAGTAATGGCCAAAACAGAATTTCTCACAATCGAAGGACAGGAGACTGCCGGTGTCATGCTATAAAGAATCGGCCACTCTGTGTATCTTGACATTGTCAATTGAGATAAACCTGTTTTCCTTACGACCTGGAAGTGGTGGTAAAATGACTGTTCTTGTGCCCTTCACTCCAAAAACGGGGACCGGTGCTCGATAGGAAGGACCAAATTCTTTCTTGCTATCGATCTTCTCTCGAACTAGTTCTCCAACTTTGGGTAGCCAGCCAACTACCGGGATCTGCAACGCATCATCCAATGTGGATGGAAAATGTTCCTTAGCAAGACTGTCTCTGGTCTTTTGTGGATCCTGTAAAACATTGCAATGTCCATCTACGTCAAAGGCCATGGCTTGAGCCACGCAGTCTAGACCATCGAGGTCAGGGACATACATCTTGATACCAAAGAGCATTTCGTACGGGGTCCGCCCACCCAGAGACCTTCTAGGGAGATTATTAAGAGCACGCTGCACGCCATTGAGGTGGGCCAGCCAGTTTCTGCCAGTGCCTATAACTCGAGCTGTAAAAGATTGCTTTAAGTCACGGTTCATTTGTTCCACTACACTGTTACCCTCAGGTCTGTACGGAGACGAAAACTTGACTTGGACCCCCAACGAAACCATAGCATCCTTATACGCCTTAGACGCGAAAGCCAGACCCTGATCCGAATGGAAGGTACCACAGGCAAAAATCCCTACAAAGACACGCAAATCTCTTATGACAGTCCGTGAATCAGCGCTGCGATGGGGCCAGACCCACACAAAGTGTGTGCATGAATCAACTGCTACTAAGATGTACTTATATGCAGTATCAGAAGAAAAAGGACCGCAGTGATCTAAATAAACGCATCCTAGTGGTTTATTAGAAATGTACAACTGTGTCTGTGGCGGACGCACAGCAGTCGAAGGCTTGATCTGCTGGCAAATGTCACATTGAAGGACATAATCACGCGTCTGTTTGTACAGTCCCCGCCACCAGAACCTCTGTTGTAGCTGAGTTACAGTGGCTGAGACGCCCGCATGCGCAGACGCCACACCTTCATGAGCCGCTGTAATCAGAGTAGCTCTGCGATCCAAGTTGGGAACCAAACGTTCGCAACATCAGGAATTTTCACATAAGGAACCTTATCGGGACTTAAGTGGTATGTGTACTTTGAAGGGAACCCCGTAGGATATTTACCTCCCTTCTCAGTGGCAGCAACAGCCGCCAAGATGTCATCATCTATTTTACTTTTGGACCGTGTAACTGCTGCAACTAAATATTTTGATACTGCTGACTTTGCTGCTTCATCAGCCAGTGAATTACCGACAGCGTGGACTCCTACGCGCTGATGGCCGAGAGTATGAATCACAAACACAAGCGGCAACTGCTCTTTAAGCTCAGCCACTCGGACCCAGATCATTTTATGTTTTATTGTGCTACCCTTGGAATTACGAAATTCATTCTGAATCCAGTAGGTTAAGTTCTCATTGTAAGACTGGACACAGTAGTAAGAATCACTTACGATAAGAGTAGTCACCCTAGGATCTGCGTACTCCAATGCAAGCATCAGAGCACGAAGCTCTGCCAATTGTGCAGTGCAGTCTCCGAGTCTCTGCGTGTGCACGACACTGGACTTGAACTGATCGTTCACCATGGCACCGACCACAATGGCGCATGCGGAAACGTAGGCGTGTTTAGAGCCATGCGCAACCTGTGCCGAACCATCGGTGTAAATGATGCAATGGAAATCCTCCAGGGGTCGCATTGCTAAAGGAGCAGGATGAATGAATTCATACTGTAAGTACTCCTGCGACCTTAATGTGGCGTCGAAAATAAACGTGACATCCTGAGATGTCAAGGACGCAGCCCTTTGAATCCACCGAGGGTGCAAAGCTTTAGAATTAGGTACACTGGCTTTTGTGACTGCCTCCAAGGCAGGACACGGGGTAACAACCAACATGCGCTTTCCCTGTGACAGGGCATGTTCCTTAAGAATTGCCATCTGTACTGCCATCAAAACTTTCTCCACAGTGGAAAAGCGCAACTCAGCCGAAGTGTACAAGTGTGACTTGTAAGCAATAGGTACTGTGTCTCCTTCATTAAAAGTCAGGTACGTGAAACCTACCGTCCCAGGTATAGTTCTTCTCACCAGGTTGGTCGGATTATCACGAGTCAGTAAGAATTTAGAAGCGAGCAGATCAGCCTGCAAAGACTGCAGTATAGCCGAGTGCTCAGGCAGCCAGCATGATTTGGAAAAAGATGGTTGTATCAAAGCATACAACGGCTTGATACGCTGGGCATATTCCGGAATGTAAGTTCTCCGGAAATTTAAAAAACCCAGTAAAGATTGTAATTTTTTCAGTGTTGTCGGAGCGCGCAATTGTGTGCATTTCTCCAGGAAGTGAGGAGCCAATCCCTTTCCTTCATTGTTAAGCTCGTAGCCCAGAAACAACACTGTGTACTCTGCAATGTGCGATTTTGCAAAGTTGAATTTGTAACCTAAGTTTGCAAAGGTACAAAAAATTCCGTTTACACGACACAGATGCTCCCAAAGTTCGTCGTCTGTGAGATATATATCATCCACATACGAACAAGCATCTGGGTCGATTCTCTCCAAAAGAGAGACTATGCGGGCGGAAAAGACCCCAGGACTATTCTTATAGCCCATAGGGAGACGCCGAAAGTGTTTCTGGACACCGCCGCATGTAAAACTAGTCCATTGGGAACTCATAGAATCCAATTGGTGGGCATAGAAACCATTAGAAATGTCAAGCGTGGTTTTAAACCGCTTACGCACAAGACTATTCACAAGAGCAGAGCCGTGAGTATTCTGTACTGCACAGTTACAGCAATGCGAGTTTAAATGCCGGTAATCCAAAACCAAACGATACGAACCGTCAGGCTTGTTTACAGTAAAAAGAGGGTCATTCATTGGTGACACACACGTTTCAATTACACCTTGATATTCCAATTGTTCAAGGATTGCCGCGACGAAAGCTTTCGCTTCACGTCTTATGGGATATTGAGGTTGAGGCTGCGGCTGAGACCGTAAAGGTATCTCGTGGAGTGGGGATAATTTATCCCACCCACACTGATTGCGGTACACAGCCGGCGCCAGAGCTAGAGCCCACTCTTCTGCAAAATGCAGCGCATCCTCTTTCGAGACTGTGTCCGCGAAACTGGGGAGGATTACCTCCTCCCCTCGCGGAGCTGCGAGCACAAAAGGTGGGGGCCAGTCAGCCTCCGAAAGCAAAATGTCATATGTAGACATATGCCCCTTTTATGGTTCGCTGTATGTCACCTTCAATTAACAGGACAATTTCAAAAAGTCTATCAGGGGGAGCAACTCTGGTGTCAGCTGTTTCAATGACAACATAAGTATCAGTCGCTGTCACCTTCAGTAGTGGACGGCGCGCCTCTCTCACTATGGTAATCTCCGCCGCGCTGTCCAGCAAGGTCAGAGCCCACGTCAGATTCCGAAGCCGCGTTCTCACTATCTGGGGAATATCGATGCGCTGTTAAGGCTGCGACTTTCTTCTTTGCAAACTGTGGTCTCCTAGGCGTAGAGCCTTCCTGCTTTTCTGCACCGTTCCTCGGGCGGGGCTGGTCACGTCCTTGCTGACCACCCCGACCCCTGCCGAACCCTCCACCACCGGTCGTCGGAGCCGATGAGTCCTGAAAGGAACGAGGAGAGCGTTGGTCACAAGCCTGAAATCGATCAGGTGTCTTAATCGTCGCGCAAGTCATAAACACGTTCCGACTGCGTAGGTAACGGAGACGCTGGGCAAGAAACCTGTGTTTGTTGTTGTTGCGTTTGCTTTCCCTGTTTCTGTTGTTTTTTAGGCCAATTTTGTTTTTTGGACTTGGGCTGTACTTCCGTCTCCGAAGTCTGTCCCTGGGGCTGCTTTTTATCTTTACCAGAAAAAGGCTTAACGCCCTTACAATTGCGACCCACGGTTTTGTAAGCCGCCACAATAATTCTCGCTAACTGTCTGGGTTTCTCGACCTCGGGAAGCGCCACTAACGCGTTAGCAACCTGAAAGTTCACTGCATCTCCCTTGACATTAGCAAGGATTAGATCGCAAACTACGTCAAAGGTGCCACACAGGCGCATACCCAACTCGACCGCAGATTCCGGTCCGTGATCATCTTGAACACGTTTAAGGACCGAAGACAGCACGGACATAGACGGGGTGCCGTAGCACCGCGCATAGATCGCCGCAAAAGTCTTTCCCCATGTCTCACAGTCAACAAGTTCAGGGGCCAAATCCTTCGGCAAACTAAGCGTAAGAATCCGGTGTTTTTCACCAGGAGTCGTATTAGGAAATACAGGTAGGTTTTTCCGACACCACCGTTTACCGGAAAGGGCAATGAAGGGGTTAAGGTTCGAATGATATACTACTCAAGTGTCATGATATAAGGCCAACAACGTATGGGCGCCATGTAGCGGGAATTCCGTTCTCCTACAGAACTGTGCATAGAGACCTGGAACCTCGGTGAATTAGGATGACCCAAAACTCACCTCAGTACCCAAAATCCCCTTACCGAGCTAGCTACAGTGTCTCATTGGTCATAACAAACTCCCAATGTTTAGACAGACCAGACCATGAACTTAGAATACCTCAGGAATCGTGGAACACATGAACACTCTTTCATTATATAATCATCACAAACCAGAACGTGGAGTAAAAGAGGACACGTGCATGTTTGAAATATTTATTTACTAATGCAAGGTTCTCAAACGCAGTATCTTGTATAATACTAGCAAACATATTATAAGCAACAAAGCTATCAGCATAGTTATTAGTCCATAAAAGGCGAATGGGGATAGCATACTAAAATGCTGGACTGAATAGAAATTAACAATGTCTAATTCACAACCTCCCTATTTAGCATAATATTTTATATCTATGAAGGTCTCATTTGAGTTTTAGCAGGGCGGGCCTATACCTCAAAATCTCAGTGGCAGGACGATCACATCACCTTCCACCAGCTCTCTGCATGCGAAGCATATCATGTGTGTTTTTGTGCGTTCAGCACAACAATATAAAACTCGCCTAGAGCCAGAGTTTGGCAGCAGCATGTGTGTTATGTCTATAGGGGTGCGAGGATCAGACCTTACAACAACACTGGGTTAAGTTATCTGTATAGCCTTCAGCACTCGCTGTGCAGACAGAGTGCAGAACAAAACTGATATCAGAGCAATAACATATTATTTCTCTAGTAAATCATGAAGCTCTTCTGGGTTGAAAGCTAAAACAACAGTTATGTGTCGTGTGCAAAAGTGAAGCAAGAATAAAAACGGCTTGCAAACATTTAATAAACTCATGCTAACTTAACACAGTATGTAGAAAAGAAGTAGCTATATGACACCTGGAAGACACCGATGATTCGGTTTGTGCCACTGAACTCTTGCCTATCATTACCGAACAATGTTTCCAGGGTGTTGTGCCGACTTCTGAATTTCTCTCCATTCTCCATGATGACCTCACACAGATTGATCCGTCTACAGAATCAGCTAACCACAAGGATGTAACGGCACACAATGGGTTCTTGTATAAAGGTGACACATACTATCTTCCTTCAGTAGCTCGCCAACAGCAGGCTCTGCACATGTGTCATGACCATGTTCTGTCTAATCATCCGGGTTATCACAAAACGGTGGACCTTTTACAGGGACACTTCTGGTGGCCCACATTGGAGGAAGACACCAGGGTCCACATAAAGCAATGTGCGACGTGTGCCCAGGGCAAGAACATGACCGGACCATCAGTTGGGCTGTTACACCCGATACATGTTCCTCCTTATCCTTGGCACACCATCTCCATAGATTTCGTCATGGAATTGCCAACCACTACATCAGGTTATACTACTATTCTCACTATAGTGGATCACCTCACAAAGATGGCTCATTTTGCCCTCTGAAAAAACTACCCTCGGCTGCCAAACTAGCAGTGGTTTTCCTACAGAACGTGGTGAGGTTGCATGGCATACCATCGGTGGTGATAACAGATCGGGGTACGCAGTTCGTGTCCCATTTCTGGAATGAGGTGTGTGCTGCCATGGACTTGGACGTTCGCTTGTCATTGGCATATCACCCGCAGACTGATGGCCAATCAGAAAGGACTAACCATACCATGGAACAATATCTACGTTGCTTACTTCTGTCAGCAGAAAAAGAATGGGCAGACGTGCTGTGGGTGGTGAAGTACGCTTATAAGAACAAGCATTCTGCCATCGGAATGTCTCCCTTCTATTGCCTCCAGGGAAAACACCCTAGAACCATGCCATGGAAGGAGCCACGGACCAGTCATATGCCCACGGTACAAGAGTACCATGCAAAACTTTGTACACTCTGGCAACAGGCCCGGTTCGAGCTAGCCAAGGCCAAGGAGTACTACAAGCAGTACGCTGATGGCAACATTCGGAATCTTAACGTACACGGCCCCAAGAAGCTGTTGCCCTGCTTCGTGGGTCCTTATGTTATCGAGAAGGTGATCAACCGTGTGTCCATGAAGCTCTTACTCCCTCCTCCGATGAAAGTACACCCCATCTTCCATATATCCCTCCTGCGTCCCGTTCACCCTGGTGTGATGTGTCCTCCCCTCCTGCTCCAGTCCTTATTGATAATCACGTTGAGTACGAGGTTAGGGCTATACTTGGTTCTCATCGTACCCGGGGGAGGCTCTTTTACCTGGTTGACTGGAAGGGTTATGGTCCCGAGGAGAGGTCCTTGGAGCCCCTTTCCCATGTTCGTCACGCTTCCCGTTTGGTCCACGCCTTCCATATCCGTCACCCCCTCAGTCCTCGCCCGGCCAATCCTGTGTAGGTCTGCAGTGCGGGTGAGGGTTCTGTTTTGGGCGGGGTGGTGTCATGGTTCCTAGGTTCCCCCTCCCGCTTACCTGTTTGGCAGCGTGTGTGTGCTTCACTTGAGTGGGACGCAGCTTCCTCACTTCCGGCCTCGGCATGTTAGCAGTTCAGCCTATGGCCAGAAGTACTGTTGCGTCAGCAGCGCTTCCGGGAAGACCGCTTATCAGATGCGTTTTCCACCGGGTAAGGTGCTTCGTATTCGCCATACTGCTGTCTGTTTCCTGCTTCTTCCTTGTTTCTCGAAATCAGTTATCCGCCGCGCAGGAGCGCTTTCCAGACGTGACCTGTTTCCAGCTGCAGCCAGTAGATACTCCCGAATATGTTTCCCGCCGCGCAGGAGCGCCTTCCCGTCTCGTTGCCTGTTTTCTGCTTCAGCCAGGATCCTTTTCCGAGCGAGTAGTCCACCGCGCATGAGTGCTAGTTTGATCTTCAGGGACCTACATAAGAGCTCGAACTAACAATTAGCCGAGACGGAGCTGAGGACTAGGCTTTCTTGGTTCTGCCTCGCCTGAGCGCTGATCTCCACAGTGACTTTGAGATGACAAAAGGGAATAGTGCAGGAGCGCTTTTTAGTTTCTTTACTGTATAGCGCAGGAGCGCTTCTGGGTTTCTTTGGTGCACAGCGCAGGAGCGCTTGTATCATTACAAAACTTTCAGTTCCTTCTTTTTATGGTACCAAGTTTCTATGGCTTCATAGGAGGTAAGCTGTTTCCCACATGAGTGTATGTTTGTGAGTGGTTGCAAGGTTAGTGTGTTATTGGTAACTGGTGTTCCCTTGTCTTCCTGCCCAGCTGGTGCCCAAGGTTCATCCGAACAGAGGGACGTCCACTACTACCTACCCAACGCCATCCTGATCCTTTTTTGGCTACCATCCTCACTCCCATCCTTATCCTAGTTTGTTCCATATCTAGAGTAGGGTAGGGTGGGTGTGGGGGCGATAGCTCATGTCGTCTCTGCGAGAACTCTCCACGAGAAACAGGAACTTGTGGGAAACCTGAGAAATCCCCAGGGCCAAGCTGAGGAAGCAGTGACCAGAGGACGCCTCTGGAGCCTGACTGAAGCAGCAGTGACCAGGAGGAAGCCCTGGGCTAGGCTGAGGCAGCAGTGGCGAGGAGGAAGCCCCGGGGCCAGGCTGAGGCAGCAGTGACAAGGAAGAACCTCCGAGGGCCAGGCTGACGCAGCAGTGACGAGGAGGAAGCCCCGGGCTAGGCTGAGGCAGCAGTGGCGAGGAGGAAGCCCCGGGGCCAGGCTGAGGCAGCCATGACCAAGAGGAAGCCCCAAACCAGGCTGAGGCAGCAGTGACCAGGAGGAATCCCCAGGGCCAAACTGAGGCAGCAGTGACCAGGAGGAAGCCCCAGGGCCAAACTGAGGCAGCAGTGACCAGGAAGAAGCTCTGAGGGCCAGACTGAGGCAGCAGTGACTCCAGGGCCAGGCTGAGGCAGCGGTGCCCAGGAGAAATCCCGACGGGCCAGGCTGAGGCAGCAGTGACCAGGAGGCAGCCCCTGGGGCCAGACTGAGGCAGCGGTGACCAAGAGGAAGCCCCTGGGGCCAGGTTGAGGCAGCAGTGACCAGGAGGAATCCCCAGGGCCAAACTGAGGCAGCAGTGACCAGGAAGAAGCTCTGAGGGCCAGACTGAGGCAGCAGTGACCCGGGCTAGGCTGAGGCAGCAGTGAGCAGAAGGAAACCCCGGGGCCAGGCTGAGGCAGCCATGACCAAGAGGAAGCCCCCAAACCAGGCTGAGGCAGCGGTGACCAGAAGAGCCTCGTTTTAAAATGACAAGAAACAAAGAAGAATTGAACCTGCTCCTAGGCTGCCGCTATTTGACCCAAGACAGGGCTAAAAGATTTGCGTTTGGAGGCCCCACGTGCTTTCCTGGAGCCGTTACCAAGAGGACCTCGTGGTCCCCAAGACCTGCCTGGATTGTTTGAAAATGTCTTCAGGGCTCGGCCCTGTATATGAAGACGCTCTGTCACCCTGTGGCCCCCTCTACTCTCCCGCCCTGATGAAGGTGTAGCCGGACGGGGCCTCACACCGAAACGCGCGTTGGCGTTGTCACCATTGGAAGATCGTCCGCGTGATTTGGGTACTGTTTTCCCTGTCCCCTACTGTTCGCGGATTTATACATCTGCGCGGAGTGATTTACGAATGCGTGGCAGTGGTATGGATTGAAAGGTTTGCATGTTAGTAGGACTGTGTAGTTTTGAGTGAGGGCCATAGTGTCAATTTTATGGGATTACCTATTTTTGCGATAGTCTTTTTGTATTTGACATGTGTGAACTGCCTATAATGAAAAATCATCCTGAATTATTTTCAACACTATAAAAATTGTTGTCTTGCAAAATAATTATAATAATAAAGTATTTTTCTATATTTTGTTAACCTGTTGTTCAAGAACTCCCTGTGTGGCATGAGGCTTAATTGAACATAGTTGGACCCTTAGAGGCCTCCTTTAAATATATGAGGCAGGTAATGTTCCCTTTCCTTGCAATGATTCCTGCTGATGCTAGGGTGACCAACCGTCCGTAAATTTCATGGACCGCCCGTTATTTGGGCCCCTTGTCCGTTGTCCGTGAGCATTTCTTTCACGGACGCCTTTTGTCCGTAATTTTGGGGATGGCAGCAAGCTGTGCCAGCTCGTACTTCTCTGAGGCTGTAGCCGCCCCACCCCGACCTCGCTCAATCTTAGTACCGGCCCATTGTCATTCTGATGTAGCCGATTATCACCTAAAGAATGACAATGGGCCAAAGGTGTAGGGAAACAATGGCGGGGTTCCGCGGGGGGTGGGGGGGGGGGGGGCAGATAAGTGTTTCATGGCCCTTCGTTTGGTCTGTGACTCGCAGATCAGCTAGAATAATCACTGTGATCCTGCAGCTTGAGTGTGTGTGTGCGTGTGTGTTTGTGTGTGTTTGGGGGGGTTCAGAGGGGCAGAGGGTGCTGAAGTAGACAAAAGCGGCGACAGAAAGGGAAATTATGATAATGGTAAATCAAGCAAGCATTTGCCATGCAATAGGTCTTGCATTTACGCGATTTTGAGCTATTGGCATTTTAAATGACAATGCGTTTTATTTATGCTTCAAAAACCAAAACATAAATAAGAAGCATTGTCATTTACAATGCAGATAGCTCAAACTCGCGTAAATGTGAGACCTGTTGCATTGCAAATGCTTGCATTTTTTTTTTATCCGAGCGCTGTGCAATGTCTTGCAACATACCAGTGTATGCACAGAAAAAGTGTCACTTAGTGACATTTGTTACTGAAACCAATCTTGTTAGTGTCTCACAAGACTTTTCAGTGTCTCACAAGACTTTTCAGTTTCAATGCGGGGTGAGTGATTAGTTAGTTAAAAAAAATTGCAAAGTACTGGCAAATTACTATTTGTTACAAAATCTTAATTTTGCTGTAAAAAGTTAGCAATTTCACCCACGTCTAGATCCAACCTGGATTGCACATTAAGAACTTTGTGACTATCGCCAGTTTAGAAGTGGGGAAGCAACTGAAGGCTCAAGCCAGCGGCCTGGTTCTGGCTCGGTCCGTGGATGTCTAGGGCCCTCGAGCCCAAAACAAGCTGAACTTTAATGTGGCGTCTGTCTTCCAGCCACCCTCTACCATCATGAGCTAAGGCTTCAAAACAAATGATAAACATATGGTTTTAACAAGGGCTATTTAAAGAGAAGCCCAGGGCTGGTGGCCTGTGTTTGGAATACAGGGAGCCACCCGGCAGATCTGTCTGTGGAGCACCCGTGACCTCTTCCGGAAGGCTGCATTCAATGAGCTCTGTCACTGGGGTGTCCAGCGTAGGTCCAGGAGTGTCAGGCAGTGCTCAATTTGTAAATAAATAAGTGCCAGGGCCCTCGTTGGAAAGCAACTGCACCTTGCACCACCCTTTGATCCTGCCAGTGCTGCCAATGACAGGACCAACACAATTTGTAATCATCACACTCCTAAAACTCACAGTTATTGAACATCCTGTGCTTTCTTAAATGTCAAGAAAAATGTTTTTTTGTGTGTCTCCTTGAACCACGTTTGGTCATGTCCTCTGTCTAAAGTCAGGTGCCACCCATGGCACACTAGAGGAACACTATCAGCAGTGACGCTCTTCAACCTCGAATGCTTATGCAAATCACACTCTAGCACCTAGAGGCGGCCCGGGGGATTGCGTGCTCACGGAATGTCACTACCACTAGTGAGCACAAAGCTGAAAAGATACCCATGCTACATTCGACTTCATAAGCCAGTGTTTGCTTTTTTAGGAAACTGCAATTTCCACTTTGGATACCCCAGATACACACACAGTGCAAATAAAGAAACTACAACTCCCACAAAACAAACGGTGTTGTTTGGTAGCGCCGAGTCCCCCGTGAAAAATATTCAATTTGTCTTTAGGGAAGCGGTCACATTCATCAGGACGGGTTTGACCTTAAAAAGGGGATGAACTCTGAAAAAATGCAATAATACAATTAATACCACAATTGATTCACTAGAGGAAGTAAGAAGGAACCGTGACATGCTGGAAATCCTGGAAGAGTTTTGCCAAAATTAGGTTCATTCCTTGCACACGCCATCCTCGGGCGAGCCAAAGCATAATGGAGTGGCACGGGTTAAATTGGCCAAAGTGCAAGCAACCACTCCCTGACTGTTCATTGAGTAGCAGAGTAGAGCAGTTGGGGCAGTAGGCCCCTTCAGTCTCTGTGACCTTGTGCCACTGCACCTGCTACACCATTGAAAGCCGCCCCCTGCTGTCGTGCAGTGCTGGGAGCTGGGACTATTTACCTCGGTCATGAAGACGGAGCTCGGATCCGCACATGTCTGGCATGTTAACAAGACCGCTGTCCGTCATGGCCCCTGGAGATGGGGCGCTAAGGAGCATGTGAGAAGCGGCTGCAGATGGAGCTGTCGCAGAGACGGGCGTGCCGCAGCAGCCGCTCGGGCTCTACCCGCAAGATGCTCTCATGCCGGTGCA
The DNA here is from genome assembly GCF_964263255.1 of Lissotriton vulgaris. Lineage (NCBI taxonomy): Eukaryota > Metazoa > Chordata > Amphibia > Caudata > Salamandridae > Lissotriton > Lissotriton vulgaris. Next base: position 1,021,589 of record NW_028245922.1, read on the forward strand.
GCAGCGTGTGGGTGCCAGGGCTGCCCACGCAAAAAGTGGATGCCCAGCGCTGTGCCACTGAGCACCATGGTGGGATTGGCAGGGAAGCAGACATGAGCGGGGGGAGGGGGAAGAGAGCGAACTGGAGCTTTCACACGTCTGTTAGTTGGCCAGCAAGCATATTCAAGGGGTCGTGTCTGGTCACAACTCCCTCGACAAGCATGCTTTCATTCTCTATGTGGACAAAACAAAATGCGGCACAAACTCATTCAGACACCTGACCAAATCGAGCAGAGCCAGACACCAGCAGAAGCGCAATTATGCTCATTTAGAAGCATTTTCACCTGCACAAGTATGCCCTTTGCATAGTTAAGCATGCAGTACTGCCTTCACACAGACGTAATCAGGAATTCATTAAACCTTTTCAGGAGTACTATTCGGGGTCAGAAAAATAGCCCCAGGCATCAAAATACAAGCGTGCGCACCTCCCGCGGCAGCAGGGGGAGGGGGGAGAGAGGAGGGGGCCTGCGCGATTCCCTTGCGAGAGCGAGCGGCAAGACGCGATAATTGCTACCATATGGAGCTCGCTCCCACAAGAGAATTGCCACACGTGCACGCGTTGCCATTGAAGGCAATGGAACGCAGGCACGTTTTTGCCTCAAAAAGGGAATCAATGGCTAAATGTTTTTTTGCCTATGCAGCGCATGTGCGCTGCTAGGCGGGTGCAGCGCATACGCTCTGCTAGGTGGGTCCTAAAAAAAGCACAAGGCAACTAGAGGGAGAAACTTTTATCAGGGGAACAATTTTCACAGATTTCAAAAGGAAAGACCAGGATAGCTCACTTTGCTCCTATATTTAGTGTCATATAAAGCGGGGGATATTTTATTTTTCTGGCTACTCCCTTGCAATGGGCCCTTGTGTAGTTACAGCATGTGGCGTGCCGTCCTTTGCATAGCCCTAGGGCACTGCATGCTGCTTTTGTGGAGGAGCCGTGCTGGAGGACTAAGCTACATTTTGACATTTCCAACAGGATGAAAGGCAAAGACTTCGGAGTGCTTTGCGCTACTGCAATTTTCTGGCCATAACAAAATTATCTACTTAACTCTGGTGATTAATGTATCTCTTGGAGAGATCTGAGGTTTCACTAATCCCGGTTTTGACTCATCATAAAGAAGCATAGAGGCTTAATGCGCACAACGTGTAACATGCAGAGTAAAGTATTTATTTATATTATAATTGTAAAGACAACCCTCACCACTATGTTATGTGTTATATCCTCAGTGTGTATTTCAGGGTCACTGGAATTATGCAATTGTGTGGCTACAACAGTTTTCGCATGATTGTGGATGTGTCGCATGTGCCTTATAATCCATCATTAGCTGAATATAGCTGAAGATTCTAATTTAAAAACAATTGCTACCTCAAATGGTTAAAAAATAACTAAAAAGGCAGTGATGTATTGCAAAGGCCCTTTCTAAAGGTTGACTGGTCACCTTCCTTTGCATATTTCTATATTTGGGTGTTATATGGGTACTAATGAGGTGCAACCTATGACCAGAAAGTGATCAAATATGCAAAAATGAGAAAATAATATGGTAATACTATGACAAAATTTGCAGCATTATGCTGCATAAATTCCCTTTTCTTGCCATATAATTCAGTCAACTCTGCAGCATAATTTGGCCCTCCCTGCTGCATAGTTCCTGTCGCTCTGCATATAGTAGCTACCAGTATGGATGCCTTGTGACTCCTACACCTTGTAGCCCTCCTTGTCTTAAGTAACATTACCTATATATTGATTTACATACTCATATGAGTAATTGTCTCTGAACAATAAGTGTGTGAGCTAAAGCACTCAACAACCTACATTGGGATGAGCAGCACTATAAAATAAATGACATACACATGAGTGAGGGTCTATATAGCTAAGAGGGGCACCATGGGAGGTGGATAGTGAGGGAATCTGTGCAGAGGGAGGTCTTTGGTGATGGGGTGTCATGAAGGCTGAAGGCCTCTACATCCCCTGCAGTGCAGGTGGGACAACACTTCAAAGGAACCCCAAACTGTAAACAAAATATCATATGAAATACCACAAAAAGACCTGCACAGTTGCTCAAAAATGTGCACATACCAAAACGGTGAGTAGCACGATTGTCTCAACTTAATATAAACTTATTTTTACTTGCACTTATGTTGGTTGTCTATTTACTTACTTATACACTATTGTACGACTTCCTCTGATGTGTCTGAAAACGTACCTTTTGTCCCAAATTTCTGTCCTGAAATTTGACCCTTTGTCCTGAATGTTTACACTCGCTGTCCTGAATTTGCACTTATGCCAGTTGGTCACCCTAGCTGACGCCACTCGCGGTCCTGGGATGAGGCTCTCTGCATGTCTGTCCGCCCTGGGAACCAAGATGGCACCTGCGTTCGTTTCATGCAGGTGGTCATGTCCACGAGGGAGGAAAGAGACATCCTATGGGGAATTCATGAGTTGTGCAGGCGCTGTGTGTCCTCCATCGGCCACCGTCCACCCTGACACTGTGTCTCAGCCACACCCACCAGCAATGACATACACCCCTGGCAACAACCACCAAGCCAGGCCCACAGCCACCCTGAACCATGGGGCGCCCTTTAGGACCCTGGTTACACGAGGACAGCTTACAATTTTCATTTTATTTTTTGGGGGGTCGCCACCTTTGCTGCATTCACATCTCTGACGCCAGCCCTAAAGCAGCCATCTCTCACCAGGCTGGAACCCATGTAGCCAGTGCCCCACCTGCATGCCAGTCAGGTCCATATATCATTATAGTGCCCCTCAGGGCTTTAAATGGGGAAAAATAAGTGCAGGTACTCATTAAAATAGAGGTGTGGCAAGTGGGCGGGGCTAAGGGCAAAATATCTTCATACATAATGACTTCTGTACCAGTTGCAGCACAAATCAAAATACATGAGAAATGTGTTTGTCAAAAAACACAGATTAACTCAACACAAAATGAAAGCCATGATGGCACTTTCACCCGAATGGTCGCTGCCCACCTGATTGATAGTGTGGGGTCTGTCTAGAGACCCCGTCCAGTTAATCACAGCGTGACACAAACCCCCTCAAACCCCTGCAGTTTGGGGACATTCAAATGGGCGCTGCTGGAATCTTCACCAGCAACTCGGCAAAAGGCTACTTCACGGCTCGGTTAATTACAAGGTCCTTGGAAGCAGAGCGGCCTCTGCCCTGCACTGGAGAGGAAACCTAACCTGAGCCTGCTGTGCCGTGGATCAGGGTACCGGTACTCTCCCTGGCTACAGAGAAGTGCCGGTACTGATGGCAAAACAAATCGGAAGTGCCGGTACTCAGTACCCTTGAGTACCGGCCCATTTAAAGCACTGTTGCCCCTTCAGAAGATCTGAGCTCGAGGGGAGGCACACATGTCCAGTACAGGGCAGTGGCACAGGAAGGGTGCCAGGGGTACCCTAGATTCTAGAGCCAACAATGAAAAGGGGCCCTTGACCACTGGAGGGGGAGTAAACTACAGCACTAATCGGGGGTTCAGTGGATCTCTTCCGCCACTAGGCTCCGGCGACACTGCACCTGCTGCACCATTGACAGCTGCACCTTTGGCGCCAAGGTTGATGCTGAGGCAGGTGCCATGGACATAGCTGTTACGGGTGCAGCAGGTGCAGTGACACAGACTCCCAGAAGACACATTGTCACCCCTATTCCCTCCACTCTGCTCCCTGAGGGGGCGGTCACCCCCAGTGCAGCCTGTATGTGGCAGCTTCTGTTACTCGAACCCAGCTACACTAGGTGTATGAACAGCGCCCTTGCTGATTGTGGCCCCTTCCGCTGCCACAGGGCCACTGCGGCAGCTGTGATTTCAATGCAGCACATTGTATTTTCATGTGTGTGTGAATTCCGCCCTCAGCTTGTTCGGTCCTTTACTTAACTAGTACTCATTCGACCAGAAAGGCATCTTGGCGCCGGATAACAAATGTTTATGGTTATCTAACTCAATGATACTCATTTTACCGACCTCAGAAGGATGGAAGGCTGAGTGGACCCGCCAGGATTTGAGCCTGTGACCATGAGGTCAAACATAGGCCTTTCCAGTGGAGGCATTAGTCCATTAGGCCGCCAGGCCAGGCAATACTTTAACAAGACATGTCTAAGCACCTATATTTCAGTGCTGTTTCGCAGTATTATTTTCCTTTGCATTATCTGACCTGAGGGTCACCCGTCCTCATAAAATGGAAGCGGACAGAAGCCATTCTTTCCTGTCCCGTGCGCGCCTCACGTGTCCTCCTCACCTCCCCCGTCCACGCCCACCTGAACCTTGCGCTGTATCTTTCGCTGAATTAAAAATGCCACCAGAAAGGTTACGCAGTCAGCCACAGAGCAGCCTTAATCTTATTTAATGTCATCTGTGAAGGGATTTAACTTGGACAAGGGCTGCTGCCTGTCCTGGAAATCCCTCTTACACAAGCTATAAGCCAGGGAGCTCTGGCTGAACTCCTGTGCTAAGATTTATCCGGTTCCGCACGGCTTCCGTAGATACACCTCCGCCATTCGCTGTTATATACCAGTGCCCAAAATAGTGCCACGGGAAACTCATCTGGGGTCTCTGGGGACACGGGGCTTCTGAAAGGCATACCAATATTGCGATAATTGTCACCTGGCAAGACCTGGTGTGTTGCCCAGGCCTGGCACACACGGCTTGTTACGGTACCTGGTAGTAGGGATGGCATGGTATTGCAACTTTGATGTGTTTACCACCCCTGTGTGGGGCACTGGAGCGCTTGCCTGCATGGGCAGCAAGCTACGCCGTGTAGGGTGTGTGGTTGGAAGGATGTTGTCTTCGGTTTGATCCTCTGTGGGAAGTCTTTCCATGTTGTGCGTGATGACCACCGAGGTGCGGTTACAGTGTCCTGAGACGCAGCGTGTAGCACCGTGAAGGCTGTAGAGTGTTGAGACGCAGGCCCACAGTTCATGGTTTGCAGTGACCCGGCAGCTTTAAGCTGCTCTGAAGGCTCTTTTATTTTGTCTCTGATGAGCATGGTCAACTTAGCTGGTTACGTGTGCGAGGATGGCTTGCAATTCCTGTTGGTATCCAAGGTATGGGAAGAGTCAACAGATTTCTCATTGGATAGAAAGTATGGTTGTGTCCTTGTTGAGTCGTGGTATAAAGGATCGGCTTGAATCCATGGCTACGCCGCGGTTTCTGACTTCTCTTGTTGGAGGGCCTCAAGTTCTGTGTCCAGACGGTGGCCGGCCAGTATCTGTTGCCGTTGTCCGCAGCTCATGGTCTCTGTCTTTGCAGTGTTGACCTTTAGGTCATTACTCTGCATCCATGTCATCATGACACAAAGGCAGTAAGGGTGTGAGGGGCAGAGGTCTTCCAGGCCACCCATTTTAAAATGATTTGTGTGTCATCTGAAGGGTTGTAACAGGTGAGGTTGGGTGATGTAGGTATGGTGCAGGGGGTAGGTAGATGTTGAATAATAGAGGATACTTCATGGTCCCCTGAAAGACACCACAGTGTTGGGTGTGAAGAGCCGGTGTAAAAGGGCTAGGTATGCTGCACTTTGTCTCTAAGGGAAGAAGCCATCCATTTTAGAACATTTTCACATATCCCAAGACAACAGAGTCTTTTCAATAATATGTGGTGCTGGGCGGGGTCCAATGCTGATGATAGGTCCAGAAGCAACGGGGCAGCCAATCCCATCTTGGTTATCCCAAATGGATATGGTAGCTGGTCTGAAGCTGGATTGTTGGTCTGACTGTCATTTTCTTCTGCAAATTGTCAAAGTTGATTAAACACTGTTCTTTCAAATATCTTTCCTTGTAATGGGCCATTTGATATTGGTCTGCCGTTTGCTGAGTCGGATGGGTCAATGTTTTTATTTTTGAGGAGTTGTCTAGCTTTATATAATTCAGTTGGGAATGAACTTGCTTTCCGGAAGCAAGCTTCCGGTTGCCTTCTCTGTAAAGATTGTGTGGTGGATACCGTTAACCCCTTCGCCATGCGGCAAATTCCGCCGCGGTGCGAGGGGGGCGGGGCTAGGCATAGCGCTTGGGTACTCGGGACGACTTCCAGCCATCATAAATCACGGTGGGCGTGTGCTCATGATGTCTGGGAGCACACGTCTACTGTGACTCGTGATGGCCGGGAGCCGTCCTGAGCATGGAAGGTGTTAAAGATTTTTGAAGGCGACAGGTCTAAAGGTGATCCCGATGGGCTGCTTGCTATGATAATGATCAGGTAATCTTTTTCTGAGAGGACATTGAAAGTATTCAGTGGTGGAAGATGGAAGATGGCTCTTGTCTCTTTCTATGGTGCTTGGGTCATATGATGGGCTAATGTTGTGTGTGAGTTCCTTAAGGTAGTTTTCTATCTTTATAATAATTAACATCAGTGGAGCACAGTATATTAGAAAAAGAATTGTGCCCTATACTCCAGCTAGGACCTTGAGGTCATCAACCCAACATTTGTTGGTAATGCCTAAATTCTGTAGGGCAAGGAAGGGTGGACGTTCCTTTCAGGTGGTAGTGAGTAGCTTACGGAACTCGCTGCCTTTACTCTTGAGATAAGAAGCAGGGCTCCTGAGCTTCAGACGCCAACTCAAGACCTGGCTGTTCCAGCAATAATGAGATCTATGTATGAGTGGGAGTTACTGTGTCTCTCTTTCCAGGGTCTTTTCTTTTTCTTTTTCTTTCCTTTGTGCCGGGACACTCTATGGAGTAGCCGTGCGCTTGTACAAATGCCCCATAACATTAACATTAACATTAAGACCAGTTTTGTGAAGATTGTGTTGAAGAAAGCGTGCAGTTGTGGTGTTTCTGTGTTTTGGCACTCTGGATTGCGGAATTTTGCTTGAATCTTGAGTCGTTCCTTAGAAGGACAGTCGGTGTGGAGCATTGTGTTTTTGTGGTTCTGTTGTCCCTTGTATAGGATCTGCTAAAGAAGTATAGTGTCATTTTGTGTTTTTCATCTCTTGATTTTCTCTACTTGCATTCTAGTATGTTGAGTTGTGTTTTCATTCCTTTGATGATGTCATTAATCCATGTGGCTTTCTTTTTGTGGCTCGTCCTAGAAGTGGTCTTTATCGATATCTGTCCAATGCGCAGAGATCCAATTACAGAAGGTGTGTGTGTTTATCCACAGACTTGTCACTGGCAACAAGCACACATTCAGTTTTTATAGTATTACAAGGTAGCTTTGAGCAAACCAGACTTTACAAATCCAGTACTAGGTGTCCACATAGCCATTATTTTCCAATTTCTGAGCCATTATTTTTTCCTTAATTTGTATTTGAAGCCTTTTAAAATGTAAGCAGACCATGTGGCACGCATGTCAACCCTAGAGGGGCAGATATTTTGTGTTGCTTCTGAGGCCTTAATGTTCATTCCAATTCAACTTCAGGAAGATGCCTAACGCATAAAGCCTTGCATTACAACACTCCGGCTTGTTTGGCGAACAAGCTTGTTCTTTCTGGCTCGGGTCGGAACGTAAGAAGTACGTCCACCCTACTCTTGGAACCTCCCAAATTCAAAAAGAAAAGTACGTACAAACGTGCCGTCTCCGGTCTGGCTCCTAGAATTTGGAACGCTCCGCCTACTGAGATTAGAGTCAATCCTTCCACTGCCTCTTTCAAGAAACAGGTCAATTGGCTTTTCCTGAATGAACGTTTACTGCTTCAACTTGTACTCTTTCTCAAGTCCCCTTGTTGACAGATCTGATAATTATTCTAACACGTTGTTCTCGATTTATCTTATGCTTGTTTGGTAAACTGTTATTTTACGCTAGGGCCCTTCTGAAACTATACTAGTGGGTCTGACTACAGATTTGTCATTTATTTTAATATGTTGTTCCGAGGCACTTTATGATTGTTCTTTTGAATGTTACAGGAATTCTCTTGGACTCTAGGGCTCGTTTGAAACTGGACTAGCGGGGCCCACTACCCGGTCCCTGGCCTTGATTGTTTACTCCTTATTCTTGTGACAGTGTTGACTTCCATTATACTGAGTATATGCGTGCTTTCGCCTCTTTGTACAGCGCTCTGATATCCGCAAGGTTCAGGTTTGCGCTTTATAAAACTTTTCAAATAAATAAATAAATGCATATTTTTCTAGAAAGCAGAGAGGGTTAGTTCCAGTCCTTCTATAAATAACTGTTCCAGGATAACAGTCTTTTTGATTTAAAAAGAGCCCAACATGTTGAGGAACTTGTTCTTCTTTGCACTACAGAGTTCAACATTTGCTCCCACCCACTCTCGTGTTTATACTCATTTTTCTGTTGCGTTTTGCGACTGATGTTCTGTTTCAGCTTTTCTGCCTTTCATGGTCTTAACATAACACAGTAGAGTTATAATGTGATCTTAAGAGCACAGGAGGAACAACAAGGAGCGTCAAATGACACGAGGGAGCTTCCAGGTTAATCCCTACACTGAAGCCTAGACCTGCGGTGGACGCAGCATCACTTTGTATCACTTGAGGCCACTTGGAAGCCTGTTGACATCAAGAGGGCTGCCCTTGTCAGGCTCTATCAAGTCAGATCAGGAGAGGAAGACGCCTGGATCAAGGGCTCCAGAGCTTGTAAGACCCTAAGACACTGGCACCCAATGCAGTACAAGGCAAGGTTGTTTTTCTGTACTCAGGATACCCAGCTTAACATAATCATTCACACCATTGACTGCCATGTCACTCAAGTCCTCGGCTCCAACTTGTCCGGGAAAAAGAAGGCGTAGGACGGTGACACTGAAACGAACTGAACTTGGCTGATGCGACTGGATCGCAATGAAGAAGATGGTTTGGAAATGGAACGAGCAGGTATGCATGGGCTTCACGGACACACACATGAAACACATCATGACCAAGTTAAGGTCCCACTATGGCATCACAAATGGTTTAGGAGGGGCCATGTGTGTCAAACCTTTAATAAATCTCATCACAACACGTGATTTAAAGGTGAACGGTTGGTCCAGCAAACAAAGAAAGGCTGAAAGGGCCAACAAATAATTTTTACTACTATCCATTGAAAGATGTACCTGGGCCAAGGCTGAAACTAACAAGAGGGCGTCTAACGGCTTTGCTTTTAAGGGTCAATCTTGCAAAAAACAACACAAGGCCACAAATTTGTTCCAGTATCCACCGTAAATGAATTTTATAGAAGGGCACCTGGCAACAAAGATGGCATCCAGCATTTCAGGGGCCAATTGAAAGAATTCAGTCACTGCGCTCAGTCTCAATGCATGTAAGTGTAGATTGTGTAGATTTAGGTGGAGAACACTGCCCTGTTGCTGAGACAGGAGGTCCTCACAAAGTGGTAACTTGATTGGAGGACAGATGCTAATGGCCAGAAGGACACTGTCCTGGTCCAATCCAGGGGCACTAGGATGACTTGGGTTCTGTTAATCCTGTTTCAGAACTCAGCTTAGTGGATAAAGTGGTGCACTGGTGTGCCGGAACACATCTCCTAATAAGTGTTCTTGTGGAAACTGAAGCATGTGAAACTTTCAACACTGCACCTTCTTGATCATGGCAAACAGATCTAGCCAGGAGTCTACTAACTGTTGGATACTTCCTGTACACCTCAGGGTGTAGACAGGGCCGACGGGGACCCAAAACCGTCCCTGGAAAACTGCTCGGCAGGCTCCCCTGGGAGGAGGATGGGGGTGCGGCCGGGCTGTTTGCCAGGGCCGGTTTCGGCATATTTTGTTACAGTCGGCCGATATTGCCAGCACCCGGTAACAAAAACTGGCCCACAGAGCCTCAAACCTAGCCCCCACCCTGGTGGTCCATCGGGGAAATGTCCAGTGCCCGGGACGGCCAGTCCGGACCTGGGTGTAGACACTACTCATTATTCAAAAGATGCTTCCTTCTCAATTTGTCGGTTCTGGCATTCTGGGATCCTGCCAGGAGGTTTGTGATCAGGAAAATGCCCTGGCACTCCAACCACCTCTAGAGATGCAGTGCCTCCTGACTGTTCCCTGTGTGTTGTAGTAACACATGGCAGTAGTGTTGTCAGTGAGTTCCTGCACCAGCCTACTTTGTTGGATGTCAGGAAGGCCTCCAGAGCCAGACAAATGGCCTCAAATCCAGCACATTGATGTGGATCCAGCCTACACTGGAGCCAGAGTCCCCTGATCTCCACCTCCCATTAATGACCAGCCCAGCCCAGCAGGGATGCGTCCATTACCACTGTTGGCTCTGGGTGGGAAAGGCAGAGGGGCCTGGCACTACACCAATTGCTTTCAAGCACTGCATATCTTGAGCCATCTTCTCCAAGACCTGGGTGGCATTGGTCAGAGTGCCTTGATGCTAGGCCCATTGGAATTTAAAATTCCATTGGGTTGCCTGCATATCCACCCTGTCATAGATGATGAGGAGGATGCTGGAGGCTAAGAGGCCAAGACGCCTCAGAGCCACTCTCAATGTGACTCATAATCAAGCCTCAATCAAGATCATTGTCCCAATATCCTGGACTTATTTCAGAAGTGAGAAAGACCTGATCTCCACTGTGTCCAGGATTGCTCCAATGAAAGGAAACTTTTGTGTCTGAGTCAGGTGCGACTTCGACTTGTTGATAGTAAACCTCAATCATGACAAGAGGTTTGTCTCTCTCTGTCAGAAGTCAACGACTGACTGTGTAAAGCTCGCCTTCAACAGCCAGTCATCGAGGTACTGGAATTCTGCTAACCAGACCTCAGAAAATGTGCAGCGACCACCTTAGTGGTGCCAGTGAAGCCTAAACTGAAAATGCTCCTCGCCCAACTTGCACAGCCTCTGGGACTGCAGGACGGGTACATGAAAATGCACGTCCTGCAGGTTCAAGGACACCATCCAGATGCCCAGGACTAGAGCAGACAGGATCTGTGCCAGCATAAACATTTTGAATTTGTCTTTCTGCAAGAAGGTATTCAGAGGCTGATCGTCCAGAGTAGGCCTGAGGCCTTTGTTCTTCCTCAGAATGAGGAAACAGCGAGAGTAACAACTGCCCCCTCTTTCTGAGTCCAGAACCCTCTCATTTGCACCTTTGTAGAGCAACAACTGCACCTCTTGTGAAAGAATGAACAGGTGCCTGTCTGAAATCAGCTTTGTTGTGGGAGAAATAGGGAGCTGGGCACAACAAAAAAATGGTAGGGCATAGCCATTTTGAACGATCTATAAGAATCATATATCAGACTTTATGGATGGTCAACCGGGGATGAAATAATGAGCGTCCCCCCACCATTGGTTAAGCATGCACCATTAAGGGTGAAACAAAGGGGCATATTAGCAAGGGCCATATCGCCGCTTTAGCAGCACTTTTTGCCGCTAAAGCGGCGATATTTTTATCGCCCTATTAGCAAGCTGTCGCTAACAGCTGTTAGGGACAGCTTTTAGGCGATAGCGACCGGTTTCGGGCTCGCTTTGCATGTCAGCGATATTTATCGCTAATGACATGCAAAGTGGGCGTACCCAAACTGTTAGCGACTGAAAGCAGTTGCTAACACAGCTATCGCCTATTAGCAAGGCAGGCATAACGATAAAAAAATCGCGCTAAGCGCGATTATCGCTATAACCTAACGCCTGCTAAAAACATGACTTACCTGTTTATCCAATGGTAGGTGGATTCTCAGGTTAAGTCCCAATTGGCGTTAATGTGTGAATACCGCTGGAGTTCCAGCGATATTCACGCATTTCGCCACTATCACTGGATATTTTAGCACAATGGAGAAAAATTTTGCTAATAGCAGGTTTTCCCCGCTAACATAGGCAGCGATAAAAAAAATGCGCTAAGCACATTTAGCGATAAATATGGCTATTTCTTGCTAATATGCCCCAAAGTTTTTTGGTGGCTGTTGTAGGACAGGAAAAGGACTTGGAAGACTGTTTTTCCAAACTTTGGATAACCAGATTAATAGCACAGTTACATTTACTACATTTAAAAAAAGGACTGGATAAAATTAACAAAACACGCGGGCGGCCTGGTGCCCGTTGGACAGGCCGGGGCCTCGATTTTGGCGTGCCCGGGCCGGGAGGCTTGACCCGGGGCCAGCGGTGCCGCTCCCTGGCGGCGTTTAGGGGCTTCTTCTTCCCAGCGGCCCATTGCGGAGTGCCCTGTTTCTCTCTGTGTTGCCAGCGGCGGGGGCCTGACCCTGTGGGGGGCTTCGGTGGAGCTGCGGCCTACCTGGCCTTTGCGGAGCCGGGGCCTCGAGTTTGGCGGCCCCGCCAGAGGCTATACTCGCTGATCCTGTGACCCTCCGCTGTTGCTGGCTGTGGCGCCCTCCGCTTCTGGGGGACACGGCGCCTTCCGCTGCCGGCAGGAGCGGCACCCTCAACTGCAGCTGACCGCGGTGCCCTTGCTGTTGGCGGACACTGTGCCCTCCGCCCTCGCGGACAGAGGTGGCTTGGACTAGGGCGGCTGGTGCCTGTGCTGGCCACGATCCGGGGCTGCCTGCTCCTGACGACCTACAGCGGGATCCCCTGCCTTTCCTCACCATATTTGCGGTGGGGCCTGTGACTGGAGGGGGTATCAGAAGATCTGCGGCCTACCTGGCCTTGGTGAAGCCGGGACCTCTAGTTTGGTGGTCCCCGCCCGGAGTCACCGGCCCGGATCCATTGCCCTGATGAGTGGACACAGCGGGGCCCCCGGGAACTGAGGGGTCAAGCGGGCGTCTGGCCCGGATAATTGCCCTATCCTGCTCCTGTGGTGACTGGGGCGGCGGCTGTAGGACTTGTGGCCTGGTCTAGAGTGGTCCATATCTGCGCCGTGCCAAGAGTGCCGGTGGGCGCGAAGACGATTTGATGCACCTTGGCGAGGCGGCATTGCCGGGGGTATACCCGATCTGTGGGCCGGTAGCGAGGGACTCCCGGGTGGCCTGGTGTGCTCTGGACGCCTCTGCCGGGGCCTAGTTGGTGGACTATCGCGAGAAGCGGCCTTGATACAGGTGCGTGTCACTGCTCTGCCATCTGAGCGGCCGCCATGACTAGGGGCTCGGCCGCCACTAAGACTGGACCCATTGATAAGTTCACTGGCCATGGTGGAGGAGCGGGGGCGGCTGGTGGGGGTCAGCCTGCTGGACCAGACAATGCGGCGTTGATGACAGCCATTACACAGTCCCGCGACATGCTGGATGCGAAGATTGACGCGGTGGGTGCCGACGTGATGCTGCTGCGTCAAGATCTTCGCAATGCAGTCGCCCGCATTGCTGAAACTGAGACCAGGGTCACGGCAGTGGAGGGAGATGTTGGTGCCCTTAAGAAGAAGATTGCCGACATGGAACAGACCCAACGGGGCCTGGTGCTTCGTGTGGAGGATGCCGAGGGGCGGGCGAGGCGGAACAACCTGCGCTTCGTTGGCTTTCCGGAGGACTGCGAGAATGGGCCCATGGACGCTTTTCTGTCCCGGTGGCTGGAGAGCTGGCTACCACCGGACTCCCTGTCGCGATGCTTCGTAGTGGAGCGTGCCCACCGCGCCCTGACACAGAAGCCGCCGGCCGGGGAACGGCCTCGCCCGATCATCGCCAGGCTCCTCAACTTCCACGACAGGGACGTCATTCTCCGGGAAGCGCGGCTTAAGGACACCCTGCTCTATGACAATCATAAAATTATGATATTCCCGGACTATACCAAACTGGTCCATCAACAGAGGCACTCCTTCCTGGCAGCCAAGGCCAAGCTGCGTGGCCTGAAAATTCAATACTCGCTGCTCTACCCGGCCCGCCTCCGGGTGATCTTCAACTCCAAGACCCTCTTCTTCGATACGCCGGAGGCCGTCTTCAACTGGACCGATGAGGCAGTCAGAATCCGACCGCACGTCCAACCGGGGCTGCACTCTGGATCGTCGCGTGGCTCGTCTCAGGACAGGAGCAACCCTTCAGGCAAAGGGAAGCGTCACCGCAAGTCCCGCTCCCGGCGGAGGTCCCTGTCCCAGGACCCCCTTTTGGGGGACACACAGCCCGATACGGATCAATCTGATAGGGGCTCCTGATCACCCTTCACAGGGACTGTCTGCTGGTTGCCTTTTATATGTGACTGTATCTTGCAGAGGCTGAGCTGTGGTCGGTGGGACATACATTGGCTGGTGCAGTATTGACTTCTTCTTTGGCGAATGCCGGGGCCTTTATGGTCTGATACTTTCCTGTGGGGCTTTGCTTATGACTCTACTGTATGTTTGTTGGGGTTCGGGGCACGTACTATGGGCTGCCTCCTCCTGTTGGGACTGGGGGGTAGTTCTGGGAGTGTGTCTGGTTAGTTCGGGGGGGGACTAGTTGGGATCCATTGGTATGGCTGGCTTTGGGCGCTGTGTTTTGGGCCTGAAGTACCGTATACCGCGACAGATACTTCATTGTTCATTGAGGTATGGGGGTGGGGGTGGGGGGAACTGGGGTGTTTGGTTGCTTGTGGGTTGGGTCGGGGTTGGAGGGGTAGTGGGGTTCAGGGCTTCGGGTTTGTGGGGTTTGGGGTTCTGGTTTCTGGGGTGCACGTGGTCTCTGTGTATTTTGCAACTGTGGGGTCTGGGGCGTGGGCCGGGGATCGGGGAGTGTGGGGCTGGGAGCATTGTGATAATGGCTGATGTTCCTCACTCAGCGCCCAATGGCGCTTCCATGCATGTTCTTAGCTGGAATGTACGAGGACTATTGGACAAGATTAAACGGGGAGCAGTGCTTCGCTGGGCTAAGAGGGACTTGGCGGATGTGCTCCTTCTTCAAGAGACGCACATGCTAGGTACGAAAGCCCTGAGTTTGCAGCGCTTTGGCTTTCATCAAGTGTTCCATGCCGGATTTACCAGGGGCTCCAGGGGAGCGGCCATTCTTATTCATAGACGGCTGGCATATGTACATGAGCGTCAATGGCTTGACCCCCAGGGACGTTTTGTATTTGTACAAGGGAAGGTCGGTGTGGAGCCGGTTGTGTTTGGCTGTGTGTATGCCCCCCCCCCCCTTGCAATGGGCCTTAGCTGAACGTTTGTTTGCCTTATGGGCTGAGTTCCCCCGCTCCATGGCTGTGATTGGCGGTGACTGGAATGATGTAATGGATGTGGCTTTGGACCGGCAGAGGAGGCCTGGAGTGGCACTTGTATCCTCCCCTACACGGTTGGGGGCTATGGTTGATGGTCTGGGTTGGGTGGATGTGTGGAGACATCTGCATGCGGAGCGGCGAGAGTACACCTATGTATCGGCTGTCCATGGCTCCCTTTCGCGCTTGGATTGTGTGTTTGTTCCGAGGGCTTTCCTCGACAGAGTGAAGGGGGCAGCGATTCGGCCTCGCGGGCTCTCTGATCATTCCCCGGTGGCAGTACAAATTGACTTGTGCAAAGCACGCTCCCCTTTCAGATGGCGAATGTCCGCGTGGCATCTGCAGCGCCCTAATTATTCCCAGCATCTGCGTAGCGCGATCGCCCATTATTGGCAAGACAACCTTACCGGGGGGATGGATGCGGTGACCGTCTGGGAGGCTATGAAGCCCACCCTGTGGGGCATAGATATTGCTTGGTGTGCGTCTGCTCGCCGGACTCGGCTGGGAAGCATTGCTGCGGCCGCAGAGCGGGTGGAGGAGCTTGAGGCTCGGCACAGCGAGGCGCCTGATGATATGGCGCTGCGGCTACTCCTGCAGGCGCAACAGTCTTATTCCTCGGTCCTATTAGACGAGGCTCGTCAGGCGTGGTTGGCCACCCGTAGTCGGGTTTACCAGTGGGGCGACAAGTCTTGCACTATGCTCCATAGGCTGTGCCAGCAGAACCTACAGCCTCTTACACTGCCGGGCCTTGTTGATGGCGCAGGAGTGGCGATCACGGACCCGGCAACTCTTGCAACGAGTTTTGCGCGCTAATATGGGCACCAGTATGCCTCCCGGGAGACTCTCTCCCCCACCATTATCGCGGATTATATTGCGTCGGTTCCCCCCTCTGCTGTATCTGATGAGGTGCGCGATGCCCTGGACCTTCCCCTGTCGGCTGAGGAGCTGGGTGACGCACTGGGTCAGCTGAATGTGGGCAAGGCGCCGGGGCCGAGCGGATTCCCCAGCGAATTCTATAAGAAGTTCCACCTGCAGCTCGGGCCGCACTACTTGCGGGCCCTGGAACAGGCACGAGAGCATGGCCGCCTCCCACCGGATTGGCGTCATGCAGAAATCGTGGTGTTTCTGAAGCCAGGTAGGCCCCCTGATCGCCATGACTCTTATCGCCCCATATCCCTCATTAACTTCGAGGCCAAGCTCCTGGCCAAGGCGCTGGCGAACCGCTTACTTCCACACATTTCAGCCCTTGTCCACCCGGATCAGGCGGGTTTTATGCCGCGCAGGGCAACGAGACACAATATACGACGGGCGCAGGCCGCGATACAAGCGATTGAGTCTTCGGAAGACCCGGCGGCGCTCCTGCTGGCTGATATCGATAGTGCCTTCGATTCGGTCAGCTGGACCTTTCTTTTTGCCCTGTTGCCGATGCTGAACCTCGGCCCGATCTTCCTCTCCTATGTCAGGCTGCTCTACACTGAGATCACTGCCTCGGTGCGTATCTCGGGGACGGCGTCAGCTCGTTTTCCGGTGTCCAGGGGCACGCGTCAAGGGTGTCCGCTCTCCCCCTACCTCTTCGCGCTGGCCATGGAACCGCTGGCCGCCAGGGTGCGCCGCGATGAGCTCTACCGTGGCTTCGTCTGGGGTGCGGATCATTCGGACCGCATAGCTTTATATGCGGATGATGTGTTATTTTTCATGACTGACCTGCAGCGTACGGGTCCTCGTGTCCTGGAATTGATGCAGGAGTTTGGTCAGGCTTCGGGGCTCTTCCTGAACCCGCGCAAGTCGACCATGTGGGTGCTGGGGGGTGCCGCGGTGGCCTGCCCTTGGGCTGCATCCCTTCAGATGGCTATGGAGGGTGTGAAGTACCTGGGTGTCTTCCTCTCTGCCTCGCCTGCAGTGGCGTGGGACCGGAACATCCTGCCAGTGTGGGATCGGGTCCAACTGGACGTCAAGACATGGACGCGCATGCCTCTTAATATCTACGGCCGGTCGGCCATCTTCAAGATGGTGGCTTTGCCCCGTCTACTTTATCAACTACAGAATTATCCCTTCCAGGTTGACCCGCAGTGGTTCCGTACTGTTAACTCTGTGCTGGGCCGGTTTCTATGGGCTGGCGGTGCCGCCAGGGTGGCGCTGCGCACATGCTTCCTCTCTACCTACTGCGGCGGCTTGGCGGCCGCGGATATTTTATCTTACTATCAGGCCTCCCATCTCCTTGTGCTTAACGAGTGGTGGTATGGGGACCGTAGTGATCCGGCTTATGCCCTCGAGCATTCTTTGATGGGTGGCGCCTCCCTTCACACCCTGCTGTACTCGGCTAGGCGGAGGCGTCTGCTTCCGCAGGTCACCCAGGTGGTTTTCGCGGTCTGGCGGCGGGCCCTGCACCGGGCGGGCTGGTGGGGTCGGCTTACAGCTGAAACCCCGTTGTGGCGCAATGGCCTGTTACCGGCGTTGGCGTCTCTGTCCGGATTTGACGGCTGGGACGCGATCGGGATCTCGTCCCTAGGTCATGTCCTCTCTGGTACTACCCTAAAGTCCTTTCAGGACCTTAGTTCTGAATTTAGCATGCCCAAGACCCAGTTTTTCCGCTATCTTCAATTTCGCCACGCTCTTACTCCTAGCCTGGTGGGCCTGGAACAGCTCCCTGATTTTAGTCCCCTCGAGGCTAAACTGTTTATGGGAGACCTGGGTGACAAGAAGGTCTCGCAGATATATCGTTCTCTGGTCACTCACTGTTCCCCTTCACTCTCGGCGTTGAAGGCCTCTTGGGAGGGTGATGTTGGTCCATTGGATGATGACGACTGGCGCGAGGCCCTGGAATCTCCCCGTGGTGCTGCTATTGCCATCCACCTTCGCTTCATCCAGTTCAAATACCTCCACCGGGCTTACTATACTAGACACCGTCTGTGGCGGGCGGGCCTTATCGCGACT
Organism: Lissotriton vulgaris; assembly: GCF_964263255.1. Classification (NCBI taxonomy): domain Eukaryota; kingdom Metazoa; phylum Chordata; class Amphibia; order Caudata; family Salamandridae; genus Lissotriton; species Lissotriton vulgaris. The sequence goes on from NW_028245922.1 coordinate 1,039,497, forward strand.
CCGGAATGCCTGAGGTGTGGTTCTGAAGAGGGCACCCTTTTCCATATGGTATGGTCCTGTGAGAGACTGACTCGATTCTGGGCTGGGGTTTGGGACTGCCTGTCAGAGGTTTTGGGTTGGGACCTGCCCCGTACCACTAGGCTGGGCCTTCTTCATGTTCTGGAAAACGTTGGGGGCAATATTTACAAACGCCATTTGCTGTTGCTGGGGCTGGTGGTAGCGAAGAGAGACCTGGCGCAGGCCTGGAAGAGCGAGCGCGCCCCCCCACTCGGGGCTTGGAGGGCGGGCCTGGACTTCCTCATGGGGCTGGAGCAGCCTGTTTTTGAAGCCCGGGGATGTCCCCGCAAACATTACAAAATCTGGAAACGGTGGGCGGATTACCGGGGCCTGCTCCTTGACCCCCCCCCGTGGACATTGATGATGCATTACAGCTGGATGTGGATCCCGCACTCTAGGCTGCTGGCCGGCTCCACCTTTGTAGGTCATCTCCTGTTGCTGGACTGTGATCACGTGCACTGGGTTAGGGTGGGATAAGGGGTGGGTAGCTGCGGGCGGGGTTGGTTGGTGTTTTTGGGGTTGGGTGGGTGGGGTAGTTCGATGTCTTTCACTCTATAACGCTGGGTTCGATGCTGTACTAATGCTGTGTCTCTTTCTATTTGTCGTTGACAGTCTCCTCCTGACTGTGGAGGGCTGTTTTGAGCTTTGCTTGAACTCATAATAAAATTGGTTATGAAAAAAAAAAAATTAACAAAACAGTCCAAGAAAACAAGGAATTCCCTACCCCAAGTAAAATCACCAAACTAAAAAAAGGACATGGCACGCTTCTCCCCCAAGAGACCTACCCATACGTCAATGAGAACGATCCAAGTTCCAGAACAAATCATTCAGAAAGGGTTGCAAGTGTTGGCACCAAGATATACAGGAATGGACTTCTAACTCGAATGACTGGAGTAGCAAAAGAGACGAGAGTGGACCCACCAACAAGAATTGGCCCAAAACAGGGTGGCCACCTCCACTACCAGCCCCTGGCTACTGATCTGGCCCGCCAAACCCCTGGTAGCCGCCACAACTTTTGAATTACCCAATGCCCCCATTTTAGCCTCTTTTCTATTAGCCCCCGAATCAGGCACATTTTTTGGGAAATGAGAGAGGAAGATCCAGAGGGAGAAGGAGAGGCACAGCACAAGTTCACTACAGTCCTCCGACATCCCCGTGCCAGAAGAGGAGCATCAAACCATCATCAGTCACAACACGAACTTAGAGTGAATCTAAACAATCATTGGCTGATTACAAAGGTAGAGAACTTATTGAATATGCGATTGTGATTTGTCCCAACATTTATTGGAGATGATTTTATAATTCACATGGAATTGGTGACCTTCTTCAGAAAGTTTTGCTTGCAATCCTTCTTTAATGAGACACCTGAAAATGTAGGCAACCCACTGAATAAAAATAAAAGATTGAAGAAAAACTCTATATTAACTCCACCAATACTTTACATACTTCCAGAAGTCTTGACTTTAAAAAAAAGCTTTTTTGAAATATTTCAACAGACTCAAAAATCATATTCACACGACCCTTGTTCAACCTGTTGAAGGAAGTGGCCCAAAATGGGTCACCCGAGTCATCTACGACCACCTCAAAGCCTTTCAAACAAGTGAAGAGTCGGTCAGACGGTAGAGAATACAATCATTTATTAGTAGAATACACTGCAGTGCAGTCCAAACTGACCAGCACCCGGAGAGGGCTGCCGAGGGTACTGACTTTCACCAGCATAAAGGGAATCATTATACATTTGAGCATTAGCACAAGACACACTAACCCAGTAACTTTCCACAGAGAGCAGCAAAGAACAAGGGGGCACACAGATGAGCTAAGAGTCTGAGACCGGGCACACACTATCTCTCTGGCAAGGTCGTTCAGTCTGTGATGGCAGCTGGACTAGTGGGAGCAATGACTCTATCTTAAGGGAAAGGTATGCGCTACTTAGTAAGTTTCAGCATTGGAGAAACTAAACTGCTCATAAATGAGCAAGTAACAGTTTCAATTTATAATACAAATGGAGTCTATGATAGCTAAAATGGTGGAAAGATGTCAACTGAACTAACGCAACATTTGCATCTACCAATTGCGTCTACACACAATATGCAAATATAAAGTATTAGCTATATAATGCTAACGTAACACAATGTAAAGCATAAGTGATGGAGCAATAACACATTCAATTCCAACACTGTCTCACACTGAGGAAGGTTGCCAAGACTTTGGAGCCAGATCTATCCATAACAAACAAACCAGCTCTTAAAGGAGAAGCCATTGTCAATGTAGCAACCACCACATATCAAGAGGAATACCTCAGACAACTTGTGATCTCCAACACTACAGCCCTTTATGTCAGGATCCAACCCCCAGGCTACAATACATCATTAAAATTGTTGTGCACAATGCTTAGGACTCAAAATGGATCACCCCTAGAGAAGATTAATTTCTCATCACAGACAAATCTCACACAATGTATTTCTACATTCTACCAAACAATACACAAAGCTCATGTCCCTCCTGCTGGTAGACTGATTGTTTCTGGTTTGGGTTCTCTGTTAAAACCATTGTCCCAATTTACGTTTTTGTTACTGAGATAAATCATAGCCATGGTGCCCTCCTATTTTAAGAACACTAAAGAAATGTTGAATATCCTAGAAAGCCTAGAGTTTGACACAAAGAAAAATGTTCTCTTAAATCTAAGCGTCAATTCCCTTTACATCTGTATGCCTCACGATGAGTCTCTGCAAACCATAGAAACTCTCCTGAACAACGACACACAGGATTACATGAAACCTATGTCCTTCATTATGAAATTGTGAGGCAAGCTATGAAAGAAAACATCTTTCAGTTTGAAAACCAATTATTCCTACCGGGGACTGGGACTACAATGGGCAGTATCTTTGCGCCCAATATGGTGAATCTATACATGCACCAGTTAGAGATGACACATGTAGGACTTGGCCCTTTTGGCTAAAGTTCCTAAACTTTTTGCTTTCCCCCTAGACCTTTTTTCTGACATGGTGTTGCCAACTTACATGCTTTGGACACTTTGCCACTGCTAAACAGTGTCAAAGTGCAAGTCCTCCCTATATAAAGTGTCATGGTAATTGGTTGTCAATGATTGGTATGTTTGCCTTACTAGTAAAGTGCACTATGTGTGCCAGGGCTGGTAATGCAAATGCTACAAGTGGGCTTGTGGTACAAAAGGGGGTGGTAATGGACGGAGCATCTGAACCAATCAAACACTCACACCCAGTCAAAAGATCTGGGTTTAATCCATCACCGTTCTTTAGCCAACTCTGCCACCCCAGTTCAGACATGGCTATGTGCAAATCAGTCTGACCCTGTGCCTCATGGAAACAGTCCAGCCCGAACTGCCAACCCATGCCTTCCCTGGACCGGAAACAAGCTTCCGAGGACCGGTTTCTGGCATTCCAGCCGTCTTCAGCCCGGCTTGCTTGAATCCAGTGGCAAAGTGAGCAAGGGACTCACGTCTGAGCATACCCTGCCACACTTATGGCGGCCAAAAGCGGTACAAAAGGGGGTGGTAATGGACAGAGCATCTGAACCAATCAAACACTCACACCCAGTCAAAAGATCTGGATTTAATCCATCACCGTTCTTTAGCCCACTCTGCCACCCCAGTTCAGACATGGCTATATTCAAATCAGTCTGACCCTGTGCCTCATGGGAACAGTCCAGCCCGAACTGCCAAGCCATTCCTTCCCTGGACCGGAAACAAGCTTCCGAGGAACGGTTTCTGGCATTCCAGCCGTCTTCAGCCCGGCTTGCTTGAATCCAGTGGCAAAGTGAGCAAGGGACTCCCGTCTGAGCATAATATGGTGTTAAGATTGCAGTAGAATATTTAGAAGTGCTCATTAATATCGCCAGAACTTACAAGGGCTGGCTGACCTAACAACCGGCCAGGAGAAATATTACAAATACGCATAGGTTGGATTTATATTGTGTAGTCTTATCGTATGTCTTCTTATGTAAAGTTTATACTCGTTTTTATAACACTCCTGTGGAGTCTATTTGTGGTGTCATCATTGGGTTTCTGTGGGCGTGGTTGCAAATAATTTACACATTTGCCTTGAAGATACGCCTGGATGCTCATGCCAAGCTACCAAGGGGATGAGCGGGGCTATCTCAGAAGGTGACCTTCCTTACCCTGACGTGGAACTGCAGGCCCCTCTTTGGCCTAAGGTACCTACCTGAGCCAACCAGGGAACCCGGGTCTTACAACGCACATTTACCATAACTTTAATCCATCCCTCCAAAATTTTAAAGTAGGTAAACGTTATTTTGATGATGTGCTGGCCATTTGTCCAGGAGAAGAAGATTTCAACACTGAGTTTGTTGTGTGGTTAATCTCTAGGAATCCCCATCTTAAGTTCACATGTGAATTCAGCAAGACCAAATTTCCTTTTTTGGATTTGCTTCTGTATCTATTGGAGGGCCACTTTGCCACAGTACTCTACAAGAAACCTATGTACCAGAATTCTTTGCAGTTGTATGACAGTTTCCATCTGAAAGCCTGCAGGAGTAATCTAGTAGGTCAGTTCCTTTGCATACGATGCATTTGCTTGGATGTCTCAAATTACAAGAAACATGCCGATAATTTACGCATGCAACTGGAACCCCACCAATTTAGTGCAAAAAGCAGCTAATAGAGCTAGGAATAACAACCAAGCAGCATTATTGGAGTCATATGAATATGATCTAACACCCACCATTTAGTAATAGATATGCAAAAACTGTTACAATTTCAACACATGCAACAGGAAAGTGCGGAAAACCGCACTTGCATATAAACAAAGTAGAATTTTGAGAGATGCTCTGGTCCACACCGGACCAAGATTCATCATCGATCCACACATGGGACATGCTATTGTCGCTACCCAGATTCAAAGGCCATTTTCCATGATGCTCTTGAAGGGTATGCCATTTTACTGACCACAACACGTCAACATAGCAACATATACCTGACCACCTGCCCATGTGGCTTACGCTACATAGACATGACCACGCACAAAATTAAAACGTGTATTACAGAACGTCAAAGCAGAGACTGACCCGCTCCTGCTGACAGTGATGCTTGCAGAAGCCTCCTGCACAGAAAGATCTCACAAACTATTTCTCAAGGGACAGAAACAAACCCCACAGGGTCCACCCCAATGAGGTCAACTGTGAATCTCCTACTCTGGGACAAAGGCCTGTGCCACTGCCCATGAGACTGTCCCCAAAGCGTCACTGGTACTGTTTCCATTGGTATTAGGTAGAATTGCTTATTTGAGTTTTCAAGTAAAAGGAGGACACAAAAGGGTATGGACAACATCTAAATCATGACTATAGCAAGATCAGCCCCAAGCCATCAATCTCCGCAGAGAAACATTCAGAAAAGTTCATTGGTATAATGCTCAACACAGAGTATACATTCAGACACATAATACTCAACACGGAGTATAGAGTCAGACACATAATACTCAACTCGGAGTATACAGTCAGACACATAATACTCAACACGGAGTATAGAGTCAGACACATAATACTCAACACGGAGTATAGAGTCAGACACATAATACTCAACTCGGAGTATAGAGTCAGACACATAATACTCAATCCGGAGTATTGAGTCCGACACATAATAGGCAACCCGGAGTATATAGTCAGACACATAATACTCAACACGGAGTATAGAGTCAGACACATATTACTCAACACGGAGTATACAGTCAGACCACGTTGCCTCCATCATTCTTTGTACCTACCACGTTGCCTCCATCATTCTTTGTACCTACCACGTTGCCTCCATCATTCTTTGTACCTACCACGTTGCCTCCATCATTCTTTGTACCTACCACGTTGCCTCCATCATTCTTTGTACCTACCACGTTGCCTCCATCATTCTTTGTCACATGCTCATTTATGTGTTTGTTATGAAATTTTAGATGTGTTTGTGAACATTATTTGAAGTATTATCTGATTATCAATTATATTATAATCTATCTATGAAATGGTTATTTATCTTCTTTAAATTGTTCAAAAAAATGTGTATAAAAAATATATATACCTGTGAAAAAATAAAATAAATCAGAATACACCTATGCTTTTGGTGATTTAGTATCAGAGTTAGTGGGCTTACACAATAGTAGTTTTTATTTATCTTCTAGTTTTTTCACTAATTATAGACCTTTTCAAAACGGGGACCTCCTCCAAAGACCACCTTGACAACAATGCACACGACAGCAAGAAGCTCTTCAACATCGTGAAGGAACACTCCAACCCCAGCTCCAACACCAACGATATCCCCCCATCGCAAGCCCTGTGCAACTCCCTCGCCACCTTCTTCCACCGCAAGATAGCAGACATCCACGACAGCTTCAACACCCAGACATCCCCGCCAGACAGCAACACAACAGACCCTCCGCAGACCATCGACCACGTCCCCTTGCTAGCCTGGACCAGCGTGAGCGTCGATGACACCATCAAGACCATGAGCACAATCCACTCCGGCTCTCCGTCAGACCCATTCCCGCACCACGTCTTCAGCAAAGCAAGCAGCTCCATTGTATCCCACCTGCGCAATGTCATCAATCTCTCCCTTGAGACTGCAACCTTCCCAGAGAGCTGGACACACGCCAAGATCAACGCCCTACTCTAAAAACCCAAGGCAGACCCAAGGGACCTCAAGAACTTTCGACCCATCTCTCTGCTCCCCTTCCCGGCCAAGGTCATCGAGAAAATCGTTAACAAATAGCTAACCCAATACCTCGAAGAGAACAGAATCCTGGACCCTTCCCAGTCAGGGTTCAATAGCAACCACAGCACCGAAACCGCCCTCATCGCCGCCACCGATGACATCAGGACCTTGCTAGACAACTGGAAGACTGCAGCACTCATCCTCCAAGACCTCTCCGCCACCTTCGACACCGTCTGCTACCGCACACTACCTGCACGCCTCCACGCCACAGGGATCCGAGACATGGCTCTGGAATGGACCACTTCTTTCCTCTCCGGCAGAACCCAGAGCGTCTGCCTCCCCCCCGTTCTGTTCCGCAGCCTCCAAGATCATCTGCGGCGTACCCCAAGGATCTTCCCTCAGCCCGACACTTACAACCTTTCATGGCCCCGCTTGCACACGTCGCGTGACAGCACAACCTCAACATAATCTACTACGCCCACGCCACTCAACTGATCCTCTCCCTCACCAAGGACCCCATCACCGCTAAAGCATGGAAAATGGGACCCCCTCAAAAAGATTAGTTGCGACCAAGGAACAGAGGGGAAAAAAGGAAATTTATTCTAAAGTGGTGTTCCTTCAGTGGTCATAAGTATCAAATAAACAATATGCATCCAATAATTGAGAGTGGTGACAGAATAGAATAACAGTGTTTACTTCATCATAGTTTTTATTTTCATTTAATGTATTTTTTCATTTCACCTTTTTTTTATATAAAAAGACATCATTCATCATAAGTACATTTGACAGACTTATATTTTTTACTTTTAAGAACACACATAATTATAACGAATCAGTGGTAGAAAAATTCATACAAAATTATAATATACAAATAATTTTGAAACAGCCACCTGATATGAAAAGCTTAATTCAGTTCACTCACATACACACATACATACCACAACCATACTACCAAAAGGGGAAAAAAGGAGGGACTAGATGTTGATTGACAAGTAAACAAGTTGTCAAATTCTAGGGTCTCAGGAGAATTCGAGACCCCCGCACATGATAGGTCCTATCATGTGCGGGGGTCTCGAATTCTCCTGAGACCCTAGAATGGGTCTGGAAAAATTCATACAAAATTATAATATACAAATAATTTTGAAACAGCCACCTGATATGAAAAGCTTAATTCAGTTCACTCACATACACACATACATACCACAACCATACTACCAAAAGGGGAAAAAAGGAGGGACTAGATGTTGATTGACAAGTAAACAAGTTGTCAAATTCTAGGGTCTCAGGAGAATTCGAGACCCCCGCACATGATAGGTCCTATCATGTGCGGGGGTCTCGAATTCTCCTGAGACCCTAGAATTTGACAACTTGTTTACTTGTCAATCAACATCTAGTCCCTCCTTTTTTCCCCTTTTGGTAGTATGGTTGTGGTATGTATGTGTGTATGTGAGTGAACTGAATTAAGCTTTTCATATCAGGTGGCTGTTTCAAAATTATTTGTATATTATAATTTTGTATGAATTTTTCTACCACTGATTCGTTATAATTATGTGTGTTCTTAAAAGTAAAAAATATAAGTCTGTCAAATGTACTTATGATGAATGATGTCTTTTTATATAAAAAAAAGGTGAAATGAAAAAATACATTAAATGAAAATAAAAACTATGATGAAGTAAACACTGTTATTCTATTCTGTCACCACTCTCAATTATTGGATGCATATTGTTTATTTGATACTTATGACCACTGAAGGAACACCACTTTAGAATAAATTCCCCATCACCGCTAAAGCCAACCTCCATGAAGGAATGAAGGGCGTCACCGACTGGATAAAGATCAGCCGTCTAAAGCTGAACTCGGACAAGACGGATGTTCTCATCCTCGGCTCCAACCCGTCAGCCTGGGACGACTCCTGGTGGCCAACGGCACTAGGGGCAGCCCCGACCCCCACTGACCACGCACGCAACCTGGGAATCTTCCTCGGCTCAACGTTCTCAATGACTAAACAAGTCAACGCCGTCTCCTCCTCCTGCTTCAACACCCTCCGCATGCTCCCCAAGATCTACAGATGGATCCCGACAAATACAAGAAAGACAGTCACCCAGGCCCTCATCAGCAGCAGACTCGTCTACGGAAATGCCCTCTATGCGGGAACCCCGACCAAGCTCATCAATTGACTACAACGCATCCAAAATGACACGTCCACATCACCCCCCACCTGAGAAACCTGCCCTGGCTCCCCGTCAACAAGATGATATCCTTCAAGCTCCTCATCCACGCACACAAGGCACTCCACAAGACCGGCCCAGCCTACCTTAACAGACGGCTCTCCTTCTACAGCCCTACCGCCAGCTACGTTCCACCGACCTCTCACTCGCCACCGTCCCTCGCATCTGAAGAACAACCTCCGGCAGGAGATCCTTCTCCCACCTCGCCGCCAAGACATAGAACACCCTCCCACTGAGCCTACGGCAGACCCAAGACCTGCTGACCTTCAGGAGGACACTAAAGACTTGGCTGTTTGATCAGTAGCGGCTCCCACCTCCCCCCCAGCGCTTTGAGACCCTCGCGGGTATGTAGTGCGCTTAACAAATGACAGATCGATTGATTAATTGCCACTTTGTGGAGGTATGGCAATGTGCCACTTTGTCAAGATATGGTGTTGTGCCACTTTGTGAAGGTATGGTGTGGTGCAACTATGTGGAGCTATGGCATTGTGCTACTATGGAGATATGGGGGTGTGCCACATTGTTGAGAGATGTTGGCATGCCACTTTGTGGAGCTATGGCACTGTGCCTATCACAATGGGTACAGATTGACTAACCTTGGAATCCGGTACAGCAGGAGCGATGCAGAAGCTAGATTCACTCCTCCCTAGATACGGTACCACAAGCGAGTATAAGACTAACACTCGCCTATGAGGACCTCACCCAGTGAAGGGGAAAAAGTGGATAAATAAAACATAAAGGAGTGGCAGCCATAATCCATCTACAGGACTCGACAACAGGAGAATGCCAAACGCTGGGTCTGTAAGTAGGTACCTGCACAGAGACACAAGAGCAGGAAAGTTACACTCTTCACTATGGTACACTACCACTTCTATGTATACAATGGGAGGACATACACTTACATCATAAGGCTTCCACAATCGTCCTGAGAAAAGAAGGCAAAATAGGAAAAATAAAGGAAAAGGAAAAGAAAACAGGGATCTGCCCAAGAACCCTAAATCCAGAGAGAAACAGGAAGCGTCTCAAGTAATCCACAGTTATGTCGATAGAGCTTCATCTCAGTGAATAAGGCAAATGTTCCTTCTAGACAAATGTTTGTCCGTGACTTCAAGAAATGAAGGATCACATAATCCGAGCCTCTCAACGGCTCTCAAGAAAACAAAAATGTTCGGCAGAGTTCAAATGCCAAAAATACCCCAAAAGGCCAAGTCTTGAACGAAAACACGAAGAGTTACAAAACACTCTTCCCACGCTAGCAAACCGCTAGCTACAGGTCCGATGAGAAAAGTAAGGGAGAATAAAGTACTAGAACTGATCGCTGGCCGCGAGCTCTGCGTACCTTTGTCTTTGCTCCAGCGCGGCTCTCTCCCCAACTGCCAGCGCGGTTCCCAGCGCGAGTCTCTCTCCGGTTCTCAGCGCGGCTCCTCGGCGGCTCTCAGCTCACAGTTCGGAGCTCCACACAGCTGCTCCGCGGCGTCTGACGGAAGGAAACGCCCAAAGAGAACGGCCAGGAATAGATTCTCCCCGGCACCGTTCACCATGACTCGAAAACGCTCCAATGCGCACAATACCCCTGAAAGTCCGAACTCGAAGGTACGGCAAACCACAGGTGACAAGCACCGCGGAAGGCACACAGGAGGCTAATATAGAAAACAGAAAGGGAGAAAAGAGTAAACAGTGAAAGTGGACTAGAACCAAGCATTCTGGGACCTGTAGTCACCCTATACGTGATTGAATCGTGACAGAACCCCCTCTCAATGACCGACGTCCCGGCGGTCCACCAGGTTTCAAAGGGAATCTAGTGTGGAAACGCCTCAGCAACCCAGGACAATGCAAGTTAATAAGAGGTTCCCAGGAGCGCTCCTCAGGGCCATACCCCTTCCAATCAATCAGATATTGCAAAGCCCCTCTCACCCTTCTGGAGTCCAACACTGCCTTTACTTCGTACTCAACCTCCCCTTCTATTTCCAAAGGCTGGGGTCTTGCTACGGCTCTCGTCCCTTGAATGTATGGTTTCAGCAAAGATACATGGAATACGGGATGAATGTGCCAGGAGGAAGGAAGCTTCAGTTTCATGGCTACAGGATTAACCACAGCTAGAATGGGATAAGGACCCACAAACTTGGGTTGCAATCTTGTGTTACCCTTCAACTTCAAATGTTTGGTACTCAACCACACCTTATCACCCACTGAATAGATTGGCTCAGGAGTTCTCTTTCTGTTGGCCTGTGTTTTGTCACGGTTTCTGGCTGACTCCAGATGCTCTTTGACATCCTGTAAAACAGACTGAAGATGAGCATGATGTTGTTGTATGGTGGGATGGGAAGAGGGGCATAATTGGTCAAACGGCAATGAGTTGGGATGATACCCAGTAAGACAAAAGAAGGGCGAGCTTCCTAACGAAGAGTGAGTTGTGTTATTGTGTTATTGTAGGCAAACTCTGCCATCCACAACAACGTTCTCCATTCCTCCTCATGTTAAAGTTTAAAGCATCTCAAATACTGCTCTAGCGTCTGATTTAGTCTTTCTGTTTTACCATCCGTCTGCGGATGATAGCTCGTTGATAACCTAGCATCGATTTTCATCACCTCACATAGGGCCTTCCAGAATTTTGAAGTAAACTGAGTTCCTCTGTCCGTAATAAGAACAGAAGGAATTCCATGCAACCGTACCACATTCTGTAAAAAGATTATAGCTAGTTCTCCTGATGTGGGTAACTTGGGTAGTTCAATCAAATGACCCATTTTGGTGAGATAGTCTACCACCACCAGAATGGTGTTGTTGCCGAAACTGAGAGGCATTTCCACAATGAAGTCCATTGATACTGTATGCCATGGACAGGGAGGTATCGGTATGGGACATAGCAGTCCAGTACTTCTTTGATGCTGTGTTTTGGCTTGAATACATATAGGACACTTGGCAACGTATTCTTCAATGTCTTTAAGCATCGTTTCCCACCAAAAGTACCTGGAGGTAGTCTGTAAAGTTTTGAGCATCCCTGGATGTCCACTCAAAGATGAATCATGGGTCCATTGAAGTACTAAGCTCTGTACAGCATGTTCTGGAAGGTACAACTGTTTATTTCTGAAGAGGAGTTTGCCTCTCTTCTGTCTCTGCATTGGCTCTTTAGCTAACCAGGATTGCACGTCTACGTGGTTGCTCTTTTCCTCAACTTGTTTCAAGAAATCCGCAGGACCGGTAATAACAGATACGGACTGATTGAATGATGCCTTGTGAAGAAGAAAGGGGGGATCCTCCATCTCTGAAGATTGTTCTCTTAATACCGTTTCTGGTCTCGATAAGGCGTCTGCCTTGCCGTTTTGGGTGCCAGGACGGTACTTAATTACAAAGTCAAAATCCGAGAAGAATAATGACCATCGCAACTGACGAGGTGTTAATGCCTTCGCACTCTTCAAGAAGAGGTAGTTTTGATGATCGGTAAAGATTTCAACGGTGTATCTGGCCCCCAAAAGATGATGTCTCCATTCTTCACAGGCTCGCTTAATGGCCAACAACTCCTTGTCGGATATGCTGTAATTAACCTCACTGGAGGACAATTTTCTGGAGAAGTAGGCTACCGGGTGTAGTTGGCCTGTATCCGGATTCCTTTGCGATAAAATACCTCCTATAGCAAAATGAGAGGCATCAGTCTCTAACACGAATGGCTGACTGGCATCTGGATGGCGTAAGATGGGTGCAGAAATGAAACAGGTTTTTAATGTTTGGAAAGCCTGCTCCGCAGCGTCCGTCCACCTGAAAGTAGCTCCTTTCTTCAAAAGAAATGTTAAGGGCTGGATGATCCTCGAAAATCCTTGTATGAATCGGCGATAAAAGTTTGCAAAACCTATGAAGCTCTGCAATGCCTTTACACTAGCCGGCGATTCCCATTGTGTACTGGCTTGGATCTTCTTGTGGTCCATTCGTAACCCATTCGGACCGATGATGTATCCAAGAAATTCCACTTCAGTGGTATGGAAGAGACATTTCTCCAACTTGGCGTATAATTCGTGCCTTTGCAGCCGTTCCAATACTTCCATCACATGCTTAACGTGGTCTTCTTGCGTGGCAGAGTAGATGAGAATGTCATCTATATAGACTATGCATGACACATCCAGTAAGCCCCTTAACACCTCATCCATAAAAAATTGAAATGCTGCCGGGGCATTACACAGGCCAAAGGGCATTACCTGGTATTCGTAGAGCCCATATTTAGTGCGGAAAGCGGTCTTCCATTCGTCTCCACGACGAACCCGCACCAAATGATATGCCCCCCGCAAATAAAGTTTAGTGAATATTGTTGCATCTTTCAACTGATCCAAAAGCACTGGTATCAATGGAAGAGGGTACCTGTTCTTTCTGGTTACCCTATTGATGGCTCGGTAGTCGATACAGATTCGCAAACCCCCTTCTTTTTTCGGGATAAAGAACAGAGGAGACGAGGCTGGAGACGTAGAGGGACGTATGAATCCTGAGGCTAAGAGCTTCTTCAAGTACTCCTGAAGGTAGACATTTTCTACCTCTGTGAGAGCGTATATTCTGCTACAGGGAATGCTGGCCCCGGGTTCTAGCTCTATCACACAGTCATACTCCCTGTGAGGGGATAGCTTGCTGGCTTCTTTCTCATCGAAGACATCTTGGTGCTGTCTATACACCTCAGGAAGGGTGGAGATGGCGTTCACTTCCAGATGTTTTCCTGCTCTTGCCAGAGTGCTTGCTGGGGTTTCCACCCTTATTGTCTCATGAATACATGGGAGGGTGCAATGATCAGCGCAGTAATCTAAACTCAAAGTGATGGTACAAGCAGCCCATTTAACTACAGGGTCATGTAAAGTTAACCAAGGCATTCCCGATATTAGTTTGAACTGAGGGGCGTCTATTAAATCAAAAGCAATATATTTGTGATGATTTTGTCCAACTCGCATAACCAACTGGCTTGTATGGTAGCACACGGGCCCAGAGGTAAGATCAGACCCATCCACCGCCTTCACCGCTTCAGGAGTTTCTTTCTGAATACAAGGGATTCCTAATCCTTTGGCATATTGCAGATCTATGAAATTGCCCGTTGCTCCACTATCCAGCATTGCATGTACCATCACGGGTTGTTCCCCTGGCCATTGTATGGTAACACATAAGTTCATGTGGGGCACAGCCGGTTGCATTGTATTAGCTACAGCATGGTAGACCTCTTTATCTATCTCTGGGCTCAAGCAAGGGGTCTTGGACTCACTTGAGCATTCTCGTTTCCCGAGGCGCTGAGAGAATAATCCACCACAGAAAGAGTTTGTGCGCCTTTGGTTTTTGCTCTGCACTCTCTAATGAAGTGTCCAGATTTACAACAATACATGCAGAGTTTTTGATTGCGTCTGCGGGTGCGCTCCTCCGTAGTTAAGGGGCCTCTTATCCCTCCAATTTGCATAGGTTCAGTGGTATCAGAGGTAGTAGCGCTTTCTGCAGCTGCTTTAGGTTTGGACGTTGGAAACCGGAGTTCATACCGGTGTTTGTCGCCTCTTCGTTCTTGCAGTCTATGATCCAGCTGAACAGTGAGGTCTATTAATTCTTCGCATGTGGTGGGCAAGGTCACCACCTGCGCCAGTACATCCTTCAACTCTCCTCTTAATCCTTGGTAGAACAAGGAGACTCTCTTTTTGGACGGCCAGTCAGTTTCGACAACAAGACGGTTAAAATTAGTTATGTAAGACAACAAGTCTTGTGATCCCTGTTTCAACGTAATCAGTTCCCTGTCTAAAGACAGCATATGTGCCTTGCGATCGAAGAGTTTACGCATCTCCTCACAAAATTCCTCAAAGTCATTCAATACAGGATCATTCCTTTCAATGAGCGGGAATGACCAACTCGCTGCATTACCCCCCAAGTAAGACAACATAAACGCAGTTTTAGAATGATCATCAGGGAATACAGTAGGCTTGCACATAAAATGTAATCTACACTGACCCAGGAAAGTACCAAATTTCTTAGGATCCCCCAAGAACCTTTCTGGGGGTGCCAGGGGTAATTGGATTGGCTGCACAGCTTGAATGGTAGAAGGGCCCTGCCCTCCCTGAGTGATGGGGACTGAGTCTGCATTGGAGGTGGCAATGTGGCTTCTCTAATATAATGGGCTCCTCTAGAACCAGTGGTACTAGATTGCGCTATTCCCGCTACTTCATGTCGAAGAGTACCCATTTCCTTCCTCATTTCATGATTTTCCCCTCTAACTGCATCTACCTCCACCCGTAAAGCGTTGAGGGCTTCTAACATAGATGACAGTATAGTTTCGGTCTCCATCGCTCAGGCCGTAGTAGAACGTGGGCTTGTCACTCTGTCACAATGGATACAGATTGACTAACCTTGGAATCCGGTACAACAGGAGCGATGCAGAAGCTAGATTCACTCCTCCCTAGATGCGGTACCACAAGCGAGTATAAGACTAACACTCGCCTATGAGGACCTCACCCAGGGAAGGGGAAAAAGTGGATAAATAAAACATAAAGGAGTGGCAGCCATAAACCATCTACAGGACTCGACAACAGGAGAACGCCAAACGTTGGGTCTGTAAGTAGGTACCTGCACAGAGACACAAGAGCAGGAAAGTTACACTCTTCACTATGGTACACTACCACTTCTATGTATACAATGGGAGGACATACACTTACATCATAAGGCTTCCACAATCGTTCTGAGAAAAGAAGGCAAAATAGGAAAAATAAAGGAAAAGGAAAAGAAAACAGGGATCTGCCCAAGAACCCTAAATCCAGAGAGAAACAGGAAGCGTCTCAAGTAATCCACAGTTATGTCGATGGAGCTTCATCTCAGTGAATAAGGCAAATGTTCCTTCTAGACAAATGTTTGTCCGTGACTTCAAGAAATGAAGGATCACATAATCCGAGCCTCCCAACGGCTCTCAAGAAAACAAAAATGTTCGGCAGAGTTCAAATGCCAAAAATACCCCAAAAGGCCAAGTCTTGAACGAAAACACGAAGAGTTACAAAACACTCTTCCCACGCTAGCAAACCGCTAGCTACAGGTCCGATGAGAAAAGTAAGGGAGAATAAAGTACTAGAACTGATCGCTGGCCGCGAGCTCTGTGTACCTTTGTCTTTGCTCCAGCGCGGCTCTCTCCCGAACTGCCAGCGCGGTTCCCAGCGCGAGTCTCTCTCCGGCTTTCAGCGCGGCTCCTCGGCGGCTCTCAGCTCACAGTTCGGAGCTCCACACAGCTGCTTCGCGACGTCCGACGGAAGGAAACGCCCAAAGAGAACGGCCAGGAATAGATTCTCCCCAGCACCGTTCACCATTACTCGCAAACGCTCCAATGCGCACAATACCCCTGAAAGTCCGAACTCAAAGGTACGGCTAACCACAGGTGACAAGCACCGCGGAAGGCACACAGGAGGCTAATATAGAAAACAGAAAGGGAGAAAAGAGTAAACAGTGAAAGTGGACTAGAACCAAGCATTCTGGGACCTGTAGCTGAATAGAACGGGGGGAGACCCTGCCAGGGTAACTTTCAAGGTCCCACAGGGGGATCCTAACACTCAAACAAAAGGTGACAAGGGGTTACATATCAGAGCTGGCGTTGCATCACATAGAGTTCGTACACATTTATAGAAAAATATATATTTTATTTTCATTAGTCAAGCTAACGTTTTTATAAGAAGTTCAACATAGATAATCGGAAATACATAAAACATCAAATGCTAGTGAATCTATTATACAGTGTGCCATAAAAGGCTAATGGTAACATACATTTGTTCACATCCCGCCCATTCCCACAGTCATCCACTACTAATGCTCTCACTCATAACCACTAAACATACAAACACTCACAAACACACTCAATATCTTATTTATATGCTCATATATAGGCAGTAGCGATGGTACATGGTAGCCTGTAGTAAAGGTATCAGGTAGCCACTAGAGCTAAAATTGTTATATGGAGGCAAAACAGTGTGCATGAGATGGTAAGACAAACATTACACAATAGCCATCCAGGGAAGTCACGCCAACGCGCGTTTCGATGCTGGGCCTATTTAGGCTGCATCTTCATCAGGGCGAGGGGGACCGGGGGGCGGGGATATGAACACAATGTTTCACAGTGAGGGGGGTGGGGGTATTTTATGGGGCTTTCGGTTTCCAAAGGCCCTTGGGCTCCGAGGAACAGAGGATTACACATAGGAATCAAACATAGGACCACTCACTGAATGGGGTGAGGGGGACCAGTCTTCCACGCAAACAATTTCTTAGAGGAGACTCCTATTCATTTAAATAGATCACTCGGGATCGCGATAGCTGCCCCAGGGTATCGGGGTCCTAATCTGAGGTCCTGTGGATTAGGGTAGGATCAGTTCACAAGGCGCCATCGGGCTGGTTCCCAAGCCAAGGAGGACAATGAGGGGGGATTGGGACCTGTAGTCACCCTATAAGTGATTGAATCGTGACAATGCCACTGTGGAGCAATGGCATTGTGCCACTTTGTGGTGATATGGTGCTGTACCACTTTGTGGAGATATGGAGTTGTGCCACTTTGTGGAGATATGTTGTTGTGCCACTCTGTGAGCAAATGGTGTTGTGCCACATTGTGGAGATATGGTGTTGTGCCACTTTGTGGAGATATGGTGTTGTGCCACTTTGTGGAGATATGGTGTTGTGCCACTTTGTAGAGGTATGGTGAGGTACATGTTCCCCTTGATTGCACAATACAATGCTACCCAAGTTCAGTGTAGGTGTTTCTTCAGCAGAGCATGGCCATCCTGTTTTGCTGTTTTTACAGCTTATGGTTGTAATCAAGCTGTTGGGTGCTGTTACTCTTGGAGAGGAGTGTGTCCAGGATGTGTGTGAAGGTGGAGACAGCTTACTTTCCAGTGATGAAGAGTGTGTTGAGGTTGTGTGTGACGGGGAAGTGCCCCTGTCCAAAAGGGAGTGTGGCGGACAAGCTGGATTGCAAACAGCCAATGTTCTGCTGTATAAATCTAGGCCCTTATGTACTAATAACGTCTTCCTCCATTGATACGAATGGGTAAAACCCTTTCATATACTAGGCTCATTGCCTTGAGAAAGACTGCAGTGAGTCGAAACATGTGAGGTTTTAAGTTTAAGTTTATGTTTAAGTTTAAGTTTATTCTGCTTTATTCTGCTCCTTCATGATAAAATGATGTGAGGGTTTAAGTTTATTCTGCTCCTTCATGACAGGAACTGGCACTTGTGACATAGCTTCCAGCTCCAAACCTCCATTGCTGATGATGGTGGTGTGGTTGTTGAACCAGCGGACCCCAGCTCCGGCAGCTATGTGTAATAATCCACTCTCAGTTTTATACTAAATCAGGTGTTTATTCATTGGTATGTGTGTATTTATTTCTAATAAGTTGTATATTTGTTATTTCTACATTTGTATTTATTTTATGTGTATGCATCTATTTATTAACATGCATTTATTTATTTCCATGTATTTTTATGAATGTGTATGCATTGATTTAGTTATATTTATTTGTATTTATTAGTGTTTACTTTTGAAGTCTACTTTTGTAGTTATTTATTTGTATTTTCTTTTTGCTACTATGTATTGATATATTTTCTCATTTATTTTCATGTATTTATTACTTTATTTGAAAGTATTGATGTATGTATTTGATGTTTATGTGATTCTGAATGTATCTTGAGTAGAAATGTATGAGGATTAAAAAAAGAGATGTACAGACCTAAACAGAAATAATCAATAAATAAAGGGGCATGGGAAGGAGAAAAGAACACCTCTACCTTTAATGGAGTGTACGGGACGGGGTTTCTCCATCTGCTGAAAACAAACAGAAGAAAATGGGCATTATTTGTAAATAAGAGTCCCTTGCCACAATGAGGAACTGTACACTACATACATTTTCATATTAGGGGAATAGTAGCATTAAAAAAATCATGGCTCAGTGAGTCGTACATCCAGAAAGTTCATGTTGATTGCTTCATGAAGAGGCCAAGGACTGAATGGTAGTGATACTGAACTTATTTCTCAGCCTTGACTGTGGCTCTCCCATATGGCCAGTAAAGCGTAATGGGACATGAAGCCTGCATCATGCATGTGATCTATGTGTGCGTGTATCTCTGTGTCCATGCAATATATACATTTTTTAGTTTTATATAGAGCTAGCTAGACACGAAGGTATCAGAGCTCTTTACATGTTATGTACATAAGTTCACCAGAGATACATGTGAGGATTTGAACATATCATAAAAAGTCAGAGAGTCACGAAAAGTATATAACAATACAGCATGAAGGTAATGGCATTGGTTGCAGAAAAGAGACTGAGAGAGTTAGGCGCCTGTCTCGAAGGATCTTTTTTTTTTTAAAACAATTTTTATTTTCATTTCATCAAACATACAGTTACGTAACAATCAAGTACAATCACCTCCAATTACATTAATCGATTATACATGGTCCGGCGGCTTTTACGCAGCAAGGTTCAAGAACATCACCTCGACTTTAACTATCCCGCTAATCACCCCCACCCGCCTCCCCCCACCGACCACACTATTTTGGATTCCCAGCTACTACATCGGGGACCTCCCCTTTTATGGGCTGTTTTCAGGTGTCAGCTCTGTACACGCCGGCTCACACAAGTTCCCCCGGGATTCATTCCATTTCCCCCATATTCGCGTCCACTTCTTGGGGCAACCCCTATGAGTGTAAACCGCTTTTTCCGCTACCATTGCGATGTCCATATCATTTTCCCATTGTGATTGTGTGGGTGTCACCCCGGAGCCCCAGTTCCGTGCTACATTTCGTTTTGCAATGGCCATTCCCAACATAGCCCACGCTTTCTGCGCCGCATTGAGGTTTGTTGGTTGCCACATGTTTAGAATGCAACATCTAGGGTCCACCAGAACTTCCACCCCTCTCACCTCCGAGATTTGTTCCAACACTTGTTCCCAATACGATTGTATTTTGGGGCAATCCCACAATGGTGGACCCTAGATGTTGCATAGTTTGTGCCGGTTTGTCCGCAACCCCTTAGACAAAGTGAGTCAGGCACGCGCCCCAGTTTGTGTATCGTGGTGCGAGAGAAATATACCCTTTGCAGGACTTTGAGCTGTATTAATTTCAAGCGGAATGGGATCGCTGCTTCCCTGGCTGTCGCTAGCGCCTCCATCCAGTCCGAGTCATCTATGTCCCCCCTTTCCACCTCCCACTTGCTGCGCATAACCACAGTGGGGTCAGGGAGATTGTTGATCAATTTTCGGTATGTTTGTGAGATGGCTTTTTTGTCTAGGTGGTCTGTGAGGAGCCTATCCTCAAGTAGAGAGGCGTCTGCCAATGTGGTTCCTGGGGGAATAGCGCATTGGAGTGCATGTCGAATTTGGGTGTATCGATATAATTCTGTGTCTGCCATTCCATATTTTTCTTTGAGAGCAGCGAATGACATGATTTCTCCCCTTACCAATAAGTCCCCAATATTTGTAATACCTATTAGGTCCCAGTTCCTGAACCCTTTAGTGTTTGCTAATGTGCCCAACCGTCTTATCTCCCAGAGTGGGGTAGCCAGCGTAAGCACTCCTTCCCAACCTAGAGCTTTCTGGGCCGTGTGCCATATTTTGATTCTGTGGGCTGTGGGGCCTGTCAATGCTTGGCGCCTCTTGGTTGTGTACAAGGCTCTCATTAGACGATCAGCCCGTAATACTTCCCTGTCTAGTCGGTAAGTCGGGTCATCGTGTGTGCGTGTAGCCACTGATTAACAATTACTAACTGTGTCGCCCAGTAGTACAATTTGATGCTTGGTAGCGCTATGCCGCCATCATACCAGCTACGCGTCAACTTTGAGTGTGCTATACGAGCCAGCCTCCCTTCCCAGAGCAGAGCAGCTACCTCGGCATTAACGGCCTTAAAATAAGAGAGTGGAACTGGGAAAGGGGTATTCTGCAGTGCATAAAGGAACCTAGGGAGCGCCAACATTTTGAAGAGTGCTGCCCTACCTAGCAGAGTGAGCGGGAGGGACCGCCTGTGGGAAACGTCGGATTTCAGTCTATGCAATGGCTTCAGTAAGTTTTCCTCCAGAAAAGTGGTAGCCTGAGGCGTGATATAGATTCCCAGGTATTTGAATCCTCTGGTCACTATTTGTACTGGACAGTCTGGGGGCAAGGTCGGCGCCGGGCCGTGTAGTAAGTAGAGCAGTGATTTTGACCAGTTGACTGTGTAGCCGGATTTCCCCCCATATACCGTAAGGATGTCCAGTAGGGCCTGCAGGCACTCTGTCGGAGATGTCATATAGATTAGCACATCGCCAGCATACAAGGAGATACGGTCTTCCCAACCCGTCTCCCATGTTATCCCACGAAGCTGCGGTGTCGTGCGTGCCCAGGCTGCCAAAGGATCTAATATCAAGGCAAAGAGGAGCGGCGAGAGCGGGCAGCCCTGTCGCGTCCCCTGCCCAGCGCAATCTCCCTCGAGATATGACCATTCGCGACCACATGTGCCAGGGATGCTGTATATAGTAGCCGAATCCAGCCACAGAACTTGGGGCCGAAACCCATCTGTCGTAAGACGGCAAACAGAAATGGCCATTCCACCTGATCGAATGCCATTGTTGCGTCCAGGGAGAGGATGGCAGTGTCATATTGAAGTAAGTGGGTGCGAGCCAGCACCCCGTGTAGGTGCCGTAGATTGAGGGAGGTGTTGCGGCCGGGCATGAAGCCCGACTGGTCTGGGTGGACCAGCGTCGTCAGATGGGGCTGGAGGCTCATCGCCAGTGTTTTGGCCAATAACTTTGCTTCCGCATTAATTAGTGATATTGGCCGGTAAGACGAGGGTCGTTCCGTGGGCTTACCCGGTTTGTGTATCGTTACAATTGTCGCTAGCCTCTGGTCCTCGGGCAGAGTTCCATGTGTTAGGCTGTCGTTATACATGTGTATCAAATGGGGGGGACCTTGCCCGCCACCTTTTTATAAAGTTCCACCGGCAACCCATTGGGTCCCATAGCTTTGCCCATGTGTAGTGCCCCTAGTGCTTCCCCACCTCTTCCGTCGATAGGTCGGCTTCTAACGATTCCATATCCTCCTCCTGTAGGGTCGGTAGTGGTATAGTGTCCAAGAACTGCCCACAGTCTTCCTCTGTTGCTTGTACTCGGGGTGTGAAAACCCTTTCATAGTATATTGCCAGCTCCTCGACAATTAGTTGAGGGTTCGGTGTCAGTGTGCCATCTGCTAGTGTCAGTTGTGCTATCCACCTACTCGCCCTTTCCTTCTTTTCTAGCCATGCGAGCATTTTCCCTGTTTTGTCCCCCAATTCATATACTCTGTGCATTGTGTCCGTGTGTCTCGCTTTAGCCACATCTTCGGCATATGCCCCAAATTCCTGCCCCGCAAGTATCAATGTCCGTGCTGTGGTTTCATTGGGGTCTAGTGCGTGCGCCTTCTCCGCCTGTAGTGCCGTTACTTCTAGGGAATCCATGATTTGTTTTTGTTCCCGCTTGTATCGGTGATATTTGAGATTGCGTACCCCCTAATGATCACTTTATATGCCTCCCAGAGTGTGCATGGGAAAAATACTGACCCAGTATTGTCCGCAAAGTAGAGGTCTGTGGCTGTCACCAGGGCCTTTGCGATCTTACGGTTCTGGAGGAAACCAGGGTATAGAGGGTAGATGCGCTGTCGCCGTGGGCGGTGAGTAGTGTAAGTAAGCTGCACCGGGGAGTGATCTGAAATTCCTCTAGCTAGTTGGTCGATCGCTGTGATGTTCTAGGGGGATATCGCCAATGTAAGGATGTAATCTATGCAGGAGAGACTGTTGTGTGCCCCGAGTAGTACGTGTATTGTTGTTCCGCGGGATGTTTAAGTCGCCACATGTCGGTCAGACCCATGGCCCCAAGAAATTCTCTGAGGAGTTGACTGGGTTTATTACTGTCCCTGGGTGGGCTACGGTTGACGGTAGTGTCACATACTGCATTTAGATCTCCACCTAGGATTAATTTGCCCTCCGGTAAATCTAATAGTAGTCTACCGAGATCCTGGAGTGTAGCCTGGTGAAGTGTCGGGGGAATGTATACAGAGACCATGTTGTAACTGCGCCCTTCCCATTGACAGGTGAGTGCTGAGAACCTCCCATGATCGTCCGTCCATGTTCTTGTGATCACTAGTGGGGAGCTCTTGTGTATCAATACGCCCACTCCCCAGGATCCGGAGGAGAACTCCGCATGCGCGGCCATTTTAAACCCCCATCGATTGAGTGCCTTACACACCGGTCCAGTCAAGTGTGTTTCCTGAAGTAGAACCATTGTGGGAACCTTCCGCTTCAAGTATTGTAGGACTAGACCTCTCTTAATTTTGTGGCCCAAACCATTTACGTTCCACGATATCACTGTCAAGGGGGGGTGACCATGCGAGATGCCTGGGGATCACTGCCCGTCAGGTCGGTGCTCTGCATGGTATTTGTGGAGTAGAATGTCGTGAACAATGCCGTTGTCAGTATACATGTGTCTCATATGTGTCCCCCGTGTCCCATGCCATCTCACTATCGGTTTGAGGAGAGCCTGTGTAACCATAACCTGTAAACAAATGCACAAAAACTTTGCATAACTTAGAACCCCTACCCCCTACCCCCCACCCTGTCTCCCTGCCCGGCGGATCCAAAACTGTCCGCCACCCCAACTGAGCAGAGCGCTTACACTCCCCTGTATCCTGCATAACTCGGGAGGGTTAGACCTCGTCGACCCCAGGAAGTCCCCCATTTGGAATTAGTCCCATTATTGCGTTTTAGGTCCAATATCTCCTACCTCTTGCCGTCTTCTCAAACTGGCCGGCCGTGTCCGCCCAGGTCTGTGGCAGACGTTAGTTGCGCATTGGACCCCCCCACCCCCATTAGTGCCCGCCCAGTAGTCGCAGTCTGCATTACTGACAATGTAGCCAGGATCACCAGTTCAGTTGCAGTCTCTTGGTCATGCTGCAATTTCAGGGTGACATCTTTCAGTGTTCATCCATCAGACGCCATCTGCCCTCCTCCGGTTCGTCGCAGGTCGATCCTCGATTTTTAGGGCCTCTTGCCGGCCGCCAACCCTCTAGCCAGTCTCTCGCCTCTCCCGGGGACTCAAAGAACCACGTCTTCCCTTCGGATTCTACTCGGAGTCGCACTGGGAATATCATTGAGTACTTGAGTTTCCTGCTCCGTAATTCTTTCTTAACGTCCACAAAGCTCCTCTGTTGTTGCACCACCGCCGCTGTATAATCTGGATAGAAGGTGACTTCCGAGTTCTCGATCTTAATCGGAGGGGCAACTCGCGCCGCTTGTAAAATGGCGTACCGGTCACGGAAGTTGAAACATGCACGCCAAAATGGGCTGCAGTGGTTTCCCTGGGCGCGGCTTCCCTCCTGGCACTCGATGGGACCATTCCACCGAGAAATAATTAGACAGGCCTCGTGGTTTTAGCTGGTATTGAATAATGTCATCCACGAAAAGGTCAAGGGCCGGGTCCCCGGCCGTCTCCGGCACGCCAACCAGGCGTACATTATTGCGTCTGGATCTACCTTCCTGTTCGTCCAGCTTAGCTTTCAGCATCGTGTTATCTTGCTTCAGCTTGTGCATTCTGATCTGTAGGTCGGCTGTATCCGCCGACAGTCCCGTCGTTGTTTTCTCCACTTCTCCCAGGCGGTCCATCACTTTGGCGAGCTCTGCTCGCATGAAGGAAATGTCCGCAGAGATCGTGCCCATTGAGGTCTGCATCAACTGTAGCATCGCCATGACATCTTTCACGGTGATTTCACCAGCGTCCCCTGGGCTGGGCGGCAATTGTGTGGATGATTGTGGCGCAGTCCCTTTCGCCGTTTCGGCTCCATCTTTGTGGTAGGCGTATTTGTCCAGTCTTGGGGCCTGTGTTTGCGCCCTCACCCCTCTGCCGCTCATAGGGACCCCCTCCTGGGGCCGAAGCCTGGTGGTTTCCCCTCTCGACTCTTCACACTGACCTCTGGCGGCCTCTGACTGTCCGTTTTCCACCCTGAACTTTGTGCGTCGTGTCCCGGCCAGGGGCTGGAGTTTGTGTTGCAGTGATTGTGGGGCGCTCAGCAAGCGGCCCCTCAAATGAAGTGGCAGTACTAGGTGATATTGAGGTGGTGGGCCTTCTGGTCATGCAGCCCATATGCTGGTGCTCGCCGAGTGCTCCTCCGGGTTGGGGGGGGGGAATGCTGATCACAGTGGGCTCTTAACCGGCCCGCCGCCTGCTTCCTCCTGTGTGTGCGACCCTCTGGGTTACCTTCTGACCACTCGCGCTGTGTTCACTGACCAGACGGTGTGTGCACATGCGGTGCGGCTGTCCCGCTTGCACCGTCGGTGGGGCGTGGGGCGTGGTCCGCGGGGGATCCCGGTGTCTGTTTCAGGCCCTGCTGCTGACACCTGGAGTGGCCTCCCCCTCAGCCGCGCTGTTCCCGGGGCCTCGGATCCAATAGTGTCCCCGGCTCCGGCGGCAAGATTAGGCCGCAGGTTGCACTGTGGCGGATCTCTGCTTGTGGTGGGCCTGTGAAGATGCAAATTGGCACCTTTTGGAGCGGACGTGCTCCGATTAAAGAATCTGCTCGTTAGGCGCCAGTATCGGGCAGGATTAATATGCGGATTTCGGCGGGAGGCTCCTAGGGTCCCGGAGCTCTCTTAAGCTGCGGCCATCTTGCCTGGTCGCTAGCCACCCCCCCCCCCCCCCCCCCCCCTGTCTCGAAGGATCTTGTCAATGTGGGTTGGATCTTTAGGAAGCGTAGTTCAGTATGTGTGCGAGTTGAACAGTTGTTAGATAGTAAAGATTTTAGGCTCCTTTAGAAGCAAGAAAGAGAGGGGTTGCAGCGGAGGTCTTTACAGAGTGAGTTCCAGAACCTGGGGGTATTTCCTGGGAACGCACAAGCCTGGATAGATTTCTTCTGATTTTTGTGTGTGAAGTGCATTGTGGGTAATACACGCGGTCTTGAAGTTGGAAACCCAGGTGACACTCTTGAGGGCAGGTGAGATGGGATCAAACAGCGTCATCATTGTAAGGAGTCTGCAGCCGCATTGAGAATTGTTTTAAGGCTGCAAGCTGACTTTGTGGAGTTCCTGTGAGGATGGTGTTGCCATAGCCAAGTTTCGATAGGACTAAAGATTGCAATACCATCTTAAGATCATCAGGGGGAATAAACAGTTTGATTTGCTAGAGGTGTTTTAGTGTGTAGAGAGCTCCCTTGGCTGAATTGCTGATATACTCCTTCATAGACATGTTTTCGTCCAGGGTGATACTGAAAGACTTTACAATCTTTGATACTCAGGGTTTATGTTTTGGGGAAAGGAGTAGTAGTTCAGTCTTGTTGGGATTCCTCTTGTGGGGAACCTCTGTTGCCTTCCTCTGAACAGTGGTGCGAGGATCTGTCCACTTTCTTTACAGAGAAATTTTGAAGATCCAGGACAGCCTGCGCATAGCATGCCATAATCAGAGGACCTTGCCTTTGCTACCCTTTTTGCCTTCCCTGAAATTCCCCAACTGTCAATTTGGGGAATTTTCTCCCTCTGCTGAAGCGGACATACTGGCCGTTTTGAGGTCCATAAAATCTGGGTCTCCCACCGATCCGTGTCCGGCCCGTGTGTTAGGAGGGGTGGCAGTAACGGTATGTGCAGAGGTTACTCAGATTGTTAACCTCTCCTTTACAACTGCTACAGTTCCGATTTGGTGGAAGCAAGCCAAACTATTGCCGCTCCTAAAGAAATCAGTTCTGGACCCATCAGTTCCGTCTAACTATCGACCTATTTACCGGCCTTGCCGCCCCCGCACTCTAGAGGATGCCTTCGGACCTTTTACAGGACCAAGTGGGAAGGGATCATGTACAGACGGCCCTCACAAACTATATTGATCTGAACTGGGAGGGGGACGACATACCCCTATCGACGAAATGGGACGCTCTGAAAGCAGTGGTCCGGGGTGCATGTATGGGGCTCACCTATGGGGTCCGGCAACAGCTGACTCGCGAGCTGCGGGAAGCAGAAGACACCCTGCTGATCCGTCAGGCCTTGCCAGACCCTGGGGAACCAGAATTGGCGTTGGAGCGCGAGGCCCGGGAACGCGTACACGATATACTTACTCGCCTCGATAAGTTTACTCTGGGTCAATTCAGACAGCGTCTTCACCGGGAGGGGGACAAGTCCGGCCGACTGTTGGCCTGGATTTTGAAGAAGGAAACGGCCCCAGCACGGATTGTTGCCCTGAGGGCCCCAGATGGGGTGATGGTGCATTCGAAAACGAGTATTCTCCGTGTCCTTCAGACCCACCTGCAGCAAGTGTATACAGCGGATCTCCTGGTCACGGATGCCTCGTATCAGCCTTACCTGCAGGGACTGACTCTTCAGGCCCTCTCGGGAGAAGAGGCGGAGGAGTTGGATGGGGCTTTAACGCTTCACGAAGTACGGGTGGCTATGGCTGGTCTACCAAGGGCTAAATCCCCGGGAAGAGATGGGTTTCCGTCCGAATTTTACCACACGTTCGGGGATATGCTTGGCCCCCTCCTCCTCCAGGTCTTCCTTAAGGCACTGGAGGATGGATTCCTCCCACCCACAATGTATCAGGGTGAGATCTGCATGCTCCTGAAGCCGGGTGGCGACGGTTGTGATCCCGCGGCCTTCCGCCCTATAACGATGATTAAAGCGGACGTGAAGATCCTGACCAAACTGTTAGCAACCACACATGGCCCAGTTAGTACACCAGGACCAGTGTGGGTTTATCCCCGGCCGCAACACAGCGATGAATCTACGGCGGTTAAACCATATCCTGAATGAGGTGCGCGACAGGGAGGATCCCCAGGTCCTGGTCTCGATAGACTTAGCCAAAGCATTTGATACTGTTAGTTGGAGGTACCTGTTAGAGGTGCTTCGACGGGTGGGATTGGGGCCCGTGTTTTGCAGATGGATCCAGATACTGTATCAGGCGCCTCTGGCCAGAGTTAAACTTGGGGCCGCACGTTCTGAAGATTGGGCATTGCGGAGGGGCACTCGTCAGGGGTGTCCCCTCTCACCGCTTCTGTTTGCCCTGGCGATTGAGCCATTAGCGGTCGCGGTCCGTACCACGATGTCCCAATGGGGGATCAAAGTGGGGGATACTGTGCACACGGTTTCCTTGTATGCTGACAATGCCCTGTTTTATTTAACTTCTCCGCGGGAATCGCTGCCGGTTTTGCTGCGGCTGCTGGACAGTTTTGGGTCAGCCTCGGGTCTGCGCATTACCGCAGGGAAGTCCCTGATCTTCCCCCTAGCGGGATATGATGTGGACGTACGTGGGGACTTACCGAACCTAGGGCTGGGGTGGGAACTGGAGGCCTTCCGCTACTTAGGGATCCAGGTGGCGCCGTCTGATGAGCAGATACTAGCCCGTAATGCGGATCGGGTGATTACATCCCTGCTACAGTCTGTGTTCTTTTGGAACACACTGCCTCTCTCCCTGATGGGACGCCTAGCGGTGGTAAAAATGGTGATGCTGCCAAGAGTGCTATATACCTTGCAAAATTCTCTGTGCCCGCTCCCTCCGCTGATATTTCGCACCCTCAACACACTCCTCACGTCCTTACTTTGGGCGGGCAGGCGTAGTAGGGTTGCCCTACACACGATGGTCCGGAGCTGGGAGGAAGGGGGGCTGGAGGCGCCGAGGTTTGACCTATATTACTGTTATTAGCTGTTGCCGGCTGCCAGGTGGTTCGCAGACTCGGACAACTGGGAATTGCAGCTCCTGGCGGGTAGAGCGGATGAGAGAACGGTACAGATGGCTCTGATGCACAGGAGAGGTGCAGATGGGACACTGCCATACATAGTGCAACACACTGTGGCAATCTGGCAGCGCTTTGTGGAAAGAATCTTACGGAGGGCCCCATTTCACAGGGAGCTGCCGGTGTGGATCCTGGCCCCAGTGGTGGCCATGGAAAAACACATGCCCTTCCGAGAGTGGAGAACGGGGGGGTTGCGAGTTACTGGCTGACCATTACCCGGATGATACGTTTCTGTCCATCGAACGGGCGACGGAGACCTTCGGACTCAGTGGGGGCCAATACCTACACTACAGGGGCCTTCAGGAAATGGCGCGGGATACCTGGCCGCAGTTCCCTGAGGCGCCCCCGACGTCCCATACCCTCAATATTATCCTCTCCTGTGGTAGGGGCAGGAGGCTGATAACCTTATTGTATTCGGCTATGAGGCAGGACTCCACCCCGCCGGTCCCCCCGGCCTGGGCGGCATGGGAGTCTGACCTGGGGCTTGTTTTGAAACCGGGGCAGCGCAAACGCATAGGCACGCTTACCCGGAAGGTGTCGTGTAATGCAAGGTTTAAATTAATTCATTTTAACTTTATGCACCGCACATATGTGACACCGGTCTCCCTGAGACGTATTTCCCCGGACAAAAGGGATGATTGTCCTAGATGTGGGGCGGCGGGAGCGGCCTTCCTCCATCTGGCCTGGGACTGCCCGCTAGTTAAAGCCTTCTGGCAGTCAGTGGTGGAGCACATTCGTACGGTTACCGATCTCCGAATGGAGCTGACTCCCCTTCATTGCTTGTTAGCCTTGGTCCCTAAACCCAAGAAGCGTAACCTGTCATACAAAATGTTACAACTGCTGTTGGTGTTGGCGAGGAGGAGGGTAGCGATTACATGGATGGGACAGAGGGCCCCAGAGGTGTCGCAGTGGCTTAGAGATGTGGGGGAATGGTCCCTAGCTGAGGACACTTTCATGCAGCACATGCGTAAGGATGAGAAGCTACAAGAAGACATGCGTGTGATGGGGGCGACTGCTGAGGATTCGGATGGCACGAGTGCGGAGTTGTTCACCCCGGAGGATACAGAATCCGAAAGTGAGGGTGGAGGGGCAAGGGAAGGGGGGTACTGATTTGGGGTAGGGCCTAGCCGGCCACGCACGTACAAGTTCCATCATGGTGATGCTGTGTTTCGATCCCGGAAGGTTTCCTTCTTACTCTTGTCAAGTGTTGCTGTCTTGTCTGCCCCTGGGAGTGCCACACTGAGGTGAACGAACTGTATACACACTTCTTTTATCAATTGATGCCAGTTTTTTTTGGGGGGGGGTTCTTTCTTGGGGTGTTGGGGGGTAACCTGTATATAAAACAAAAAACAAAAGCGGATCAGATTATCCTGCCGTGCAGATGCATTGCTATGTTCTCCATCAGTTCGGGCACGTTACCACCTACCGCCGCCCGGCCTTCGGGATGTGGGCTGATGGGCTGTGTGTTGTTCACCTATGGACCTGCAGATTATGGTCCTTACTAATGGAACGGTCGGCACAATTGTTTGTATATTGTATGACTCTGCGACAAAAATAAAGTTTTAAAAAAAAACTATCGACCTATTTCCCTGCTACCGGTGCTAGCCAAGGTTTGTGTAAAAATGGCGTTTCGCCAGTTGGACGCTTTTGTGGAGGCCTCCAATGTTTTGCACCTGGCTCAGTCGGGTCGGCTGAAGCAGCACTGGTAGAGATGGCAGAGGCTATTTGGGAGTGCCTGGACGGAGGCGGCAGAGCGGCATTGGTTTTGTTAGACCTATCTGCCGCCTTCGACACGGTGCCCCATCAGCTTCTTCTCACCAGGCTGCCTGCTATCGGCCTCACTGGTTCCGCCTTACAGTGGCTGACATCATTCCTGAACAATCGGACCCAACAGGTGTGGATGCCGCCACACGCGTCCTCTGCCAGGGCACTTCTACTCTGGTGCCTCAGGGGTCTACTCTTAGGCCCCTGTTGTTTAATATTTACTTGACCCCTTTGATTTTCCTGGCGGAGCAATTAGGGGCAAAAATAATTGCCTATGCCGATGACACCCAGCTTTTGTTTACTTGGCCAGGTGATAATCTGGACACCTCTGGTGTCCAGCTTTGTCTTTCATTGGTCTTTCGTTGGCTTGCATTTGCCCAACTGAAATGCAATGAGGAAAAATCTGAAGTCCTCCTCTGTGGTGATTTTCCTACTAACTTTAGAGAACTGCTGTGGCCACCGGACGCTCTTTGCCCTAACTCTATGGGTAGCCCGTCAAAAAATTTGGGAGTGTGGTTTAGTGAAAACCTTAAATTTGAGGACCACATAAAAAAATTAACAGGCGTCTGCTTTGGCACTCTCAAAGCCTTACGCAGATTCTTTCCCTTGCTCCCGAGGGAAGCCAAAGAGTCAGTGTCGCATGCCCTTATCCTTTCTCGGCTAGACTACGCGAACGCTCTGTTCATTGGCATTCCAGCCTACCTGATCAAGCGTCTTCAGATCATCCAGAATGCGGTGGCTAGACTTCTTTTTAACATCTCGAGGAGGTCCAGAGTACGGCAATATTTGTGTAGACTTCACTGGCTGCCTGTGGCTCAATGGATTCTATTTAAATCTCTGGTTCTTTCTTTCAGAGCCACGCATGGTCAAGGTCCTCATTACCTGAGAAAGCGTTTTTCCATGTATGTTCTCAACCGCTGCCTTAGATCGGCCAACCAGTGTCGGATGGCCCTTCCACGATTCCAGCGCACTCGGCTAAGCGGTCAATCTATCTCTGTAAAAGCAGCTAGAGCTTGGAACGCACTTCCACTGCAACTTCGTGCCATCGAAGATATTTATGTCTTCGAAAAAGCACTAAAAACACATCTCTTTACCATAGCATTCTAATTTCCATTTCCACCCATTCCGCCTCTCTGCACGAGCTCGCGCCAGGATACTCTAGAGTAATTGAGCGCGCTATAAAACTTTGTATAAATAACATAACATAACATTCAGCTTAAAGTGGTGGGTGCTAAGCCAATTTTGTGTCTGATTTAGTGTGGCATTCAGATGCTGGCTGTCACTGGGTGATTTTATTTAGTAGTGTACTTGTATGTCGTTGGCATATACGTGATATTTGACCCCTGCTTGGTTCAGGATAACTGTGAGGGGTTCCTTGAAGAGATTCAAGGGGCTTGGAGAGAGGATTGAGCCTTGGGGTACATCTTGTGGGACTGGTGCAGGCTTCGAGAGATTGTTGATTTTTATTTGTTGAGAGCTTGTCAGTGGTTATCTTTTTAGGTCTCGCCTAGCAGCGCGCATGGAAGACCTTTAGCCATCCATGCAGTTTGTGTCCCAAAAACGTGCACGCGTTGCATTGCCTCAATGGCAACGCCTGCACGTTTGGCTATTCCCTTGCGGGAACGAGCTTTGGCACCATATGTTTGTAATTAACTTGCAAAGATATGGTGCCCCTGGCTCGCTCCCGCAAGGGAAACGCTTTGTGTGCTCCCCTCAACCCTCCCACTTTTGTGAGTGTGGCTCACTGGTTAGAGCAGGCAGACCCTGAAGCAGAGGTCAGACCCGGGACCAGGGTTCAATTCCCGACGCGGCAGGGTCTTGAGCTCAAATGTCCACAGACTCGATAATTCTCGCTTCGGTGCCTGACCTAATCATGGGTTCACACTCTGCAACTCTGGGCATTAGGCTTGCTTAATCTCCACAACGGCCCCCCGCGGCGGGATGCCTGGCTTTCACCTTGGGGATGCCCTCTAGGGGCTATCTCACAGGGAAAAGCCAGGACGGGTTCCCAAGGCAAGCGCTTAGAGACCCCTGGGTGATAAGCGCTATATAAATCCAATATACAATACAATACAATACAAGTGGAAAGTAATGCCCCCACCGGGGTTTCACATGCAGTGGTTCCCTTCCCCCTTTCCCATCAATGCAGACTTCCACAGAGCGACACAGTCTGAAAAAGCGCCCATCTTCTCCATTCAATCTCTTTGGGGCTGGATGGAACCTTTTCTACGAGGAACAAACAAAAAAATACATCACAAATGGTGACTTCTGAACCTCAGTGGGGCGATGGGGTCCACCACCATGAAAAAAACCTCTCACTTCATGTTTCATCTTCTCCTCCAAACTTTCTTCAATCAACACATCTCAGGTGAAAGAAAAAAACCGAAACGGGAACCAAAATGACTCGCTTTTATAAGGTACAGGTCGGGTCAAATGCACCCAGAAATGATTTTTAACGAACCGCGCTGTTCTATTTGCCCCTCTTTGAAAATGAAGTATCCAATCCCAGTTTTTTTCATCAGAAAAGAGGGTAAGGCTTTGACTAACGTGCGAGTCACAGCCTCTTGCCCTTTCCTGGTCCATGAACATTAATTTAAACACCTCGCAGATAGGCTAGCCCGAGGTTTAGCGTAGTAGGAGCTGATTGGGTGATGATTGAGACGTATTGAAAAGGTGTGCGCGCGTGAGGGCGTGACTGTGAGCGCGTGCGAGCCTGCTCCCTGGGTTGCTGCTGGGCAAGGCTGGCGTTTATACCAGACACAGAAGGAAAATATACTTACTTTACACAGACTCTACTGCTGGCCGTTTCCCAATAGTAGATTGGGGTGTAGCAATAATACGGATGTTTACGGCTGTAACCCTATTTTATTTTAACCACATACTACGAAATCAATGTAAAAGCAACAGCCTCTCATTGGTCAGGTACAGACCCATGCAAACACCGCATCACTATGAAGG
The DNA here is from genome assembly GCF_964263255.1 of Lissotriton vulgaris. Classification (NCBI taxonomy): domain Eukaryota; kingdom Metazoa; phylum Chordata; class Amphibia; order Caudata; family Salamandridae; genus Lissotriton; species Lissotriton vulgaris. Next base: position 1,072,920 of record NW_028245922.1, read on the forward strand.
AAGACGTGGGGTGGAAGAAGGGGAACTTTCCGTGCCATTGACCACCATCTTCACGCCCAGCCTACAGGGGGTACCTTTCCATGTCCCACTAGACTGGGCAGACATCCAAGTTACTTAGAAGAGGTGGCGCAGGTGGGTCATTCATTGAAACGACATATGCTTTTATTTTTACTTCCATCCATCACAGCAGGCCTGTGTGGGCTTTGGCCTCTCGGGTCAATGGCAAGGCACCATATGTAGGGCCTGAGGCTGCTAGCACTGGGGACGACAAGGCTCCTCCGCATCCAGCTCCTCCCTCTGGAACTTCCGGTACTAATAAACCTATGTGGCTATTTGTTCCATCTTGCGCTCGCTAAATCCTTTCATCGTTACTCTTTTTTCCTTCCCTTCTCCGTTCTTCTATCTGGTTCTGGTTGTCTTTCTTCATCATCTCATGTAATATTTATAGTTCCATTATCGGCGCAGGATGATCCCCACCCGCACCAACGTAGAAAAGGCATGCATAAATAAATACACCGCACAACTTTAGTGTTTGGAGAAAATTATGGTGGGTTATTTTACGAGCGATCCAGGGGAAGGTAGCCGTACTAACCTATGCTACCCTGCCTGCCTGATGAGCCAAGCACTGTGGATACCCAATCAGCGCTACCCTTATAGGGGTGATCCCCTTACTGGATCACGTGACACATTGGTCCCTTATTACTCACGCCCCTTTCAGGGCGGAGCGTAGCAAGGCAAGCCCCCGGTTGTTCAGGCCCACAACCGCTTGTCTTTCTTCATCATCTCATGTAATATTTATTTCACTCCACTGTGCTATCTCCTTCGAACACTTCCCATTAAACTTTTTCCTTCCTCGCTTTTATATTTTTATTTCATCTCTTTCTCCTTGTTTTCCTCTTTCCCTATTTTGTATTCTTCTTATCTTTATGCGAGTCTTTCCTTTTACAGTGTATTTTGAGGCTTTCAGTAATGTGTGGTTGAAGGTCACTTATCAGCAATCAGGACGGCTAATTAGGAACCAGCAAACCTTAGGATGTGCGGAGAGGTGCCTGGTTATATGGTTTTATGAGACTTGGTCCCAGGGCACAAGTCCTTAAAAAAGAAGTGGGGGCGACGCTGATGTCACGACAGGAAGTGATGTCACGAAAGGTGGCTTGCACCATCAGACTCATTGCCTCTCCTCCCTCACCCCTAAATGTGATTGCATCAGAGAAGCCAGCGCGTGTGCACAGTAGCAGTCGGTGGTGGGAGTAGCTGCCGGGCGGTGATATGGGGAGGGGGAGGGTCAGGATGGGGGGTAGTAATCTATGGATTACGGAGGATTTCAGGTAAGTAAACATATAAATAAATAAAATGAATTTCATTGCGTACGCTGCATCCCCAAATGCGATGCAGTGCATGCAACAAAATTAGATTTATTTTTATGTTTACTTACCTATAATCCTCCGTAATCAATAGATTACTACCCCCCACGCTGCCCCTCCCCCTCCCCACATCACCGCCCAGCAGCTACTCCCACCACCGACTGCTACTGCGTGATCAGCGTTCTGAATGAGCTCCGATCTCGCCCCAGAGAGGCCAAAGAGTGAATGTGTGGCTCCATTTGCTCCATTATCGAGCTCCCATTAAAATAAGTGGAAGGACGCCGTCCACCCGCGTGGTACCCCGACTCGAGCCCTGCTTGGTCCTCACCATAAGTGCCCACGGGTTGGGCCTAGTCCTTTCACATTGTTTACTGGATGGAGGTGCCTGGCCCTCATATACTGAAAGAGGCCTGCTTTCAGAAGACAATTGTGAACGTGTGACCAGCATGTCTGAAGGGGCTACGGTGGGGTGTCAGAGATATATAAGGCTGCGATTCAGAGCCATTTCTTATTCCTCTAACACGTTACTTGTTGAAACAAGCATTGGCATAGCCATTAGGTCTCGCCTTTGGGACCTTATAAGTATTTAGTTATGTAGCATAATATCCTTGGTGCAACAACATCAACTGTTGCATGGCTAAACACTTATAAGGTCTCAAAGGCGAGACCTATTGGCTATGCCAATGCTTGTTTTTATATGGTAATACAGTTTGGGCAAACATTTCACCTCATTGGTACCACTGCGCACAAACACATGTGGCAACGTTTCTATTAACTTTGGATTCGTTTAAGCTAAAAACGTTTTTTTTTGTTAAAAACCTGCAGATTATGGTGCAGATTATAGATTATGTGGCAAATCCATAAATATGCGAAATAAACCCCGGCCCAGAATCTCATAATTACAGTGGGCCTGCAAATAACCCAATTTAAAACGGATACCGGAAGCCAATGCAACGCCCCATGGGCTGCTAACACGACCTTTAGCTCCCACAACTGCGTTTTGTGCTCTTGGACGCAGACATTTAAAGCAACTTAAAGTAAAGAACGATGAAACAGATTTAATTGCTCTGATGTTAAGCACCCAGTTAATTTTTTTTGTAAAACGAAGTGTGAGAAGTTGGCCTGGCATGTACTGTCCACTATTCTAGTGGGCACCTTGCACCAGCCCAAACGACCCTATTGAAGGTAGGTTTAGACCACCTTTATAGAAAGCTATCCTACTGGTAGCGGTGGAGAGCAGCCTTCAGGCTAAGTCTTGAAGGAGTGTAAAGCAGCTTGTTTTACCAGTCCATAATCTCTTGAATGATCACATGAAAGCAGAACCACACCAGGTATATATATAAAATATATGTATTTATTCTAAACACACCCCTTTAGTCTCTTTATGAGGCTAGAAGTAAAGGTACAATACAGGAACTTAAATAGCACAAAGTAAATTAGCACAGTATACGTTTTGCCCTAGGGGCCTCACAAACTGTATACCAAGAAAGTGGCATAAGTACCTCTCTAGGCATAGAGGCAAGGCCTAGGGCCTGTAGAATGGAAAGGGGAGACCACTCGGTCACCCCGAACGTATGGATGGGTGCCCGATCCCCCAGGAAACCGTTGCGGGCGGGGGGCGTGTTCCGGCCGGTATGCCCATAGCGGCGTGGCCGGAGCACGCCCCTACCGGCCAAAAAGGGTTGTCCTAAACACCCGCCCGGAAGTCCATGTACCGATGGGCGTAATGGGGGCGCGGCCCCGCCTTCCAGCTGCTGGATAAAAGGCGCGGGAATCCAAGGAAGCGTCCTCTTGTTCCTGCGCTCTGAAGGCTGCACCACTCGTCGCTCGTGAGCCCTCAAGGGAACAAGCTGCAGTTTTTGAACTTGTAATCGTTGTTTTTCTGTTTCTGTCATCAAGGCGTAGCTGGAGTTCGAGTCACTTCGGGAAGACAGGCTGAGCTAACGTTGAACGCGGACATGCCTGGCAAGAAGTCTGGAAAGAGCTCCGAGATGGAACGTATGCTGCGTACATTGGTGAACCAGGTTTCGGCGATGGACCGAAAGTTCGGTAAAGTAGACCAGCTTGGTCGTGGCTTAGCGGCCCTCAGGAAACAAGTTGAGGCTCAAGCTGGCCCCTCAGGGCGACCTAAGAGAGTCATAGGGCCGGCTTTGCCAAACGTTACCCCAGGGGGGGATAAGGGGAAAAAGAGGAGGGTGAAAGCGGGTCCTAGCGAGGCCCCAGTCCCGATGGAGGTACCACCGATCCCAGTAGCGCCAGCGGCCAGACCGGTACCCACACCGGATGGGGGTTTGCCAATCCCTGTGGTTATCACACCGCTGGAGGACGAACAAATGTCTCCTGAATTAGCGCTTCAGTTAGCGGCTGTGTTACCCTGGTTGAAAAATGGAGCGGGGGGATCCGCGGCTGTGGAAGACCCGGCCGAGGAAGCTAGACTGAATATCGAACAGTTACGGCATACAAGGGATACTGGGGCAGCGAACGGGCCTTCTATTTCCCCACAGGTGGCGAAGGTGGTCCCGGCGGATAACCAGGATAAGGCGACGGACACGGCTGGAAGTGCGGCGGGAGCCGGTAAGAGAGCGCTACCGATGATGGGGGAGGCCGCGGTACCCTCAAGGCGGGAAAGCTTGGCGCAACATGTTCCCATGGTTACTAAAGAGATGGTGTGGGCCAACAAATGATCATCGAGAGTTAGAATATGCCAAGACCCAGAAAGATTTATGGCACCCCAGTGTATGGCGGGCAAAAATGGCGGAATTCAGGGTCGAGGAGTCGATGATGAACTGGATCAGGGCCTTTTCTATCTTTGTGGCAATTATCGCTGAACGTACACCAGAACTGTTGAGCGACTTGGCTTGTTATCAGAGCAGGATCACGAACTTCCATGAGAAGTATGGAGGTGAGGAGTGGAAAGGGTATGACGTGGCTTTTAGAAAAGCGAAAGAGTTTAACGAAGCATTGACTTGGGATTGTTTGGATACGGTATCATGGCATGCGCAGCTCTTGCCAGGATCAGCGGGTGGTTCGGGGTCAAGCACGAATGGCTCCAGGGCATTTCAACAGAGGCAGTCACAGCCCTTTCGTCAGAACTACGGGGGGGAGTCTCAGCCTAGATCGGGCGGGAACGGAAATAAGCGAGGGGTGTGTTGGGGTTTCAATAAGGGAACGTTTAGCAGGCCACAAGTAACGTGTAGGTTCAGGCACGCGTGCTCTGGTTGTGGTAATACCTCACACCCTGAAACTAGCTGCCGATCCAGGGCCAATGGCATCGGAGGCAAAGGGGGTACCAAGCAGGATTGATACGGTGCCCCGGAAGTCCACATCTTCGCCCGTAGATATCTTGGCTTTGATCCCTTGGCTGAACAGATACCCTGATCATGCGTCCGCCGGGATTCTGCGAGATGGCTTCTCATATGGCTTCAGGATCCCGGCGGGTGATTTTCGAGGGACCGCCTCTTGTAAGAACCAACTGTCCGTTCAGCACAACCCGGCGGTTACCGCCAAAAAGATCGCCAAGGAGGTTAGCTTGGGGCGAGTGGTAGGACCTTTTTGTGACCCACCAACGGCTGATTTTGTATGCTCCCCATTAGGGGTGCTGCCAAAAAGGGACCCGGGGGAGTACAGGCTCATTCATAATTTGTCTGCACCAAAGGGGGCTTCTGTCAATGAGGCGATCGACCCTGAGATTTGCAGTGTAAAGTATGCATCTTTCGATGACGCAGTGGTGCTGTTGAATCGCTTAGGCCCCGGTGCATTGTTAGCAAAGTCAGACATTGAATCTGCATTCAGGTTGCTCCCGGTGCATCCCCAAGATCAGCGCTTGTTGGGTTTTACGTTTCAGGGGAAATACTACATGGATATGTGCATGCCAATGGGTTGTTCAATTTCGTGTGCCTATTTTGAAATGTTTAGCTCATTTCTGGAGTGGGTGTTCGCAAAGGCCACAGGGCACCAACATGTGATGCATTATCTTGATGATTTCCTCTTTCTCGGCCCAGTGGGCACTCGGGACTGTGCACTGGCATTGCAGGACTTCTGCGTGCTCATGCGGGGTTTCGGGGTTCCATTGGCGCCAGGTAAGACAGTGGGGCCGACTACCTCCCTGGAGTTTTTGGGCATAGAACTAGACTCCGTGGAGGGTTGCTTCCGCTTGCCGGCGGAGAAGATCACCAAATTCAGGGCTTCCTTGTTGCAGTGTTTCCGGACCGAGAAAGTGACATGCACCAATTACAGCAGACAGTGGGTCAGCTTACCTTTGCATTAAGGGTGATACCGATGGCTCGCCCTTTCTCTCGATCCATTGCCCAGTCCATGGTAGGCCTCAGGGAAGGGCACCACCGCACGAGACTGTCGGCGGAGGTTCGCCAGGACATGCTCATTTGGCTGGCATTCCTGGCGGACTTCAACGGCCGAGTGGTCTGGAGCAAACCCCCAGCCTCGTCGGCGGAACTCGGCTTATGGACCGACTCGGCGGGCAGCGTGGGGTTTGGTGCGATCCTCGGAAACCGTTGGTCGGCACAAAGATGGCCGGCATGGTGGCAAACAAACGGCTTGACGAGTAACATTGGCTTTCTAGAACTCTTCCCCATCTGGGTGGCTCTGTCAGCATGGCCGGAGGATTTCAGAGACCGCTCGGTGGTATTTTGGTCCGATAACATGTCTGTGGTTGAGTGCATTAATCAGCAGGCAGCACGCCGCAAATGGATATTGCGATTGTTGAAAGAAATTGTGTTACGATGCTTGAGATTAAACGTACAGTTCAGGGCAAAACATGTGCCGGGTGTACTGAATAATGCAGCTGATGCGCTCTCTCGTTTCAAAATGCAGGCTTTCAGGGATTGTTTACCCTCAGTATACGTTTTGCCCTAGGGGCCTCACAAACTGTATACCAAGAAAGTGGCATAAGTACCTCTCTAGGCATAGAGGCAAGGCCTAGGGCCTGTAGAACTGCTGGGGCAACCAGGAACCACCCAAGGTAGGGACGCAGGAGACCCACAGGGGATGCGTGCAGTGTCTAAACACAGCAGCGAATCATCATTGACTTCTATGGAGAAAGTTAAAGTTACAAGTTTAGAGTTTAAGGACACTTAGGAGTGGATCACGGTAAAACCCCTTCAGTACTGGACACTTCGAGGGTCAAGACCCACGGGAGCACTAGAGTACTCGTGTTACCTCACCGAGGGAAGCCAGGTGCATAGGTGTCTTTTCGTGTCGGGTTTCGTCGTCGTTTCCAATGGAGAGCTGCAAAGAAGTGCTGCAGGCGACCAGGAGAAAAGTGTCCGGATGGATCCAAGGGTGGATCGGAGATCAGAAGAACCTGAAAGCAGAGGGGACAGAGTCTGGGTCACTAGCCAGTGACCAAGATGGCGACAAGACGATGCCAGCCGATGTCAGGTGCTTTCAAGAGAAGTAGGTGAAGCTTGACTCTTCAGCCACGAGGACCAGGAGGCGTCAACGACAACCAGGAGCTGGATTCGAAATGTTCCACAAAGGATGTCGAGTACTGCAGCGTTGGTATCCAGATTGGACCCAACAAGCCTTGGCAACAGCAACCCATGCAAGATAACAAGATTGGCTTTGGTGCAGACCAGCAAGATCTGAGGTACTCACCCTTTAGAGGGGAGTCTGGGCACACCTGGAGCAACCAGCGAAGCCCAAGAAACAAAGGATTGTCCTTTGTGGGGACCCACCAGTCGACGGACTAGGGATCGCAAAGGTGCCTTGAACTGAAATGCTGAAAGCGGGCCCACAGAACACTCATGGAGTGTAGGCCCACAATCTTCAATGCAAAAGGTGCTCAGGGCTTGGACTACAAGTAGCCCAATGCACAACTTCAGGAAAGCTCGGGAAATGGATGCACTAGTAAATATGCAGGATGTCCAGGAGTTCCGGTCCCACATCTCTCATGATAGCTACAGGTCTCAGCCTTGCTAGGGACTCCTGTCAGCCTTGGAGATGTCCGGAAGTTTGTGTCCTGTGTCGCAGATTCTTCGGGATCCGACGGGAGCCTCGAAAATGCAGTCGGGCAAGATGCTTCTTTAGTGCCTATTTGAACAGGGGAGTCACTCCTTGACCCCAAGGGAGATTTCTTTAGTCTTCCAGTCAATATGGAATGTCGAAGGTCCAAGATTTCTGTTTCAGAGTTTCATCCAGGGTAATCTAAAGTCTTAGTGACTGGGTCTCTATACTTATACCAAGTTTAGGGGTTGGACTAACTTAAAACTCCCACCTATAGGAGGACCTGGGGAGGGGGTGGTTACACCCCTTCCTCTTTGTCCAGTTTAGTGCCAGAGCTGGGGCTGAGTGCCCCAGCAACCGGTTTGAACTGGGAAATGCATGGGGACACCTTGTGTGCCCCAGGCAGTGTCTGTAAAGCATTCACTGAATGCAACCCACCCTGCCCCAATACACTAAAGCCTGTCTGGGGAGGTGCTGGCAGACTCATGTCTGTGGCAGCAGCCTCCATTTTGTGATGCTGGGGTTTTTTAAACATTTACTGGGTAAGTAAGTGTGTACATGTCTTCTGCCTCTGGAAGGGTGGAATTCTACCACCGCCACCAGAACTGGTGGGAGGGTAGGATTCCAAAGTGTTTGACACCAAACACGACATGTTTTGATGCAGCCAGTCCAAAGTTAGCATTTACCGCGAGGTTATAACGCACTTAAGAGTATATGGTATGGCTGTATCATAGAACAGCTATAAGGAAGGGATTCCGAAAGCTGCAGAGGGGCTCAGCTCATGCTAGGGCACCCTCTCACATAAAACCAAGCATTCTGCCTTCAGGATTGTCAAGGCCTGCCACAGGAGTGACTTATAGGTTTATATGTGTCTATATATATAGGTAGATACAGGTATACTATATCTAAGTAAGGGGTGCTTACACCACCTTACCCAGACTACAAGTGTAGACCTGTGGTACCATTTTGGAAGGCTTCCCAGGGGTGGCATATTACATGCTTCAGCCCCTAGTAGGCCTCTGGGGTACCTTTGCCCTAGGTACCTAAGGTACCTTATAGTAGGTACTCACATGGGTAACCCAGTAGCCAATCTGGAGTGTACCTAAGGTACAGGTAATCAATTTAGAGAGAGAATAGCTAGGCTGTGGTCCTGATTAGCAGGCCCACAGCCAGACTAAAGTCGATAAACCAGTGATACACAGGTGGGGGTAACCATAGTAAGCAGATCCTACTCTCCTACACGAAGGAGGATTGGTTTGAATTGAAAACATAAACTGATAACAGCTCCGTGGCAATTAGTTAACAATTGGGTAAAAGGGGGAGGGGGCAGCCTTGCAGTTAAATAAAGCCCCTAGCTCTATTTCTCACTTTCTTCTGTAACTACAGCTCAAGAAGAAAGGGCAGCAAGTGAAGGGATTTTTTTTTCTGCAGCCGAAGAGAATGACCTCCATTTTGGACCTGTTAAGAACAAGTCAGTTTACAGTCAGTCAGGTCTTAATGTCATTGAAATAAATACTCTAAATCTCTAGCTAGAAGGAGCAAGGGAAAACGCTCACTGTACATCTGGAAAATGTCTACATGAGCATAATGTTAAAAGACACCCCAAACCTTTAACAATGGGCGGCCTTCAGCACTCCACTGCTTCCCAATAAGATCGTGCTAGACAATGACCGTTAAATAAATACAACAGTAGAATCTCGGACGTGAAAGTGACTAATGAAACCAGGTGGGATAGATTTTCCAAGGATGATTGTATCCGTCAAGCTGTGGTTGTTAGGCTCCTAACACGGTGGGTGGGCATTCCACAAAAAGAAGGGCTTTAAGTGGGCTGAGTCCTGCAGGGGCTCAGCACCGGCAGTTATAACAAGCATTGGCATAGCCAATAGGTCTCCCCTTTGGGACCTTATAAGTATTTAGTTATGCAGCACAATATCCTTGGATCAACCGTTGCATGGCTAAGGCGAGACCTATTGGCTATGCCAATGCTTGTTTGCTTTCTGTTGCAGCTCAGTAGCTAAGTGGTTATGATGGGTTTTTAGCCCCACCTAATCGTGCACTGTTCACCTGGTGCTCCGCACCTCAAATTTTCAACATAATATTAACACACTTAATGGTGTACGTTTGCTTTTAACTTTTTATTTTCGTTATTGCATCTGGTTTTTAACCTTATTGATTGTTATTTTCTTAGTTCATACAGATACAGATACAACCACAACCATAACAAACAGGAATGACATCCAAATTTTCCAGTCAATACCCCCATGCCCTAAAACTGAAATGATACTTACGTTATGTATATATTTTTATTTTCAGAGTCGCCCCTGATGAAGGCACCACAGAGGTGCCGAAATGTATTGGGCTCTTTTGTAAATATATGAAAATTGTATGGATTTAAACATGTTATGCCAAAGTACAGAAGAAGAAACAATGATTGTATAGCTCAGAAAATGAACTAAGAAAATAACAATCAATAAGGTTAAAAACCAGATGCAATAACGAAAATAAAAAGTTAAAAGCAAACGTACACCATTAAGTGTGTTAATATTATGTTGAAAATTTGAGGTGCGGAGCACCAGGTGAACAGTGCACGATTAGGTGGGGCTAAAAACCCATCATAACCACTTGACAAAACCCAGGAGTGACTACCCTGATTAGTCGTAGCACCATTTGATTAGCACGAAAAACATTATCAAATAACGGAGTGCTCCTCACGAACCCGAGTTACACAGCAGCTCAGTAGCTGCCACGTGACTGAATTCATGAGAGACACCATCAGCCAGCACTTGCTTTCTACCAAACTTCCCTGTGCATTCTGGGAACTGTAGACCCTCGTGTAGAATGGCAAAGACAAAACAACGAGTCCCAGCATGCAGCAGGGCTGACAGAACACAGGACGGATGACCTTAGGCCACTTGGAGGCTCTGTTAATTTTCCAAGTGAAAATACAACTCTGATGTACCCTGCCACCCCCATCCCCCACTCCACGGCACAGAGGTCAGGAGCAGAGGCAAGGGTACAAGAACAGACCCGGGTGAGCCACTGACACCTGGCCTGGCACGGCCTAGGGACCCGATTCACAGAACTAACAAGACAAAATCCTAAACTTACTACCATTTTGGTATTCACTGAAGGCATTTACTCATTTCAGTATTCACAGAAGTTAGGAGTCCTAACTTTAGGACTCCTAAATGCCTTCTGTGAATACCGAAAGTCTTAAAATTAGGATTTTTCTCAATTTAGTAGTAGTAAAGTTAGGACTCCTAACTTTAGGACTCCTAAATGCCTTCTGTGAATACCGAAAGCCTTAAAGTTAGGATTTTTCTCTGTTTAGGAGTAGTAAAGTTAGGACTCCTAACTTCTGTGAATACCAAAATGAGTAAGTGCCTTCTGTGAATACCAAAATGAGTATGTGCCTTCTGTGAATACCAAAATGGTAGTAAGTTTAGGATTTTGTCTTAAATTACTTCTGTGAATCGGGCCCTGAGATCCTGGCCCCACCGGGACTGAGTTGAGGTGAACTCCTGCCCTGCCGTTAATCACTGTTAATCTATGACAGCCCAATCTGTCATCCTGTGCTTGATTAATAGGATCACGGGCTCAGGGTGCAAGGAGCACGTGCCCCCCTGGGGATTAGACACAGCCCCGGGCACCCGAGCAGCGCCCTCCGGCCAGCTTACGCCCCCGGGGGCAGAGGTGGGTCATGTCAGCGGGCACGCACAAGGTGAGGGCGCCCTGCCCTGGTGACCTCTGCTGGCACACATAAAATCCCCTTTCACAGAAAAGCTGCCAGGCTGCACAGAAGAGACAAGCGGATCAAGAGAGGCTGAGCCCTGAGAGAGGCGTCAAAGGCAGGCCTCTCCCGCCGCAGGCGACAACAAATGTGCGTAAAGAGACAGGTCAGGGGACGCCAGGGCACCAGGTGCCCCGCTGGGCAGGGACGAGGGTGAGAGAGCGTGGGTGGGCATTGCACTAACACAGGCTCCTTTCTGGCTCCGGCCATGAGACGCGCAGGTCCTGGCATGAGACTGGCCAGGGCTCATATCACATCCCTGATTGGTGTTACATTACTGGAGGGCACTCAGCCCACGTGGAGCCATGGCACGCGCAGGCACTTCCCTCCCAGGCTCGCGGTGGCACTGCCCTCCCAGGCTCGCTGTGGCTCTGTCCTCCCAGGCTCGCGGTGGCACTGTCCTCCCAGGCTCGCGGTGGCACTGCCCTCCCAGGCTCGCGGTGGCTCTGTCCTCCCAGGCTCGCGGTAGTATATGGCTCTGGTGTGAGCTCGGGAGGATGAGTTCCCACATGGATGAGTGATTTATTGTAAACTGTCCTCTCCTTGCCCTGGGCTCTGTTCCTCCCCCCATGGCGGAATCACAGCCCCCAAGCCAGCGTCACCCTGCCCTACTGGCAGTCCTCCCTGTTAAGATGTCAGTGTCTCCATGCCCCAGGGCCTGTGTATCCCTGACCTGATGTCGATGTCTCTCTGACCTGCAGTTCATATCTCCCTGACCCAGAGTACATGTGTCCCTGCCCTGAAGTCCATGTCTCTCTGCCCCGAAGTCCATGTGTCACTGCCCGGAGTCCGTGTCTCTCTGCCCTGAAAGTCCATGTGTCACTGCCCGGAGTCCGTGTCTCTCTGCCCTGAAGTCCATGTCTCCTTGACCCAGAGTACATGTGTCCCTGCCCTGAAGCCCATGTCTCCCTCCCTGCTCTGAAGTCCATGTGTCACTGCCCGGAGTCCGTGTCTCTCTGCCCTGAAGTCCATGTCTCCCTGACCCAGAGTACATGTGTCCCTGCCCTGAAGTCCATGTCTCCCTCCCTGCCCTGAAGTCCATGTCTCTCTGCCCGAAGTCTATGTGTCACTGCCCGGAGTCTGTGTCTCTCTGCCCTGAAGTCTATGTCTCCCTGACCCAGAGTACATGTGTCCCTGCCCTGAAGCCCATGTCTCCCTCCCTGCCCTGAAGCCCATGTGTCACTGCCCGGAGTCCGTGTCTCTCTGCCCTGAAGTCCATGTCTCCCTGACCCAGAGTACATGTCTCCCTGCCCTGAAGTCCATGTCTCCCTGTCCCGAAGTCCATGTCTTCCTGACCCAGAGTACATGTGTCTCTGCCCTGAAGCCCATGTCTCCCTCCATGCCCTGAAGTCCATGTTGTCCTACCCTGAAGTTCATGTCTCCCTCCCTGCCCTGAAGTTCATGTCTCTCTGCGCCGAAGTCCATGTGTCACTACTCAGAGTCCATGTCTCTCTGCCCTGAAGTCCATGTCTCTCTGCCCCGAAGTCCATGTCTCCCTGACCCAGAGTACATGTGTCTCTGCCCTGAAGCCCATGTCTCCCTCCCTGCCCTGAAGTCCATGTTGTCCTACCCTGAAGTTCATGTCTCCCTCCCTGCCCTGAAGTTCATGTCTCTCTGCCCCGAAGTCCATGTGTCACTACTCAGAGTCCATGTCTCTCTGCCCTGAAGTCCATGTCTCCCTGCACCGAAGCCAATGTCTCCCTGCCCTGCAGTCTGTGTCTCCCTGCCCAAGGGCATGTGTATCCCTGCCCTGAAGTCCATGTCTCCCTGATCCAGAGTACATGTGTCCCTGCCCTGAAATACATGACACCCTCCCTGCCCTGAAGTCCATGTCTCCCTCCCTGCCCTGAAGTCCATGTCTCCCTGCCCTGAAGTCCATGTCTCCCTGAAGTCAACCTTAAGACAAACTCCTAACTTTACTACTATTAAATTCCTTCTGTGAATACCAAAAGTAGTAGGACAGACTTAAGGCAGACTTAAGACAGACTTAAGACAGACTTAAGACAGACTTAGGACAGACTTAAGACAGACTTAAGACAACATGCTAACTTTACTACTACTAAATTCCTTTTGTGAATACCAAAAGTAGTAAGTTTAGGATTTTGTCTTAAGTTAGTTCTGTCAATCGGGCCCGAAGATCTGCATTCCAAGGCTTCATGGCAGACAGAACTGACATTTTGTGGTTCAAAGGAAACCCTCTGAACCACCTCCTACTTCAAAGGCCACTTCAATATAACTTCTGGTGCCACACTTCAGCAGGGCAGAGATACACTTGTGGGGTCGTGGGACCAGCGATTCCAGACTGCGTGGTGCACACTGCAAGAGGAATCTGTTGTGCACAAGGAGGAGACTGCCATTGGAAGGGACTGTGAACCCCTGCCTGATTAGTGGCTGGCCTGGGCTAACTTCCTGCTACTGTGTGGCTCCCTGAAGTGTGCTCTCCAAGGGCTTGTTGGCTTGCCCCCTGTCCTTTGTGGAGGTTTCAGAGACATCAAAGACCTCCCGTGAGGGACCTACACTGTCTATGTGCCTCACCTGGTGAGCAATGCCCTCTCAAGTGCCTTCCTCAACTGCTGGATCCTGACTGCAGTGCAGTGTGAGTGTGGAACTAAGTATTGTGCCTAGAGACCGGATTTCCTTGTGCAGAGCTCACCAAACCGTGCCTGCATCTAAGGAGTGTGGCGCCTGCATTGTGGGGTCTTAGCACACACAAGCGTCTCATTGGTGGTGAGCGGATTCACCGGTTATGGACTCAGTGTGGCCCACTTCGTTGTTCGTGATGCATTTCTATAGTGCGACACGTCAACTGCATGCTCGTTCCGTGCTGTGTCCAGTTCACCGATTGTGACCCTCGGAGGGAAGGCGCATCCATAGTAGTGCCTCATTCTACCTCATGCAGTACTACTGAACTTGCAACTGTGTGTGTGAAACTGAGTTGTTTGCTGCAAGTCTTATCATGCACCAGACGTTGTGCCTCATTCCAGGGAGGTATGTGAGTTGACTGTAACCAGAGTGTCTGGCGCCACCCAGATCATCGCACACCAGACGATGTGCCTAATTTCTAGGGAGGTAGGGTGAACCCAACTATGGGTTGATTGGAACTGGATTGTTAAGTGTGACTTGGATCACCCCACACCAGACTTTGAGCCTCATTTCCAGGGAAGTATGGAGAACCCAACTCGTGGTTCATTGTGACCAGATTGTCTGGTGCAACTCAGATCAACACGCACCAGATGTGTATCACTTCTCATGTGGTGCAGGGATAGCTGCATCTCCATTCACCGAGTGTTCCGCTTTGCTCTCTGTGTGGCGAATCAACTGCCTTCTCCTCACCCGGCCCGACGACTTCATGTTGGCAGGTAGTGTCCCGCGAATCAGGCTTGGGTTGTGAGAGTAAGTGACTGGGCTGAGAAGCACTTCAGAGAGTGATGGGAAGCCGAAAGACTGCATGGCCAGTGGCGGCTTCTCCGCTATGGCGGAGGAGCGTCGCCCCACTGCTTTGAGCCGTGTAAACGAAAGAAAATATAAACTGATAATAACTTTTATTTATTATAATTTTATGTTTCCTTTGCGAGTGGGCGGGCGGCCAGGGCTGCTCTGCTCTCGGAGCAGGGCAAGGGAGGAGTGGTGTGCCCCATCCTAAGTGCGCAATGACTGTTTGGTCGGCTCTCTCGGGCCATCCAAACCAGTCATGTGCACTTTCCCATTATCCATGCAGGCTGCATTACAGTCTACGTGGGGAAGAGGTCAAGGGCCACATTCCCTGATTGAGCGTTGAAGCGTTGTGATTGGTCAGGGGAGCCTGGCTTCCTGTCCTACGAGGAGAGCAGGAGTAAGGAGCAGAGACGCAGCGGCAGGACCGGCAACAAGGTAACTGTTGTAATTATTTTTTGGTTTCCAATGCACTGATGGGGCAAGGATTCAAGAAAACAAAACTTGCTTGTAGAAATTCCCCACTAACAGTACTAACTGTTAGAAATAGTAAAGAAAATGAAATTAATATATGCACAACATTTACATATGGGATAAGAGCTTTATGAGTGCTTTAATAATGAAGAATAACATGTAACGCGACTGAAACCCGCTTTAAACTGGAAAATACTTTTGCGCATGTGCGAACTAGGATTGCGTAAACAGTAACGTGACTAACTCATTTTGAGAGGGAAAAACTCTCACGCATGCGAAAGAACTACTAGCATAAGGTCTTGGGGCACCGCATGCCTGGCATATGCTTACCAACATTTTAAGGGAGACATTGCTGCTAATGCCTTTGCTTTAAGAAAGAATTAATAACTACTTGGGATAGAGTAGAAGTGGGTGGTGAACAGTGAGGATCCTTTGTTTAGGAAATTAACGTATGTTTATGATTCTTTTACTAATAGTGTATATTTGGGCCAGTATACCTTGGCAGTGAAAGAAAATGGTGTTCAAAGAAAAATTGTACTGCGCATGACCGAAAGAGACGTAATGTGACCTACGGCCCGCAAAAGTTGAAGACCGGCCAAAGACCAAGGACAGCGGAGAACGTGTGACATTTGTCAATGAAGCTTGAATAAAATGATACATGAGAAAGGAAATCATAAATGAGCTAAAGGGGAAGGGTTTACAAAACAAAGGGTCTTAATTAAAAAGATTCAGAAAAGGGGGTGGTGATGAACAGAGTGTCTGAATTAAGCAGACCACTCTTACCCAGTCCAAAGATCAGGGCTTGATCCATCACCGTTATTTATCTCACTGCACCATCCCAGCTCAGAACCTGGCTATATGCAAATCAGTCTGTCCCTGGCCCAGTGCATCATGGGAACAGGACAGACTAAACTACCAAGCCAATTCTTCACCAGAAAGGAGACAAGCTACCGGGGACCGGTTTCTGGCATTTCAGCCTTCTTCGGCCCGGCTAGGTTGAATCCTGATGGTGCAGTGAGAAAGGGACTCATGTCTGAGTATACCCTGCCACACCTTTAGTGGCCAAAAACGATTCAGAAACGGGGGTGGTGATGAACAGAGTGTCTGAATTAAGCAGACCACTCTTACCCAGTCCAAAGATTAGGGCTTGATCCATCACCGTTATTTATCTCACTGCACCATCCCAGCTCAGAACCTGGCTATATGCAAATCAGTCTGTCCCTGGCCCAGTGCATCATGGGAACAGGACAGACTAAACTACCAAGCCAATTCTTCACCAGAAAGGAGACAAGCTACCGGGGACCGGTTTCTGGCATTTCAGCCTTCTTCGGCCCGGCTTGCTTGAATCCTGATGGTGCAGTGAGAAAGGGACTCATGTCTGAGTATACCCTGCCGCACCTATAGTGGCCAAAAACGATTCAGAAAAGGGGGTGGTGATGAACAGAGTGTCTGAATTAAGCAGACCACTCTTACCCAGTCCAAAGATCAGGGCTTGATCCATCAGGATTCAAGCAAGCCGGGCCGAAGACGGCTGAAATGCCAGAAACCGGTCCCCGGTAGATTGTTTCCTTCCCAGTATAAAAATTGGCTTGGTAGTTTGGTCTGCCCTGTTCCCATGATGCACTGGGCCAGGGTCAGACTAATTTGCATATAGCCAAGTTCGGAGCTGGGATGGTGCAGTGAGCTAAAAAACGGTGAGGGATCAAGCCCTGATCTTTGGACTGGGTAAGAGTGGTCTGCTTAATTTAGACACTCTGTTCATCACCACCCCCTTTTCTGAATCATTTTTGTCCACCATAAGCGTGGAAGGGTATACTCAGATGTGAGTCCCTAGCTCATTGCACCATCAGGATTCAAGCAAGCCGGGCCGAAGACGGCTGAAATGCCAGAAACCGGTCTCCGGTAGCTTGTTTCCTTCCCAGTATAAAAATTGGCTTGGTAGTTTGGTCTGCCCTGTTCCCATGATGCACTGGGCCAGGGTCAGACTAATTTGCATATAGCCAAGTTCGGAGCTGGGATGGTGCAGTGAGCTAAAAAACGGTGATGGATCAAGCCCTGATCTTTGGACTGGTTAAGAGTGGTCTGCTTAATTCAGACACTCTGTTCATCACCACCCCCTTTTCTGAATCATTTTTGTCCACCATAAGCGTGGAAGGGTATACTCAGATGTGAGTCCCTAGCTCATTGCACCATCAGGATTCAAGCAAGCCGGGCCGAAGACGGCTGAAATGCCAGAAACCGGTCCCCGGTAGCTTGTTTCCTTCCCAGTATAAGAATTGGCTTGGTAGTTTGGTCTGCCCTGTTCCCATGATGCACTGGGCCAGGGTCAGACTAATTTGCACATAGCCAAGTTCGGAGCTGGGATGGTGCAGTGAGCTAAAAAACGGTGATGGATCAAGCCCTGATCTTTGGACTGGGTAAGAGTGGTCCGCTTAATTCAGACACTCTTTTTATCACCACCCCCTTTTCTGAATCAGTTTTTGTCCACCATAAGCGTGGAAGGGTATACTCAGATGTGAGTCCCTAGCTCATTGCACCATCAGGATTCAAGCAAGCCGGGCCGAAGACGGCTGAAATGCCAGAAACCGGTCCCCGGTAGCTTGTTTCCTTCCCAGTATAAGAATTGGCTTGGTAGTTTGGTCTGCCCTGTTCCCATGTTGCACTGGGCCAGGGTCAGACTAATTTGCATATAGCCAAGTTCGGAGCTGGGATGGTGCAGTGAGCTAAAAAACGGTGATGGATCAAGCCCTGATCTTTGGACTGGGTAAGAGTGGTCTGCTTAATTCAGACACTCTGTTCATCACCACCCCCTTTTCTGAATCAATTTTGTCCACCATAAGCGTGGAAGGGTATACTCAGATGTGAGTCCCTAGCTCATTGAACCATCAGGATTCAAGCAAGCCGGGCCGAAGACGGCTGAAATGCCAGAAACCGGTTACCCGGTAGCTTGTTTCCTTCCCAGTATAAGAATTGGCTTGGCAGTTTAGTCTGCCCTGTTCCCATGATGCACTGGGCCAGGGACAGACTGATTTGCATATAGCCAGGTTCTGAGCTGGGATGGTGCAGTGAGCTAAATAACGGTGATGGATCAAGCCCTGATCTTTGGACTGGGTAAGAGTGGTCTGCTTAATTCAGACACTCTGTTCATCACCACCCCCTTTTCTGAATCTTAATTAAAAAGGCCATGTCAGCATAGCATGATGTGAACAGCCCTAGCCCCGACCAATAATATTCCATAGTTCACCAATATTTGCAACTATTGAGGGTGGAACATATGAGAAGAAGACTATAACTAGAGTGACTTTAGAATAATAATTAGTTGATCGATGCGAACGAGCAAGTGAGGGAGCAAGCTGCTGCTGGAATTAGAGAGAATGCTGTTGATTGATTGCTGATGCAGAGAGTAGACTGGGAAGATTCAAATCCGAATGACAGCCTGATTAGAGTCGAAGATTCTGGAAGAATATCGAGTAATGAGAGAGTGTGAAAGAGGGATGCGCCAAGGTGCGTCGGGGTTTATAGAAGAAGTTAGTAAGTATTGCCCTGTCCTGATCCTGTCCTATAGTCTTTGTCTCCTGATTCTTAATCAGGGGACCTCCACCAGCCCTTTGGCCAGGGTGTTGGTTTTCTGTTATCACCAATTGGTAACTATTATTTTGTCTTAAATTTGCATATCTTTTGCAAATGTATGAATTATTATGGCTTCTGTCTCTACATCTATCCACTCTTCATGCATTGATTCGTTGATTGCGTCTGTGAAATTGAATGTATTTGCTAAATTAATTTTTCTCCCCCATGTAAGCTGATGGAGATTGCACTGTGAATTTGTATTAATGAGCGTTCATTTATGACTGAGATTTAGATAAAATTGATTGAATCTTACCCAGAGTCTGTAGTTATTTCACTAAAGATCAGTAATTAAATTAGTTAATTGTTCATACCACCATCAACTACTCAACTAATGGTCCATCGACCAAAGGAAGAGTGTTGATCTGTGAAGATTAGTTAGGCATTGAAATAATGTCCTTAAATGAATTTGAGGTTACAGTGACTTAACTAATCAGAGTTGAAGTGGGATTATAACATTTGACCCCCAGCGAAACAGGCCAGGGAAAATTAAATGTGTACATGGGCCCATGTGAAAATATTTTTGACTGTGGAGTGTTCAACCCTGGCCTTTCACTGGATCACTACCACCCGCCCGCGCCCTCCCTCCCCCTCCACATCCACCCCGCCACTTATGAGTCATGGTGGCTGCCACTGTGCAAGACCCTCACTGTGCTTCGCAGAACTGGGCTGGTGCCAGAGCCAAATTGAGGGACATCTTGATTGAACTGGGACAGCCTGTAGCCCAATTCTGCTCCACATCAATTGGGCCAACCCACCATTTTTCGAATATCATTCGACGGAGAGCGAACGTCTAGGCTGGCTGTACACAATGGTTGTAAGCAGGGATGTGTGCGTGCTCCATTTCTGTTTTCTCTCTTCATAATGATCTGCCTTCAACTTCATTTATGATCAAGTGCAGATTAAAAGTGATTAAAAGACACACAACCTGATTACTTCTGATTTTACAACTATTGTGCTCCAAAGGCGGTCGGTGGCTTCAGAAAATTACTGATCACTGAGAAGAATTAGAGCCACAACTGCACCAAAGACAATGGGAAAGCTTAAACTGCCATTCGGAAAATCAAAGGTTTCAAATTGGAACAATTGTTACAATGTATACATATTTAAAGGCTGAGTATAATGACAGACTGACACTAACTATCCACGCCTAACAAGCATTTTCCAGGGCACAGGTTACATTAGTGCATCCATGTCAATTTATTTAAAAGTATGGAGGCCACACAGTGATTACTTTATTGATGCCCCAATTATCAAAAGTAAACACACGTGACGTGCAAAAAGGGAGAACACCTTGTGTTATAGGCACACATTGTGAGAAGCTGGCCTGGTATATGATGTCCACTAATGTAACTGGGCACCCCACACCAGTCCAGACAACCCAAATAGTGATTTAAGAAGTCTTAGACACCCTTAGAAAGCTCTTTAAGTGGTAGCTGTAGAGAGCAACCTTCGGGCTTAGTCCAGAAGGACTGTAAAGCAGCTTGTTTTACTATAATGCAATCTTAGTTATAGTATAGATTAAGTGAAAAAGAACAACGCATTATATTTATAAAAATATGTATTTTTTATAGAATACTCTCTAACACGTTTAGACATCTCCTGGAGATGGAGATAAACACAATGCACACAATACTTTGCATAGAAATACAGTAAATACAACTAAATACCAGGGGGGACCAAACCATATACTAATAAAGTGGTATAAGAACCATGACTCGGGGGGGGGGGCGTGGCCGAGCCACCGAAGATGGCAGATCACTTTCCCTAAGGCTCCGGCTGCCGGCCCGCATCATCCGCCGTCCATGTGACCCCCGCGGTATACACCTGTTACAACGCATTTGTTACAACGCACTACTGTTACAACGCGACTTTTACAACGCATACCATTACAACGCATTGCGCTGGGGGGCGCTCTAGGATAGGGAATAAGTATAATTTACTATCCAACACCTTCCCTAGGGTCCACGGGGACTGGAGTTAGAATAGTAAATTATACTTACCACTATCCAGCACCTCAAAGCGCTATGCGTTGTAATGGTATGCGTTGTAATGGTCGCGTTGTAACAGTAGGTAGTTGTAATAGTATGCGTTGTAACATGGTACATCCGACCCCCGCGTATCCCACAACAGCAGCAGGGGCATCAATCGAGACTGGAGCACAGCTGATTACCCCGATGTGCTTAAAACCCCGATGCACAGACTGTAACGCGCCCGGAGCGTCCCGCAAGCAGCCCCCGAGTGCGGCCCTCTAAAATGGCGGCCTCCCGATAGAGCGGCGGTGCCCGCTGCAGCCCGTGGCCAGCCCGGGCCCCGGCGGATCGGGGAATGCGGACGAAGGCGTCAAGCCAACGGAACCTCAGGAGAGGCAGCGACGTCCCCAGACTGGCGGCCAGGCACCGGCCTGGACCTGATGAGCTGAGGGGGAGGGGCTCCGCGAGGCTCTGGCAGACTGCAACCGCGGCGGGGAGCCCACCCCCGCCGGGTCCCCCCCTCCAGGTCCCCCCCTCCACTGCTGCGGCCCTAGGTGACACGAGCAACACTGGGAAGGCGCGCACCAGTACGAAATACGGATGGGAACGCCAGCACCACCTGACCAGCGAGAGCGACTGCCACCATGGATCCCTGATAACGGCCCACATCACCCGCGCTATACCCCCTGCTGAGTGGGAACCACACTGTGCTGCGGGCTAGCTGGGCGAAGAGAAGGCCTCACCACATGGGCCCGAGACGTCCTACAGCAGTCTGGACCGCTCCTGCGGCCGGGTGCGCTGAACAGGCCTGGCAGCACCGGGAGAAACGGCGAGAGCAGCCAAAGCCACTTCACCAATGCACCACGCAACCTGTTGGGGTAATACCCCAGTCTCCCATCAGAGACAGAAGAATATACTGGTCTACGTCCCATCTCATTCGCGGCACACAAACTCAGCTGCACGCCAATCCTCATTCTCCCCCGCCGGTGCTTCAAAGAGCACAAAGGGGTGGAGAAAGGCGCGGCGCCCGAAAGTAGGTCTCTCTAGGCCGCACGGTCCCGGTAACCCAAGTATAAAAGATCGGGAGGGCGGCACGGAGACCTCCCCTGTGGAGCGACCGCAGAACCAGACCCGATCAAGGCAGTAAGACAATCGTCGGCTGCACCTTATCGTCTGCGCCACTGAGACACGGGGTAAGGCCCACCAGGAATGATCACACTCAAGACGCGGTGCTGTGGACGCAACATCGCCATTCTGTTGGACCTCCGAGCCCCCTCCCAAGCTCAGGAGCTTCCACCCTTCAAAGGGGCGACGCCCCGATTTGCCAACATGAACCAGTCCTACCGCAGGTGTAAGTGTCGGGCGTGGCGACTTGGTGAACAACCGCGGCCGCTGGACCCCGCCTAACGGCCGTCGGCCGCAAAGACTCGCGCAAAGGATCTAAGGCCCTCCGTCATGGGTCGCCAACGGGGACCACCCACGCGGCAGACTCGCAGAAGATGACACCTCAGCCACCAGTACCGATTGGATCACGGGAAGCACCCACCAGAGAAGATTCCATGTCCAGAAAATTAGATCAAGTCCTCACTGCCATAGAGCACTCCAGAGTGGTGATGGAAAACAAATTTGATACTCTAGCCACGATCTCAACATTCTCCGGTACGACCACAGGAAGCTAACGGACAAAGTCACTCAGAGTGAGATAACGGTACAGACAATAGAGCCGCAAGTACAGCAACATCATCATGCCATCAAAGAACTGCAGTCCCGGATCAAGGCTCTAGAATATAAAACGGACGATTTGGAGGGACGCTCCCGGAGGAGCAACAACCCGCATCATGAATCTACCGGAGGGGGCGGAAGGGGCCGACCCAATCAAATACATCACGGCCTGGATCACAACTTTTACACCTGCCAAAGATCTGACTCCCTACTTCTCCATTGAACGAGGGCACAGGTTCCAGCACTGCCCCCACGACCATTCCTGATGAAACTCCTGCACTTCCAGGACAGAGACACTATCCTCCGAGTGGCCAGGGAACACGGACGATTGCAGGTGGAGGATAAGCAGGTAATGCTCTTCCCCGACTATTCCTGAGCTGTGCAACAACAGAGGGCCACCTTCCAGGCGGTAAAACGCACACTTCGCCAAAAGAACATTCAATACGCTCTCCTGTTCCAGGCCAAACTCAAGGTCATCCATGATGGCACTATGCACTCCTTTACAGACCCGAAGGATGCAGTCGCCTGGGTGGAACAGCATGCACCCCATCGTCCGAACACAGCGGACACGCAAAACGATCGACAGGGCCGGAAAGTCACCCTAATGCAGCTCAGCGTCAGATCTAGTCCGACTGGAACTGGTTCCCCGGACCTCACGCAAATCATAGCAGAGCGCAGGAAGGCAATACAGGCAGTGGTCGCCCTTGACCCCACGGGGAGGCTTGCACGTGGAAGGATGCCCTCACCTATTCAGCTCTGAGGACGAGGGCAGCGATGCATCTGCCTCCCGAGAGGGCTTCCTGTCGCCCCCATTAGTGACACCCCAAACAGCAGACACGCTAATATAGCAGCTGCATACAGATCCGAACCGCACAGCGAACATGGCTTAACTCGAGACGAACCGCCACGGATACACGCCACCTCCCAGACGCCCGACTGCAGAATGGTGACAGCTGACAGGACTCACCATGGAAATCACGCTGGATTGTATCGCTCCACATCAGTGCCAAAGGACTGGATTGACTGGGATTCCCGAGGGTACATTTCCGAAGTTCATCTAATTCTGTAGCGGAGCCGGCAGCAGCCGGGGAGATGCCCAGCCACCACCCCGTAACAACGAACTAAAGAACACGAATGACACACAGTTTGGACGTATTGCCCCGAGCAATAGGTCCCCCGAGTTGGGACTGTTCCCCAGAGTTACGCTTTGTCCCCCTTTATGTTCTTAATCTCTTAGACACCCGGAGGCGGGCGGGAAGAAGTGGACATGATCACAGCAGACATCCCTATATTGATGGGGCGGGGAAAGACCGAGGGGATGGGTCGGATATGAGGAAACGGACACTCAGAGAGGATCACAAACTGCCTAGATGAAGCATGGCCCCTAAAACGCTGAACACAGACTTAAACTTTGTGACCCTGAATGTCAGAGGTATGCACACGGCCACTAATAGGTATTCGGTGTACGCCTACATTAAAAGGCAACAAGCAGCCCTCCTGCAGGAGACCCACCTGACAGCACCAGAGGTAGGCCGCCTTCATAGAAAATGGCGGGGCA
Organism: Lissotriton vulgaris; assembly: GCF_964263255.1. Lineage (NCBI taxonomy): Eukaryota > Metazoa > Chordata > Amphibia > Caudata > Salamandridae > Lissotriton > Lissotriton vulgaris. The sequence continues at coordinate 1,096,821 of NW_028245922.1, forward strand.
TAGTGTGCGCCACAACATACTCTGCCTTCGTCAGAGGTACACTCATATGGATCAGACCTGGTGTACCATTTAAGGAACAAACACGTTTGATTGACAAAGACGGGTGATATGTAATCATAACCGGCCTCCTAGAAGGTCAGCCAATACTCTTGGGTTGTGTGTACGCTCCCAACACGGAACAAGACCACTACTGGGATAAACTAACCGCAGTGCTAGCCCGCCATACTGGGATACCCTGGCTCCTAGGCGGAGACTACAATTGTGTATTAGATTTGCACTTAGATAGGTCGCACCCTCCTCCAATACACTCCCCAGCACACAAACTAACAGAACGTTTCCGCAAATGGGTAGACCACTGGGTGCTGACGGATGCTTGGAGGGCACAAAACCTAGACACCAGATTGTACCAGAATGGATCTCCTGCCCAAAATACAATGCGCTGACTATCTGGGGCGGATAGTATCGGACCACGACTCACACATCGTGACCCTTAGATGGAGGCCAGCCCACCCCCCGTCCCCACATAGAAACTTCCCCAGGAATGTCTCACAGATCAGGTCTTTCGACATATACACCTGGAATTCATCCGGGAACACTTTTTACACAACGCAGGCTCAACCTTTCCAGGGCAATAGAGTGGGACGCATATAAGGTTAGCCCCCGGGGACACTGCATCCAACAGGTAGTGGGGGCGCGCAGAACACTGGTACAGGCACTACACAAAGCAGAGACCACGCTAGCGGATTTGTCTACGGGCACGGACCAAGGGAGGACCACCGTAGCACAGCTCTCAGTGGGGAAGCTTGCGCACGCAGAAGCATTGCGAGACCTACGCAAATAAAACTTCCGCGCTTATGCAACACGGATACACAGGGAAGGCAATAGAGCAGGAGCTTTGCTGGCATGGGTGGTCAAACAGGACATGACATTGCATCCTATCACTGAACTGATAGATGAGACAAGGCGACTCCAACGCTCCCAACTAGACATCCTGCGTATATTTCGCACCCACTATGCAGCCGTGTACAGCAACCCAACACCAACGACACCCTGTGAGCTAACACACTTTCTAGGTACTCTGGTGCTCCCCACAATCTCCCCAGCAGATAGGAAAGACCTAGACAGTAAGATCACACCCTCCGATATAAAGCATGCCATTGGGTCTTTGGCAAGGAAGAAGACGCCGGGAATGGACAGGTTCCTGCTGGAATACTACAGTACATTCGCGGCTCAGATAGTACCCCACCTAGCGTCCACATATGAGGAAGGCTCATCCAGAGGTATACTACCCGCGTCATTTCGCGAATCCGTGGTGGTGACCTTTCAGAAACCCCACAGGGACTTCACTCCCATCCTCGTATAGACCCATAACACTCCTGAATACCGATTGTAAAATCCTGGGGAAGATACTGGCCGACCGCTAATGCCAACTTCTCCCCGCCCTGGTGCACCCTGATCAATGCGGCTTTGTACCCAGACGCAATACTTTGCATAACCTGCGATGGCTCTTCCATATCCAAGAAAGAGTGCAGGACAGATTCCCCCATGCAGCATGCCTGATTTTTGATCTCGAGAAAGCGTTCGATGCCCTGACATGGCCCCATCTGTGCGCTGTCCTCCAGAGGCTAAATATAGGCCCCACATTGATGGCGTGCGCAAAACTCTTGTACAAGGGACTCACCTCTAGGGTAAGAGTTGGCAAGCTCATCTCTGCTCCGTTCCCGGTGGAGAGGGGGACCAGGCAGGGGTGTTCACTCTCCCCCCTCCTCTTTGCGTTGGCGGTGGAGCCCCTGGCTATGCGGCTGCGACATGAGGGAACGGCATGGGGTGTTCCGCTGGCGGAAACGACACACTGCGTATCATTATACACGATTGATCTGCTAATTTACGTCCGGGACGTTACAATAGACCTCACCTCGATATGGACTACCCTACAGGAATTCGGAGACACCTCTGGTCTTAGATTCAACTTAGAAAAGTCGACGATCTACCCACTTAGCCCTCACCTGGCACCACAAGATATCAGGATGGGCACCCAGACCCTAAAATGGAATGAAGTGGCCCCCAGATATCTGGGAGTGCGACTCTACCATTCCCCGATAGATTTATATGAAGGTAACCACCGCAAAGTGCTAGCGAGCCTACGTTCGGCGGTGGGTTTCTGGAAGACTTTACCACTGGCCCCCATTGGCCGGGTGGCCATAGCAAAAATGATATTGGTACCCAGACTGCTTTATCACTTTGCCAACCTTCCCATGATCCCATCCCGGTCTTTCTTCCGTGAACTCGATACCCTGCTAATAATGCAGATCTGGGGGAATGGCCGGCGCATAGTAGCACTGCGCACATTATACTTCCCCACCACCAGTGGAGGCCTGGGAGCCCCATCCTTCTAATCGTATTTCCTCGTGGCACAGCTTCAGTGGCTGTCCCACTGGACGGCGGAGAGATGCGTAGGGGAAATGACCACGGAAGCTGTCAGGCTACCGCTTCCCGCCCTCAGGAGAATGCTCCTACCTGTGACCAAACCAACACGTACACCCCCGGTGCAGGTCTCCATAGCTCGCAAATTTATGATGCGAATCCATAGAATGTCAAAAGAACGACCACTCTACTCCCCACTGCTACACTTAGTGGGTCTCTCCCAGGGGGAAACATATTATACCGCTGGAGCCCTACCGATCTGGACCGATCATGATGTGATGGAAGTGGAAGCGTTGTTCCACAAAGGGCAACTGAAAACCTACGAGCAACTTGTCGACTGGTATGACATGACCTCCAGCCAGGGATATTTTTAACGCATAGGCAACTCCTAGATAGCGCCCGCCAGCTCTGGGACCTGCGGGACGGAGAACCCCCAACACACCCGGTGCTCTACACGATACTCCGAATGGGAGCAGGTAGACACCTAGTAACATGGCACTACAAAGCCATCAGAGAACTTTCTAATGTCTCCCTAGACAGCCTGAGACAATCATGGGAAGATGATGTGGGTAGGGTATCCCATGACCAGGAGTGGACACGTGCTCTGGAATACCCTAAAAAGGTATCCAGGAATGCACGGTTCAAGAACATACAGTTTAACATACTACATAGCGCATATCTCACACCAGACAAACTGCATCGGTACTACCCAGATACACAATTCAAATGTCCCCGATGCCTGACAGCAGAGGCGAATTTTTGGCACATGTTCTGGGACTGCCCCTCCCTACGGTAAACTGGGCCAAGATACACCGAATACTCCTCACACTGGTTCCTCTGCCACATATCGACACGTGGGAGGTCTGTGCCTTGGGAATCCACAAAAGGAAAAAAATCAGAAAAACAACAATGGTGATTCACATCCCTCGCTCTCCTCCTAGCAAAGAGGGCCATTGCCATGCACTGGAGAGCCCCCTCGGGCCCCCCAGAAGCAGCCTGGGTAGGAGCGGTTAACAAGTGGGGGGCGGCAGAAGAAGACATTCTGCAGGAGGAAGAAGTGAAGGGCACACGCAAGCATCCAATCTCCCTAGAATGGGCGCAATTGCTAATACAATTTAAACAAGAGACAACAATAGAGGAGGCGCCAGAGCCATCCCCGCCACAACCTCGTAGTCCCTGCCAACGCCCCGGTCCGCTGGGCCAGCCGCTAGGAGAGTGAGATCCCCGATGGGATGGCATAACGAGACGGGCGACCAACCCCACTGGGAATAGCATTTACTCCCACAACAGATTGCTCCCTTTCCCCCCGCAACCCTGGCGACCCTCACCCCTCGAGTCATCGGTCAATACACCCCCCGCCCACCATAGCCACATGCCATTCGCGCCCCCCCACCCCCTCTTGCTTCTGGAGGAAGTTTCTTCCCACAGTTTCTAGTTCAGTTTCAGTCGGCGGTTTAGATACCGACTCACCCATCGTATGCTAATAATCGACTACACCGCAAGGGGTCATCAATGCAAACACGGGGGAGATACCTACACCAGCCTCCACCATCACTTAGCCCAAGGGACAAGTCACAGGGTGCCACAACACCCCACACTAAGCTAACTTATCAGCAATTCATAAGCAGCGATGTGTAATCCCTTCTGGTGGAACGGAAACCAAAGGTTGAAGATAAACTATGTTTGTAGCAATTGTGTAATCACTTTGTGTGTACCAACTGATCTATGATGAATAAGTTTCCCCACATGGGGATTTGAAATGTAAAACCCTAATAAAAAGATTTAAACAAAAAAAAGAACCATGACTCGGGTCAAGACAGTGTTGCGAGGACGTAGAAGTGCTGGGGACCCAAGGAACCATGCAAGGTGAGTAGATAGGGACCCCAAGGAGAACGTGTGCAGTGTGGGAACATGACTGCGTACTCCGTACAACTTTATGTGTAAGTCATGGTTTGAATTTTAAAGATTAAGGACCCTTCCCAGTGGACCCTGAAGGATCCTTGTGGAAGACAGAAGGTTGGAGAGCCACCCCACCGATGGATACCCTAGTACCCACGTTACCTGCACCAGAGAAGCCGATGCATACGTGTGAAGTGGTTTCGGAAACCGCAGTCGAACCCAATGGAGGACTTCAAGAAAGTGCTGCTGTAGAAGAAGGAGAAAGTGTCCAGTGAAATCTGAAGGTGGATTCTAGATGAGAGGTATCTGCAAGCAGAGCAGACAGAGTCTATGTCACTCAGGAGTGACCAGGAGATGTGGAAGACGAATGCCCTCCAATGTCGGGTGTTTCAGGATGGATGACGATGACCTTGACTCTGCAGCTGTGAGGACCAGGCGATGCTGAGGAAGACCATGAGACATGCATGAGCTGTCCCACAAAGGAAGTCGACTGCTATTGGGTTGGAGTCCAGCGGGAGCACCAACAAGCCTTGGCAACTGCAACCAATGCAGGAATTGAAGAAGGAGCAACATCGGAATCTGCAAGGTCCCGGGGACACACCACAAGCAGGGGAGTCAGGTCAGGACCCGATCAATCAGGGGAGCCCAAAAGAAGCAGATGTGACCCTCAATTTGACCCACATGCCGGAGGCACTGGAGTCGCAAGAAGACCTCAATCAGCTCACCAAAAGATGCAGGCCACGATGCACATGATGCGGTGTGGCTGAGGATTCTGGTCACTGGAGGTGCTTGAGGTTGGGGCTACTAGGACACTAAAGTCCTTCTTGGAAGGAAGCCAACAAGCCTTTGCAACTGCAAGTTGTCACAGTGCACAGGGGTTTCGTTATTGCAAACCCCACGAGGGATACTGACCTCAAACTTTTTGAGAGGGCAGGGCAGGCATCGGGAGCTGTGGAAAACCACCACCTGTGTTGCAGATCCTTACGGATGCCGGAGGAGCTCAGGATCAGCAGACCGGTTGACTTAGTTGCGGTGCCTGCGAATGTAGGAAAGTGACTCCTTCACTCCAAGGGACATTCCTTCAGGTGTCTTTGATGCCCACATGCCTTGGAAGGTTCCTGTATGGTGCACAGGCACAGATGATGCAACAGACTGGAAGTGAGACAGAGTCGAGCCCAACCGAAGTTCAGGAAAGTCCAGAGTGCCCGGACAGTAGAAGAAGTGGTGTCTGATCTGAATCTTATCCCACAACGAATCTCGGGACCCACCCACAGGTAAGCCCTTAAGTACCTTTAAGAAAGGGTTAGGAAGATTCAGGGGACCCTCCCATGGGAGGGTCTGAACAGGGGGGAGGTTACTCACATGTCCTTTGTCCGGTTTCGCGTCAGAGCAGGAGCCAATGGTTTGAACTGGACTATGCACAGGGACACCAGATGTGCCACTCATGCAGACTTAGTGGCGCTGGCAAGCACACCCACCCAGTCTCAATACACTAAATCCTGTCTGGGAGGTGGTCACACCTCCCTGTGACAAGATGCCTATTGTTCTTCCTTCCCCTGCTCGAGCTTGTTTCAGCCGCAGGAGGGCAGAAATGTGTCTCTGGTCGGCAGCAATCATTTTGTGCTGTCTGGGTCTAGAAGGTTGGCACTGGGAACACTGAGAGCCTAACGGAGGGCTCTTCCAGTGCTTGGAATCATACTGCCCACACTGTTTACGGTGTGGGGCTATGATTCCAACATGTTTGATACCAAACATGATAGCATTCATTGCAGCTGTTATTGAGATGGTCATTGCATAATTACGCAGTGCCCCTCTATATGGTATATGGCTGCTTCACTGACAACCCGGGAGAATAGACTTCATAGGCTCTAGCGGTGTCCTGCCATGAAGGGGCGCCCTCTCACTTAGAACCAAGCACCCTGCCTTTAGGATTGCAAAGGCCTGTTACAGGGGTGACTTATAGATTTTAAGTGCAGTGACCCTAGATATAGGAAATCTATATATTTAGTAAGTGGTGCTAGCACCAGCTTACACATGCTGCAATGGCAGGCCTGTAGTTACATCTTGAATGGTCTCCCATGAGTGACATAATGCATGCTTCAGCCCATGGGGGACCTCTCGGGTACCTATGCCCTGGGTACCATAGTGCCATATTCTAAGGACTTATAAGGGTACCCCAGTATCCAATCTGGGATGTACCTAAGTACTTGTCATAACAATAAAGGAGAAAGAAGATAGACTGGGGTCCTGATTAGCAGGATCCCAGTCAGACTAGTCAGTAACAGCTTAGCACCAGGCAAAAAGTGGGGGTAACCATAAAAGCAGATCCTACTTTCCTACACACATGACATGCAACAAGGGAGTACGCTTTGTGTTATAGGCACACATGACATGCAACAAGGGAGTACGCTTTATGTTATAGGCACACATTACATCATTACACACAAAGGAGAAAGGGGAGGGCCCAAGGGGATGTTTAAAGACCCCACACTACTATAACCCCTTAATACAAACTCATTACAACAGAAAATAGTAGTGGGTCTATTGAACAATTGGCTCAAGTATGTGTCTGCAAAGGTAGGCTTGATCTAAGTCAAAAAGTTGAGCATCTTTCCTGTGTGGAAAAATACCCATCAGTTGTCGATCCTGGGCGCCCTGTTCATCATTTGGGTTTCCTTCACACCGGGAAGGTAGGTTTAAGGCCCATAGTGATGATGGAGATGGAAACCTTTTTCTTGTTCTCATGTATCGGGGTTAGGATGGACAACTCAGGAGCAGTGCATATGTGAAGTGAAAGGGTGTGAACTGTGAATGTGAACAGATAACATTAGGTAAAAGAAAGGCAAACAGACTTTAATAAACACCTTTCTATTTCCACATATAAAGTGTAGTGGCTATTTGTTAAAACCACTAGCATTGCACGCTTTTTTACACTAGGAATAGAAAGGTGTTTATTAAAGTCTGTTTGCCTTCCTTTTACCTAATTTTATCTGTTCACAATCACAGTTCACACCCTTTCACTTCACATATGCACTGCTCCTGAGTTGTCCATCCTAACCCTGATACATGACAACAAGAAAAAGGTTTCCATCTCCATCATCACTATGGGCCTTAAACCTACCTTCCCGGTGTGAAGGAAACCCAAATGATGAACAGGGCGCCCAGGATCGACAACTGATGGGTATTTTTCCACACATTACATCAGCCACGGCCCGTGTAGGGCGTGCCACCGGGCGGTGACGTGGGGCGAGGGAGGGGCAGGGTGGGGGGTTGTAAAATGCGGGAAACTGACGATTTCAGGTAAGTACCGAAAAAGAAAAAAAAAAGAATTTTGTTGTGCGCGCTGCATCACATTTGGCGATGCAGCGCGCGCAACGAAATTCGTTTTATTTCTTTTTTTCGGTACTTACCTGAAATCCTCTGTTTCCCACATTTTACAACCCCCCCACCCTGCCCCTCCCCGCCCCATGTCACCACCCGGTGGCACGCCCTACACGGGCCGTGGCTGCATGACATGCAACAAGGGTGTACGCTGTGTGTTATAGGCACTCACAATATGTAACAAGGGACTTGTGTTATAGGCACACCCGACCTGTAACAAGGGAGTAACCAGTGTGTTATAGGCACACTTGACATGCAACAAGGGTGTAAGCCTAGTGTTATAGGCACACACAACATGCAACAAGGGAGTACCCATTGTGTTATAGGCACACTCGACTTGCAACAAGGGAGTACCCGCTGTGTTATAGGCACATACGACATGCAAAAAGCGGGCTGTATTATAGACACATGTGACATGCAACAAGGGAGCTGTAATATAGGCAAATGCGATATGCAACAAGGAAGTACCCATTTTTAGGTCTTGCCTCTCAATGTGCATGCGCATTGAGCGGAGCAAGACTATAGGGGCTTAAACAGACCTTACCTAGACTGGCGATTTGATGCTGTGCCCGTGCGCTTTTAGGTCAATGCGCAAGCGCATTGACCTAAAATGCGCGTGCACAGCATCAAATCGTCAGCCATCTGTTGCCCAGCTTGGTGCCGCTCCACCCCCTGCAGCATCAAAGGCTTTCACGGCCGGCCGGCCGTGCTTTCAGTTTCACGGCCGGCCGGCCGTGTCTCCTTATTTAACTTGTGCCGCCAGCTAGTCAGCCTCTCTGCCCCTGTTGTGCCGCCCGACTTGTTTAGTTAAGTAATCAATGAATTGCATCTCGTTTGCAGCAGTCTCCAGGTGTGCTTCCAAACCCCCCACCCCTCCCGCGCCTGTGTGGTTGTGCCTAGTCTATGTGTTTCTCTCTACCCTCCCATTGCTTCAAATCATGCCCCCACATGCCCCCACCAAAAAAAAACTCTTTTGCTCTTTTATTTAGAATAAACTCCTGCTTTACTACTTTGTGTTTTTTCTCATTTTTTCTCATTTAATGATTTCTATGCCTCTCATCCAAATTATTCTCCATTTAATCCACATTTTGCTTCTTGTGCAGAACATGTTTCCACTTTGGCTCGTGCAACCCATGCCAGCTTCCACTTAATATCTATGTAAACGTTTACCAGTAGGCAGCCTGGCCCCTTCCCGGAGTTGTCTTCCTGAGTCGTATCAGAGTCAGCATGCTGTGTTTCCTTTGGCAAGGGAGTGTGCTTTGTGTGGGCCGAGCTGCTCCCAGGGCGCCTTGAGCAGGATTATGTTGATTGCAGCACGCACGTTTCTTTCTCTTTGAGCTCCTTTCAACTGCACCCCGTCATCTGAACTACAGAGTAACTGACCCAGCCATGCACTTGTGTGGGGAGCCATAGAGAGCAAGGGACATGAAAGCACAAACACAGCCACATGAGTGCATGAAAAACAGGTTTACACTCTTGTGTTTGTAATCGCCATTCTACAAAAGGAACAATGCTTTATGCAATGAACAGCACGAAAGGATGGAATTATAAGCATCTCGTCTTGTTTACCTTTGCGTTGTAGCCTTGGGCTTGACCACTAACCTAACCACCTGATCGGTACCTCGCTGCACTTATATGCGGAGGATAATCCGAATCACCAGATCAACCTACGGGCCTAAATATTTATCTAATTAACATCTTTGACACTGATGCATGTATATCCACATACAACCTTTGTGAGTGGTCTTTTTAACTATACAAATGTGCAATTTATATTCCTTTTTGGGTGCCCCGGAGCGCACATACCCGCTTTTTTGAGGCGGTATAACAAATGTCAGAAAATGGAGCGCACACATCCGCTTTTGTAAGGCAGTATAACAAATGTCAAAAAAACGAACTCCACGGGCCTAGTTATACTACCCATGATGCTTTCACTACTTAAGACACCCCGTATGAGGCTGGGTATCGCTACGCATAAAAGGAGTCAACACAGTCCTATTTCCCAAATAGTGCGCATTGTCACAACAATACTTTGCCTCTTCAATACTGCGCATGCGCAATATTCTCCCATTACGGTGGACTAGCAGGGCGCATGGGCATTTCAACGCATGCTTTGACAGACGATGGGCCCACCCACGAGACCAAGACGCAGGTGCTTGACCAAGCGCTATGTTCGCACATTATTTTGACGCTGGAAAACTGGATATGCCTTAAATGGCATTCAGTGTCACCTAACTACCGCAAGTCTTTCCCAATTATCCAATTAGCATGTGTATTTAAATCTTCGCCTCCGCGCTCCTCATTCAACCATGGAGCCACGGAAGGGAAGGTTTGGAGCAAGGGAAATCTCTGGCATTGTAAGTACGGCATAGCCGAGGCAGCAATCACAAACTGGCATCTGGATTCCTGTGATGTGAGTACCAATGTAAAACGCTGCTTCAGAGACTGTGGGCCTCATTTATGAAGGCCTTGCACCACAGGTGCATCACTTTTTCCCATTTTAAAAGTGACGCACCGGTGGCGCAAGGCCTTCATAAATAAGGCCCTGTGTATTTCTCTTTTGCCTCAACTTCTTTAGGATGCTATTAAGCACCTGGTACCTCCGTTTTTCAGGCTCACGTCGCCATTCAGCAAATGGTAAAAAGTATGCATCTTTTTTACCATTTCTTTTTCAGACAAACACTATAGTGGAATGCAGGATACCTTTTTTTAAATCATGGTCCTTCTGAATAGAGTGTGTTGTGCAATGCTGGCATTTCATGCTGCTGAGGTCTCACCCTCACTCACCCTCACACTCTCACCCTCACACACTCACACACCCACTCACCCTCACCCTCACACCCCCTCACCCTCACAGCCCTCACCCTCACACCCCTCACCCTCACACCACTCAGTGCTACAACACATATTGTGTTACAATAGGTGTCACATTTGCGAAAGATAAAACTATTGGCATTGTAAATAACAAAGCTATTAATTTCGCTATTTTAAAAACAAACACATAAATAAAAAATGTGTCTTTTACAATACCAATAGCTCAAACTTTCCTAATGCGAGACCTATTGCATTGCTGTGCTTCTCTCCCCTGCTGCACTCTCCTGCTCTCTAGAGATGTGGCCTAATGACCAGAGCTGCCATCTAAGTCACGTAAATACAAAACATGTTGTTTTCCAAATGCTATAGGTGTCACATTCGCGAAAGTTATAACTATTGGCATTGTAAATGACAAAGCTATCAATTTAGCTATTTTAAAAACCAACAAAAAAATAAAATATTTGTCATTTACAAGACCAATAGCTCCAACTTTTCTAATGCGAGACCTATTGCATTTCCAATGCTTGTTTTATAGGCACACGACATGCAACAATGGAGTACGCCTTGTCTTATAGGCACACATGGCGTGCAACAAGGGACTACGCCTTGTGTTATAGGCACACGTGACATTCAACAAGGGAGTACGCTTTGTGTTATAGGCACACATGACATCAGCCACGGCCCGTGTAGGGCGTGCCACTGCGCGGTGACGCTGGGCGAGGGAGGGGCAGGGTGGGGGGTTGTAAAAAGCGGGAAACTGACGATTTCAGGTAAGTACCGAAAAAGAAAAGAAAACAAATTTTGTTGTGCGCGCTGCATCACATTTGGCGATACAGCGCGCGCAACGAAATTCGTTTTATTTCTTTTTCCGGTACTTACCTGAAATCCTCTGTTCCCCACATTTTACAACCCCCCCACCCTGCCCCTCCCCGCCCCATGTCACCACCCGGTGGCACGCCCTACATGAGCCGTGGCTGCATGACATGCAACAAGAGAGTACGCTGTGTGTTATAGGCACTCACAATATGCAACAAGGGACTTGTGTTATAGGCACACCCGACATGTAACAAGGGAGTAACCAGTGTGTTATAGGCACACTTGACATGCAACAAAGGTGTAAGCCTAGTGTTATAGGCACACACAACATGCAACAAGGGAGTACCCATTGTGCTATAGGCACACTCGACTTGCAACAAGGAAGTACCCGCTGTGTTATAGGCACATACGACATGCAAGAAGCGGGCTGTATTATAGACACATGTGACATGCAACAAGGGAGCTGTATTATAGGCAAATGCGATATGCAACAAGGGAGTACCCATTTTGTTATAGGCACACGACATGCAACAATGGAGTACGCCTTGTCTTATAGGCACACATGGCATGCAACAAGGGACTACGCCTTGTGTTATAGGCACACGTGACATTCAACAAGGGAGTATGCCTTGTGTTATAGGCACACACAACGTGCAACAAGGGAGTACTCCTTGCGTTATAGGCACACACGAGATGTAAAAAGGGAGTTGTATTAGAGGCACACGGGACATTCAACTAGGGAGTACCCTTTGTGTTACAGGCACACACGGTATTAACAAGGTAGTACCCATTGTGTCATAAGCACATGACATACAAGAGGTGAGTATGCCCTGTGTTATAGGCACACATGACATCCAACAAGGGAGCAGTGTTATAGGCACATGCGACATGCAACAAGGGAGTACGCCTTGTGTTATAGGCACACAGGACATGTAAAAAGGGAGTTGTGTTATAGGCACATGTGACATTCAACAAGGGAGTAAGCATTGTGTTCTACGTATATACAAAATGCAACAAGGGAGTTATGTTATAGGCACACACTACATGAAACAAGGGAGTTGTGTTCTAGGCACACACAACATGCATGTTGTGTTATGGGTGCAGGAGAGTAGGGTCTGCTTCCTATGGTTACCCCCACTTTTTGATGTGATTCTCTGGTTTTTCGACTTTAGTCTGTCTGTGGCCCTGCTAATCAGGCCCACAGTCTAGCTGTTCTCTCTCTAAATTGATACCATGTACTTTAGGTCCCTCCCAATTGGTTACTGGGTCACCCTTGTGAGCCCCTGTATAGTTTACCCTAGGTACCCAGGGCATAGGTGCACCCTAGTCCTACCAGGGGCTGTGGAATGTATTGTGCCACCCCTGGTTTGCCTTCCAAACTGACACCACAGATCTGTTCACACAGCCTGGGTAAGGTGGTGTAGTCACCCCTTACTTAGATATAGTATACCTATATCTATATATCTATATAGACACATATTCACCTCTAAGCCACTCCTAAGGCAGACCTCGACAATCCTGGAGGTAGAGTGCTTGGTTTTATGTGAGAGGGTGCCCTAGCATGAGCTGAGCCCCTCTGCAACTTTCGGAACCATCTTCTTAGAGCTGTTCTATGATATAGCCATATCATATACTCTTAAGTGCATTATAATCCTCGCGGTTAATGTTGACTTTGGTTTGGCTTTATCAAAACATGTTGTGTAAGGTGTAAAACACTTTGGAATACTACCTCCCCCCCCCTTCTAGAGGGAGCAGACATGTAGTTACTGGTAAACCTGGTTAAAGTTAAACAGAGCCCCAGCATCACAAAATGGATGCTGCTGCCACAGACACGAGTCTGCCCTCCTGTTGCTGGACGAAACTCCGGCAGGGGAGGCCTGGACAATAGGTTTCCTGTCCAAGGAGGTGCTGGCACCTCTCCAGACAGGGGTTTTGTGTATTGGGGCAGGGAAGGCTGCATTCAGTGAATGCTTCCAGACACTGCCTGGGGCACACTAGGTGCTCCATGCATTTCCCAGTTCAAACCGGTTGCTGGGGCACTCAGCCCCAGCTCTGGCGTGAAACTGGACAAAGGGAAAGGGGTGTAACCACCCCCTTCCCAGGTCCACCCATAAGAGGGACCTTAAAGGTAGTCCAGCCCCTAAACTTAGTATAAGTTTAGGAACCCAGTCCCTAGGACTTTAGATTATCCAGGACGAAACTCTGAAACATAAATCCAGGACCTTCGACATTCCATTTCGACTGAAAGACGGAAGACATCTCCTATGTGGTCAAGGAGTGTCCACCCTGTTCAAACAGGCACCAACAGCAACTTTTCCGGTCTGCATTTTCGAGGCTCCCGCCGGATCCTGAAGAATCTGCGACAAAGAACACAGACTTCCAGACATCTCTGACCCCGACCTTTGTTCACAGCAAAGCTGAGACCCGTGGCGGACATGAGAGACGTGGGACCGGAACTCCTGGACATCCTGCATTTTGCAAGCTGCACTCACTTCACGAAGTATCTCGAAGTCGTGCATTGGGGTACTTGAAGCCCCAGCCCTGAGCACTATTTGCACTGAAGCTCCGAGGCCCACACTCCATGAGTGCCCCGTGGGCCCCGCTTTTGCATTTCAGCTTGACACATCTTCCCGGTTCCTAGCCCGTTGGCTAGTGAGCCCCCAAAGACTTACTTTTGAATCTAACTTGCTTTCCTAGTAGCTCCAGGTTTGCTCCAGTTTTCCTACAAAGAAGAAGCGCTACAGACCTTGCTGGTCTGCACCAAAGCCAATCTTAACATCCCGCGTGGGTTGCGTTTGCCAAGGCTTGTTGGGTCCAATCCAGATACCAACACAGCAGTCAACTAGATCTTTTGTGAGACAGCTCGAATCCAGCTCCTGGTTGTCGTTGACGCCTCCTGGACCTCGTGGCTGAAGAGACAAACACGGAGTGGGAACCCGCTTGAGGACAACCGTAAGATACTGTTGTGTCCCTGAAGCCAGGAGAACTGCAAATCGGGGTGTCTCTGGAAACTCAAAGGGTATTAGTGTGACGCCAAACAAGAGAAAGTGCAGAATATTGAAGTATCCCGACCTCTATATGCGAAAAGGAAGAAAATGATATGATAAGAAATAATACTGTGGTACACTTCCCATTCCAATCATCAAGAGAAACTGTGTAGAACAGAAGGTTCACAAAGAAGATATTGTTATTAATACTCCAGGTTGTAGAGAACAGTTGAGTTATCTAGAGGGTCCTGATGAAGGTGGTCTTCATTGCTGTTTCTTTCCACCGAAACGCGTTGGCCAAATCCTTGTAAAACCTCACCCATCTGGGTTCATGTTGGACAACAGATAAAGAGAGAAATTAGATTGTTTTGTGAGTTTGCGTAATTTAAGTGGTGTATGGGAATGAGTGTGAATGAATGGTTGTGAATAGGGTGTTCTCTACCTGGAATATCAGTTATTAATATGTTGTATTTGTAGAATTGTGTTTAGGAACAAATGTTTAGATGAAAACAAATGCTTCTTCAAATGAGAAAATAATTCTTATTAAAATGTTGTAATACGAAAGAAAGAAATCAAATGATAAGATGAAATAATTTAAATAAAAAATAATGTAAAAAAAGTAAAAACATTGTGACGTGTTGTTACCCTGTAAATCAGAGGTTGTGCCCTGAGAGAATAATTTAAAGGTCACGAGGGAGCTCTGTTGATTATTGTATGTATTGGTTCTTTCCCCTCTTCTCCCTGACCTCAAAGTAAACCCTAGAGGGAGTCCCCTAAAACAGCTACTTGAAGAGACAAACGTCGCCATTTCACCTGAAATCACCCGACAGCGACTGGCAGCTTTCCATCGTCATCCTGGTCACTGGCAAGTGACTCAGACTCTGTCCCTTCTGCTTTCAGGTTCTTCAGATCTTCGATCCACCCTTGGATCCACCCGGACACTTTTCCTCTGGTTGCCTGCAGCACTTCTTTGTAGATCTCCATTGAAATCGACGACGAAACCCTACACCAAAAGACACCTATGCTCCCGGCTTCCGTGGGTGAGGTAATACGAGTACTCTGGTAGTCTCGAGGGTATTGGCCCTCCTAGTGTCTAAGTCGAAAAGGGTTCCATCGTAGTCCATTCGGAAGTATCCTTAAGCTGTAAAATTGTAACTTGTTTAGACACTGCATGCGTCTCCCATGGGCCTCCTACATCCTAACCTTTGGTTGTTCCTAGAAGCCCCAGCGATTCCCTAGGCCCTAGGCCTACTTTCTATTCCAGACGTCGTTCTTATACCACTATTTTAATATATGGTTTGTGAGACCCCTAGGGCAAAACGTATACTGTGCCACATATCAAATGTTAATTGAGATCCTTGTAATGTACTTTTACCTCTGAGCTCATAAAGAGTGGAGAGGGGTTGTGTTTAGAATAAATACATATATATTTGATATATACCTTGTGTGGTGTGCTTTCATTTGGTACTCAAGGGATTATAATTGGTAAAGCAGCTTGCTTCACATGCTCTCTGAAGTCTTAGCCTATGACTGATGGTCCATGCTACCACTAGGATAGCTTTCTATAAGGTTGACTTTACAACCACCATCAATAAGGGTCGATTAGACTGGTGCAAGGTGCCCACTAGAACTAGTGGGCATCATATGCCAGGCTAACTTCTCACAATAGGCACACATGACATTCAACAAGGGAGCATGTCTTGCGTTACAGGTATACATGACATGTAACAAGGGAGTTGTGTTATAGGCACACGCACCATGCAACAAGGGAGTGCGCCTTGTGATATAGGCACATGCAACAGGGAACAAGTGGGTACATTCAACTGCTGTGGAGAGGTGCAGTGTGGGACAGGAATGGTTTATGAACTCTCTTGCTTGGGATGAGTTGTGGCCCAGATATAACCTAGAATGTCGGATTACCGCTGAAGCGCTTCATATTTCATAATCCCTGGAATTCTGTATAGTTGAATCTATAATAATTGTAATGGTCATGTGACAGTGTTGACTACTTGAGCTTGCGGTGCTGTTCTATGTATACAGTTCATGTCATGTGTTACTTTAATGTGCTTAAAACTTAATAAAGCACTGCATCTGAAAAACCCTGGTGCACAATGTGTTATAAAACTTCTTAATTAACAAACCAATAGAAAAGATTTGGAACAAAGCTTAATTTGAGCCGGTGGTTTCCGGTGCTCGGCACTGGCAATTAACTGTCATCACCACACTTATTACACAATGCCACATGGTGGTGCTGCTCATCTTATATAGTCATAAGCAGAACAACGGTTGTTTATGAATACAATATACATTTAAAAAACTAATACCTGCCTCTCCAGCACAATTACTTCATTGGGCCCTCTCCCCTCACCTTACTGTCCTTGAAAAAGATATAATGAAATGTCCGGAATCTAAGGGGGTTATTTCATACGTATATACATTCATTAAGATGGGAAAAAAGAAAGGAAAATGGAGGTTCCAGAAAACATGTGAGAAAACACTAAGGAAGGAGAGAATGGATAATATACAAGGACTAGGAAATGTTGGGGGAGACATATTAAGTGGCCACAAAAACGTACTCTGAAGAGATAAAAAGTATAAATTAATTTATCTTCTCAAAGTCTAAAGGAAATATACACAAACACTCTTGGGATGTGCTGGAGATGTGGGAAGAGGAGGGATCCTTCCTGCACGTCTGGTGCCTTGCAGTAAATTGAGGCACAGTGGGAAGGAGATCCTTAGCCGGATTAAGCAAATCACTGGGTGTCCCGTACAAGACACCCCGGAAGTGATACTACCAGGACTTAGGAAGTCAACGGGAAAACGTATGAACAAAAATACGAGAATACTAGTGAACCAGCTGACAACAGTCACAAAGGAACAAACTGGAAAAAGCCAGCTCCCCCATATAAAAACTATGGGACATGGTGGCTATGGAAACAAGCATTTGCAATGCAATAGGTCTCGCATTTGTTAAAGTTAAAGCTGTTGGCGTTGAAAATAACAAAGTTTTTTTACTTTTGTTTATTTAATTGCAGTGGAGTTATTATATTTGATAGCACTATTGCCAAAGGTATAAAAAACCAAAGTAAAAAACGTTGTCGTTTTTGACGCCAACAGCTCTAACTTTAACAAATGTGAGATCTATTGCTTTGGAACTGCAATGGGTCTCGCACAGGGGCGGATTGGCAAGGCGGGCATTCGGGAATGGGCCGAAGGGCCGGTGCCTCAGTGCCCTCTGTGGGCCGTTTTTTTTCTCCCCTGTCCCAGTCCACAGAGAGTGGACTAGGAAAGGGGAGAAAAAAAAACGGCCCACAGAGTGCACGGAGACAGAGACTGAGAAAATGAAAGCAGCCTCTCTGTGCGGCCAGACAGCGATTGTCAGCTGTGGGCTCTCCTTCACCCCTACCCTGCCAAGCAATCAAGCTGAGGCTGGGCTGGGGAGGGGTGATTGTTTGCAATAATCGGCCTCCCTGGGGGCCAGGTGTTTCTCAGGCCTTTGAGTCATTTGCACCTCGGCCCCCTGGCGCCCATGCAGCCCAGAAACGGTGTTAGTCTTAACACCTCGCCCACAGCCCTTCACATTCAGGGCATAGTGGGCGAGGAAGAATGGGTCTTGCTATTTTTTGTTTTATTTATTTATTTATGCGATTTTATATAGCGCGGACTTTACCCGAAGGTGTCAGAGCGCTTCACAATAGGAACAGCAATAATACATGAGGAGAAAATTATAAGTGGACAAATTACAAAAGCAAAGGTTAAGTTACATGAATCAAAAGTGACAATAGTGAGCAACCAAAATACATGAGGTAGCAATCGGTACATTACAGGAGGAAAAAGAGATATGTGTGCAGGTTACAAAAGCGTACAAAATACAAGTAGAGGTATAATACTGCAATTAATGGCAGACACTCCAGCACAAGAACAAACGTTACGTAGGCAATGGTGGCACTTGTGCAAGTATCTAAAGCAAACAAAAGTGAGAGGTAGCAAACAGTGTGTTACAAGAGAAAAGTGACTTGTGCAAGTTACAAAAGGGTACCATACACAGGTACAAGGGTAATACTACAGTAAATGGTAAACACTCACACTGCCATAACACACTGGGAAGGCACTTCCCATGCACCAGCTTCACCTCAGCCTCCCCCCTGGCTACCTGGCTACCTTGGATGACCCAGAAAGCTGTGTTTTGTGCTCCCCTGCCAGGACATTTTCCCAAGGCCTGGAGGGTTGATTAATTTACTAATTGCAGGGGCCTTACCTCTGTTCATGTGCTCCTGAGCTGAAGGTCTGGGGAGGGCTGAGTAGGTTAGTAATAGCAGGGGCTTTGCTGCTTTTCAGGTGCTCCTGTGCTGAAGGTCTGGGGAGGGCTAAGTAGGTTAGTAATAGCAGGGGCTTTGCTGCTTTTCAGGTGCTCCTGTGCTGGAGGGCTGGAATAATTTTGTGACAAAAAGGGGCCTTGCTATTTTTTTTAGTTGCTCATCGTGTAGGCCATTGTCACCTTGGCCCTGTGTCGTGTGCAAGAACAGTATCCTCCCACTTTCATTCCTTGTCTGTGCAAATGGTGTTTCATGAAAGGGCACGCCCCTTGAATGTGGGCCACGCCCCTTAAACATGGGCCACGCCTCTTGAATGTGGGCCACATTTTTTCGTCAGTGCCCGGGCCGAATTGTGATCCCAATCCGACCCTGGTCTCGCGTCTGTTGGAGTTCTTGGCATTATAAATGCCAATGTTTTTATACCTGGCCCTGTTGCAGGGTGTCGGACCATATCTGGCCAACATGTGGCCTCTTTTGACCACATATGGTACTGCACCCTGCAGCAGGTATGGTAAATAACCCTACCCATAGTGCATTGCACTGACTTGAGGTCATTTCTAAAACATTCGCAGAAACCGCCGCCACGGCTCCATCATGTCACGGCTCCTTCAACACGAGGGAGCCCCACCAAAGTGTGATCTTTTTTATTTTCAAAAAGAAAATCCGGAAGCGGAATAAAAAATAAAACGCTCCCCTCGGCATGGGAGTCTATCGGAGTCCTCTGCCACGTGAGGGAAGCATTAAGCAGTTCTCATGGTCAGTGTTTTCCTGGCGGTGAGGGGCAGTGAAAACTGACCTCTAATTCCACCCATTTAACTTAGGTGGAGGGAACTAGAGGTAGTGAGGCCCGTCGGTGGGGTTTAATTACGGAGGAGCCTTGATTACACACAGGGCACGCAGGTACACAGCGTCCCCCCACTCTTTTTACAGGGTGGACGCCGTCCCCCTGCTTTTAAATTGGGCGGGTGGGACGTAATCTTGGCGCTATGTCTACTCCGGGCCCACAGTTCTGCTTCCTCTACTGTCTGAAGGTGTAGTGATGGGTGACAAGCACCTACCCTGCTTCCACTCCCCCACCCCACCCCATCTCCTTCCTTCTCCACCCCGTCTGCCCCGCCACACCCTCACCTCGCGTATTAAACCGCCACCCGCCAGTAAGCTTCTTTTTCCAGCCCCCGCCTCAGAGCCGATATTTTTATCCGCCCCTCTGTCGCCCCCACCCTGCTAACAAAGTAATTGGATTGCAGGAGTAAAGAGCACGCGAGGCGCGGCCCGGTGGGAGCATCCCTGGGCTCAGAGAGGCGCGCGGCGCTAGGGGGGCCATCCGGGGGCCGAGGGAGGGGCACGCCAGGGTGGGGGCTGTATAAGAGCAGAGCCCCAAAGCAGTATGTGAACACTGACCTGCTATCTGAGAGCTGCCACACACCGCGTTGGAGGCTTCTTGGCAGGTACGTTGTGTGCCTTTGGTTTGTATTTACTTATTTTTATAGCGCTAGGAAGGATTGACAGCTCCATCGGAGCGCTAGCTTATGAACGTTACAGAGACTCCGAACCCGGCGGGTTTCCTTTTTTTTCTGACGTACAGATGGTTTTGCTCGTGTCAAAGGTCAGTGGTCTCTGGCGCGGGGCTCTTTACCCACATCTCTGCATTTTGTTTCTGTGCAGTGGTGGTATAGTGCTTCACTGCAGGGTGTTGTAGTGTCTATGTTTGTGGGGTGTCTGGGGTCTTGTTTTCAGAAGCCTTGTGAGTTCAGCAGACCGTTTTGAAACGACCCCTTTTTCGACCAGTAGCCTCTCTAGGCAGTGCTAGAGGACACAGCTCCAGCCAGCAGGGCTGGGCCCAGCATCTTACTCCAGAGCCGGAGAGCTGGGCCCAGAATCCTAGATCATTCTAGAGCCGGAGAGCTAAGCCCAGAATCTTAGATAATTCTAGAACCGCAGGGCTGGGCCTGGAATCTTAGATCACTCTAGAGCTGAAGGGTTGAACCCAGAATCTTAGATCACTCTAGAGCCGAAGGGTTGAACCCAGAATCTTAGATCACTCTAGAGCCGAAGGGTTGAACCCAGAATCTTAGATCGTTCTAGAGCCGCAGGGTTGAATCCAGATTCTTAGATCATTCGAAAGCCGCAGGGTTGAATCCAGAATCTTAGCTCACTCTAGAGCCGTAGGGATGGGCCCAGAATCTTAGATCATTCTAGAGCCGCAGGGTTGAATCCAGAATCTTAGCTCACTCTAGAGCTGTAGGGATGGGCCCAGAATCTTAGATCATTCTAGAGCCGAAGTGTTGAATCAAGAATCTTAGATCATTCTAGAGCCGCAGGGTTGAATCCAGAATCTTAGATCATTCTAGAGCCGGAGAGTTTGCCCAGAATCTATGCTGGGCCCATAATCTTAGATCACTCTAGAGCCGGAGAGTTTGCCCAGAATCTTAGATCATTCTAGAGCCGGAGGGCTGGGCCCAGAATCTTATACCACTCTAGAGCCGCAGGGTTGGGCCCAGATTCTTAGATCATTCTAGAGAATCAGAGTTGGACCCAAAAATGTAGATCATTCTAGCCGCAGGGCTGGGTCTAGAATCTTAGATCATTCTAGAGATGCAGGGATGGGACCGGAATCTTAGGTCATTCTAGAGTAGCAGGGCCTGAGCAATGCCATCAATCACTGTTCAAACCACAACTGTGGAACAGGAAACCTCACTGAAATGATGCAGAAGTCTACCCTAGACTGTAGTGTACAAAGCATTGCTATACAAGTGTGCCAGGACCCTAGGCGATAATATCGGCCCACCTTTTTGTCAAGGTAGGTTCCATAGCAGCACCAAGGATGTAAGGCCACTTAGTTCATACTCCTGATGATTCGCAAAAACCTAAAGTATGCATGAATCTGCTGTGGTGCCGGAACCATCAGTGCACTAATTACTTGCATCCCCTCAGTTATTGCGTCTAACTCACTTCGGTGGAGAAGGAACCACTTCTATACTAAGACCCTAATGAAACACATGTTACACGCACCAACCTACATGCTGCTAGAACCATATCTGTATTAATGATCCGCTGAAGCATCATGTCAACGAAACCATGTCCTGAAGTGTTCAAGGATGACTGGAAAAATCTCGTAAGATACATGCCAAAATAGCATTGAGGGAAAATATATACTTTGCTGTTCACAAGGAGTAAAGTGTCCCTGCGATGCTGCGTGCCATATTGTAAAAAAATGTAATAGACTTAGAGAAACCTACGAACTGTGATCCATGTCTTTGATTTGGATAGCACACATAGTCTTTGCCCGTAAGTCTAATGGGTCTGTGCGCATGTGTGTGGTCTTAGGGATCTCCTCTCCACTAGAATACATCCCATCATTGGACAAATATGGATGTTGTTAGAAAGAGCAGGGGTATTGTCCCTGCTGGAACTCTTCTCAGCTCACCTGCATATCATGCTGCAAGAGAAGTCTAAGCAGCCCAAGTCAGTTGTAATGCCAGAGTAGCATAAGCCTTGTTTCAACATGTGTATCTTGGTTCAAAATGCTCCTGTGCGATGTATTCACAGGGAGGGAATGAAGCAGAGCACAACATGGTGTTGTATGAAGTTCTGAATATCTTGAAAAAAACTAGACTGTTTGTTAGGGCAATGTGAGCTCAAGATAATGGGGCAGACTATGGAGGATGTTGTTTATCCAACAATGGAAAAGGTAATGACGGCACTGAGACCCTCAGTGAGTGCAGGATACAAGAAGCAGTTACAGTTATTCCTTGGCCTGTGGGACAATTGGTCTAACGCATTATCACAGTCTGCGGACAAGATACATCATATGTGGGCACTTTAAAGATCAAATAATGCAACAAATAGTGTGAAAATTGCTTTCAGTGGGGTTAAAGAGGATATCAGTAAGGTATCTTCATTAAAACTGATTGCTACCAGGGACATATCATTGCCGGTGATGCCGGCAGCTATCATTTAGGGCACGCCTCATGCAAGCGCAATATGGGTGGAGGAGAGTGAAGCCTTTGCCCCGAGAACAAGTACAGAGGCAAAACCTATGATTTTGAAAGTTGAAAAAAGTCAAAGCGCATTATTAGGGTATCCGTAGGATCTAGTTAATCGCGTGGGTAATGAGTCTGTAATCCCCAACGACTATATCTGCTCTCAAGCTTAAGTGTAACAAGGGGTCATAGACCCAACTTTAAAGTACTCCAAAAGTTCCAAGTGGCATGAGAGGCTCCAAGTGTTTTCGTACACGCTGGAGTATGTGTCAAGTGGGTAGAACTTTATCTGTCGCGGATGCCATACCCTGAGAAGGAATGGTGAAGACCCAAGTATTAATGTGTACGAGGGGTGTGTCATATTATAGACAATACTCATAGGAACTGGTGTGCAGCGCAAGGGCGGAGGATGGTACTATCAAGAGGAGGGTTGTAGAGTATATAAACTGGGGGTGGCCAGGCAGGAGTAAGTGAGTTTTATTAGAATCGTTCTGAAGAGCTGAGCTGTAATGGGTGTGTCGTTCATAGATTGTAGTTTTTGTGGTACCGTTAAGTTAGAGAGGAGGTGTACCTGTTTCAGCCACTGAGATATCAGCATGACTTTAATAAGTCATTGTATCAGGTCTGATTGTTGGTGGGCATCTTTAGCTAGATCAGCAGACCATGAAATGCAAAATTGGGTGAAAAGTAACATACCACTGTGTCTAGTCCAGTTCAACCAGTGGAGGCCCCTGACCATCTGTGGGCCAATTGGGCCCTGGTCACTCTGGACTCTAAACTGCTTTGCCGTCGTTCCTAAATTTGTCTTTATTTTCATATGTAACCATTCACGGAGGTCTGGAGTAAAAACTGTTCCTGAGAAGAGAGGGTTTTGTGTAAGAAAGGTTATCCAGAAGAACAGGAATGTGTGATTGGCAAATAAGTGCAGCCAGTATCCAAAGAGTTAAAGGGCTCTTAGGAAGAGGTCAAGAGAAGTGCATCAAAACATCCCGTATCATGCCTCCACAATGGGATTGTTGAACGTTTCAGCCAGGTGGGGAATTTTTTTTATTGGTTAAAATTATAAACTTGATAAAAGTGTTGGCAGATCTGCTGTAGGCGTAGCGCGCTACATCTCGTGAGAGTGTCAGCGTGTCTCCACGTGCGCTACTGCATGGTGGGATATCTGGCCAGGCTGCTCCTGGGATGGACAGGAAGGCTGCAGGTCGAAGAGAGCCAGGAAGGCGAGTTGATGGGAAGATTAGGGAGTCCCAGGACAAACATAAAGGAAGGAACAGGGAAATGTTGTAAGATGAGGGACTGAGAGGATGCTGTGAGTTACCAGGAGTGGAGCCAGTGGTCCAGGCTGTGCAGAAAGGACAGATCCTACTCACCGATCCGGGAGGAGGCAGTGAAACTCAGAGATCAGGAAGTCTGGACCCAGTCAAGGGTGGTCTCCCAGGGTGCACTGCGTCTAGAAGACCCTGGATGGGAGCTGAGGGGAGAGCTTTGTTTGAAGAATGAGGAGAATTAAATCTTAAGTGAGGAAAAGGGCAACCTAGGAAGTGCATCGTTTACAAACACAATTGCGCCTACTCCCCGTCTCCTGTGAGGGAATATGTGATGCAAAGGGCTGAGGGTGTCGTTTCTTCAGCAGGGGCAGTTAGTGGACGCCTTCTTCCTTGTAGCACCTCCCGGTGTGCGCTACTGAACTGAACGGATCATTTTTATCACCAGCCCGAGTCCTTCAGTTAGTAACAAACCTCACCTAGTCAGTGTCCTACTTGACAGACCACACACTCAGAACGTTAAAATTGGCCAGTTGCAAACCGAACGCAAG